>NC_091470.1:134345709-134648740 GCF_036971445.1 Narcine bancroftii
AGTCCCCGCCTCTGATTCCCCAACTCTGATTCCCCACCTCTGATTCCCCAGCTCTGATTCCCCGCCTCTGATTCCCCGCATCTGATTCCCTGCATCTGATTCCCAGCCTCTGATTCCCTGCCTCTGATTCCCAACCTCTTATTCCCCACCTCTGATTCCCCATATCTGATTCCCCGCCTCTGTTTCCCCGCCTCTGATTCCCCGCCTCTGTTTCCCCATATCTGATTCCCCGCCTCTATTTCCCTTCCTCTGATTCCCAGCCTCTGATTCCCCATATCTGATTCCCCGCCTCTGATTCCCCAACTCTGATTCCCCGCCTCTGATTCCCCAGCTCTGAATCCCCGCATCTGATTCCCCGCGTCTGATTACCGGCCTCTGATTCCCCGCTCTGATTCCCCATCTCTGATTCACAACCTCTGATTCCCCACCTCTGATTCCCCATATCTGATTTGCCGCCTCTGTTTCCCCGCCTCTGATTCTCCACCTCTGATTCCCCGCCTCTGATTCACCAGCTATGATTCCCCGCCTCTGATTGCCCGCATCTGATTCCCTGCCTCTGATTCCCCGCCTCTGATTCCACATCTCTGATTCACCACCTCTGATTCATTGCGTCTGATTCCCCGCCTCTGTTTCCCCGCCTCTGATTCCCCGCCTCTGTTTCCCCATATCTAAATCCCCGCCTCTGATTCCCCAACTCTGATTCCCCACCTCTGATTCCCCAGCTCTGATTCCCCGCCTCTGATTCCCCGCATCTGATTCCCTGCATCTGATTCCCAGCCTCTGATTCCCTGCCTCTGATTCCCAACCTCTGATTCCGCACCTCTGATTCCCCATATCTGATTCCCCGCCTCTGTTTCCCCGCCTCTGTTTCCCCGCCTCTGATTCCCCGCCTCTGTTTCCCCATATCTAAGTCCCCGCCTCTGATTCCCCAACTCTGATTCCCCACCTCTGATTCCCCAGCTCTGATTCCCCGCCTCTGATTCCCCGCATCTGATTCCCTGCATCTGATTCCCAGCCTCTGACTCCCTGCCTCTGATTCCCAACCTCTGATTCCCCACCTCTGATTCCCCATATCTGATTCCCCGCCTCTGTTTCCCCGCCTCTGATTCCCCGCCTCTGTTTCCCCATATCTGATTCCCCGCCTCTATTTCCCCCCCTCTGATTCCCAGCCTCTGATTCCCCATATCTGATTCCCCGCCTCTGATTCCCCAACTCTGATTCCCCGCCTCTGATTCCCCAGCTCTGAATCCCCGCATCTGATTCCCCAGCTCTGAATCCCCACATCTGATTCCCCGCGTCTGATTACCGGCCTCTGATTCCCCGCTCTGATTCCCCATCTCTGATTCACAACCTCTGATTCCCCACCTCTGATTCCCCATATCTGATTTGCCGCCTCTGTTTCCCCGCCTCTGATTCGCCAGCTATGATTCCCCGCCTCTGATTCCCCGCATCTGATTCCCTGCCTCTGATTCCCCGCGTCTGATTCCACATCTCTGATTCACCACCTCTGATTCATTGCGTCTGATTCCCCGCCTCTGATTCCCCATCTCTGATTCCCCATCTCTGATTCCCCAATTCTGATTCACCGCCTCTGATTCCCCAGCTATGTTTCCTCGCCTCTGATTCCCGGCCTCTGATTCCCTGCTTCTGATTCTGATTCCCTGACTCTGATTCCCCATCTCTGATTCTGCACATCTAATTCCCTGCCTCTGATTCCCCACCTCTGATTCCCCATATCTAAGTCCCCGCCTCTGATTCCCCAACTTTGATTCCCCACCTCTGATTCCCCAGCTCTGATTGCCCGCCTCTGATTCCCCGCATCTGATTCCCTGCATCTGATTCCCAGGCTCTGATTCCCTGCCTCTGATTCCCAAACTCTGATTCCCCACCTCTGATTCCCCATATCTGATTCCCCGCCTCTGTTTCCCCGCCTCTGATTCCCCGCCTCTGTTTCCCCATATCTGATTCCTCGCCTCTATTTGCCTGCCTCTGATTCCCCGCCTCTGTTTCCCCATATCTGATTACCCGCCTCTGAATCCCCAACTCTGATTCCCTGCCTCTAATTTCCAGCTCTGATTCCCCGCCTCTGATTCCCCGTGTCTGATTTCCTGCCTCTGATTCCCCGCCTCTGATTACCCATGTCTGATTCACCGCCTCTGATTCCCCACCTCTGATTCCCCATCTCTGATTCCGCACATCCGAATCACTGCCTCTGATTCCCCAGCTCTGATTCCCCGCCTCTGATTCCCCGCGTCTTATTCCCTGCTTCTGATTCTGATTCCCTGCCTCTGATTCCCCATCTCTGATTCTGCACATCTGATTCCCTGCCTCTGATTCCCCGCCTCTGATTCCCCGCCTCTGATTCCCCGCCTCTGTTTCCCCATATCTAATTCCCCACCTCTGATGCACCAACTCTGATTCCCCGCCTCTGATTCCCCAGCTCTGATTCCCCGCCTCTGATTCCCCGCATCCGATTCCCCATATCTGATTCCCCGCCTCTGTTTCCCCGCCTCTGATTCCCCGCCTCTGTTTCCTCATATCTGATTCCCCGCCTCTGATTCCCAACTATGATTCCCCGCCTCTGATTCCCCAGCTCTGATTCCCTGCCTCTGATTCCCCGCGTTCTATTCCCTGCCTCTGATTCCCCGCCTGTGATTCCCCATCTCTGATTCACCACCTCTGATTCCCCACCTCTGATTCCCCATATCTAATTCCCCGCCTCTGTTTGCCCGCCTCTGATTCCCCGCCTCTGTTTCCCCATATCTGATTCCCCGCCACTGAATCCCAACTCTGATTCCCTGCCTCTGATTCCCCAGCTCTGATTCCCCGCCTTTGATTCCCCCCCGTCTGATTCCCAGCCTCTGAATCCCCGTGTCTGATATCCTGCCTCTGATTCCCCGCCTCTGATTCCCCATCTCAGATTCACCGCCTCTGATTCCCCACCTCTGATTCCCCATCTCTGATTCCGCACATCCGATTCCCTGCCTCTGATTCCCCGACTCTGATTCCCCACCTCTGATTCCCCAGCTCTGATTCCCCGCCTCTGATTCCCCAACTCTGATTCCCCGCCTCTGATTCCCCGCCTCTGTTTCCCCATATCTAAGTCCCCGCCTCTGATTCCCCAACTCTGATTCCCCACCTCTGATTCCCCAGCTCTGATTACCCACCTCTGATTCCCCATATCTAATTCCCAGCCTCTGTTTCCCCGCCTCTGATTCCCCGCCACTGTTTCCCCATATCTGATTCTCCGCCTCTGAATCCCCAACTCTGATTCCCTGCATCTAATTCCCCAGCTCTGAATCCCCGCCTCTGAATCCCCGTGTCTGATTTCCTGCCTCTGATTCCCCGCCTCTGATTACCCATGTCTGATTCACCGCCTCTGATTCCCCACCTCTGATTCCCCATATCTGATTCCTCGCCTCTGTTTCCCCGCCTCTGATTTCCCGCCTCTGATTCCCCATATCTCATTCCCCGCCTCTGATTCCCCATCTCTGATTCCCGGACTCTGATTCCCCACCTCTGATACCCGGCCTCTGATTCGCTGCTTCTGATTCTGATTCCCTGCCTCTGATTCCCCATCTCTGATTCCGCACATCTAATTCCCCGCCTCTGTTTCCCCACCTCTGATTCCCCGCCTCAGTTTCCCCATATCTAAGTACCCGCCTCTGATTCCCCAACTTTGATTCCCCACCTCTGATTCCCCAGCTCTGATTCCCCGCCTCTGATTCCCCGCATCTGATTCCCTGCATCTGATTCCCAGCCTCTGATTCCCTGCCTCTGATTCCCAAACTCTGATTCCCCACCTCTGATTCCCCATATCTGATTCCCCGCCTCTGTTTCCCCGCCTCTGATTCCCCGCCTCTGTTTCCCCATATCTGATTCCCCGCCTCTATTTGCCCGCCTCTGATTCCCCGCCTCTGTTTCCCCATATACGATTACCCGCCTCTGAATCCCAAACTCTGATTCCCTGCCTCTAATTTCCCAGCTCTGATTCCCCGCCTCTGATTCCCCGTTTCTGATTTCCTGCCTCTGATTCCCCGCCTCTGATTACCCATGTCTGATTCACCGCCTCTGATTCCCCACCTCTGATTCCCCATCTCTGATTCCGCACATCCGATTCACTGCCTCTGATTCCCCAACTCTGATTCCCCGCCTCTGATTCCCAGCGTCTTATTCCCTGCTTCTGATTCTGATTCCCTGCCTCTGATTCCCCATCTCTGATTCTGCACATCTGATTCCCTGCCTCTGATTTCCCACCTCTGATTCGCCATATCTGATTCCCTGCCTCTGTTTCCCTGCCTCTGATTCCCCGCCTCTGTTTCCCCATATCTAAGTCCCCGCCTCTGATTCCCCAACTCTGATTCCCCACCTCTGATTCCCCAGCTCTGATTCCCCGCCTCTGATTCCCCGCATCTGATTCCCGGCATCTGATTCCCAGCCTCTGATTCCCTGCCTCTGATTCCCAACCTCTGATTCCCCGCCTCTGTTTCCCCATATCTGATTCCCCGCCTCTATTTCCCTTCCTCTGATTCCCAGCCTCTGATTCCCCATATCTGATTCCCCGCCTCTGATTCCCCAACTCTGATTCCCCGCCTCTGATTCCCCAGCTCTGAATCCCCGCATCTGATTCCCCGCGTCTGATTACCGGCCTCTGATTCCCCGCTCTGATTCCCCATCTCTGATTCACAACCTCTGATTCCCCACCTCTGATTCCCCATATCTGATTTGCCGCCTCTGTTTCCCCGCCTCTGATTCCCCACCTCTGATTCCCCGCCTCTGATTCACCAGCTATGATTCCCCGCCACTGATTCCCCGCATCTGATTCCATGCCTCTGATTCCCCATATCTAAGTCCCCGCCTCTGATTCCCCAACTCTGATTCCCCACCTCTGATTCCCCACCTCTGATTCCCCGCCTCTGATTCCCCGCATCTGATTCCCCGCCTCTGTTTCCCCATATCTAAGTCCCCGCCTCTGATTCCCCAACTCTGATTCCCCACCTCTGATTCCCCAGCTCTGATTCCCCGCCTCTGATTCCCCGCATCTGATTCCCTGCATCTGATTCCCAGCCTCTGATTCCCTGCCTCTGATTCCCAACCTCTGATTCCCCACCTCTGATTCCCCATATCTGATTCCCCGCCTCTGTTTCCCCGCCTCTGATTCCCCGCCTCTGTTTCCCCATATCTGATTCCCCGCCTCTATTTCCCCGCCTCTGATTCCCAGCCTCTGATTCCCCATATCTGATTCCCCGCCTCTGATTCCCCAACTCTGATTCCCCGCCTCTGATTCCCCAGCTCTGAATCCCCGCATCTGATTCCCCAGCTCTGAATCCCCGCATCTGATTCCCCATCTCTGATTCCGCACATCCGAATCACTGCCTCTGATTCCCCAGCTC
Source organism: Narcine bancroftii (assembly GCF_036971445.1). NCBI lineage: Eukaryota > Metazoa > Chordata > Chondrichthyes > Torpediniformes > Narcinidae > Narcine > Narcine bancroftii. The sequence goes on from NC_091470.1 coordinate 134,351,103, forward strand.
TGATTCCCCGCCTCTGATTCCCCGCGTCTTATTCCCTGCTTCTGATTCTGATTCCCTGCCTCTGATTCCCCATCTCTGATTCTGCACATCTGATTCCCTGCCTCTGATTCCCCACCTCTGATTCCCCATATCTGATTCCCCGCCTCTGAATCCCCATCTCTGATTCCCGGACTCTGATTCCCCACCTCTGATTCCCGGCCTCTTATTACCAGCATCTGATTCCAGGCCTCTGATACCCGGCCTCTGATTCCCCGCTTCTGATTCTGATTCCCTGCCTCTGATTCTCCATCTCTGATTCCGCACATCTGATTCCCTGCCTCTGATTCCCCACCTCTGATTCCCCATATCTGATTTCCTGCCTCTGTTTCCACGCCTCTGATTACCCATGTCTGATTCACCGCCTCTGATTCCCCACCTCTGATTCCCCATATCTGATTCCTCGCCTCTGTTTCCCCGCCTCTGATTTCCCACCTCTGATTCCCCATATCTCATTCCCCGCCTCTGATTCCCCATCTCTGATTCCCGGACTCTGATTCCCCACCTCTGATTCCCGGCCTCTGATTCGCTGCTTCTGATTCTGATTCCCTGCCTCTGATTCCCCATCTCTGATTCCGCACATCTAATTCCCCGCCTCTGTTTCCCCACCTCTGATTCCCTGCCTCTGATTCCCAAACTCTGATTACCCGCTCTGATTCCCCATCTCTGATTCACAACCTCTGATTCCCCACCTCTGATTCCCCATATCTGATTTGCCGCCTCTGTTACCCCGCCTCTGATTCGCCAGCTATGATTCCCCGCCTCTGATACCCCGCATCTGATTCCCTGCCTCTGATTCCCCGCCTCTGATTCCACATCTCTGATTCACCACCTCTGATTCATTGCGTCTGATTCCCCGCCTCTGATTCCCCATCTCTGATTCCCCATCTCTGATTCCCCAATTCTGATTCACCGCCTCTGATTCCCCAGCTATGTTTCCTCGCCTCTGATTCCCGGCCTCTGATTCCCTGCTTCTGATTCTGATTCCCTGACTCTGATTCCCCATCTCTGATTCCGCACATCTAATTCCCTGCCTCTGATTCCCCACCTCTGATTCCCCATATCTGATTCCCCGCCTCTGTTTCCCCGCCTCTGATTCCCCGCCTCTGTTTCCCCATATCTAAGTCCCCGCCTCTGATTCCCCAACTTTGATTCCCCACCTCTGATTCCCCAGCTCTGATTGCCCGCCTCTGATTCCCCGCATCTGATTCCCTGCATCTGATTCCCAGGCTCTGATTCCCTGCCTCTGATTCCCAAACTCTGATTCCCCACCTCTGATTCCCCATATCTGATTCCCCGCCTCTGTTTCCCCGCCTCTGATTCCCCGCCTCTGTTTCCCCATATCTGATTTCCCGCCTCTATTTGCCTGCCTCTGATTCCCCGCCTCTGTTTCCCCATATCTGATTACACGCCTCTGAATCCCCAACTCTGATTCCCTGCCTCTAATTTCCCAGCTCTGATTCCCCGCCTCTGATTCCCCGTGTCTGATTTCCTGCCTCTGATTCCCCGCCTCTGATTACCCATGTCTGATTCACCGCCTCTGATTCCCCACCTCTGATTCCCCATCTCTGATTCCGCACATCCGAATCACTGCCTCTGATTCCCCAGCTCTGATTCCCCGCCTCTGATTCCCCGCGTCTTATTCCCTGCTTCTGATTCTGATTCCCTGCCTCTGATTCCCCATCTCTGATTCTGCACATCTGATTCCCTGCCTCTGATTCCCCACCTCTGATTCCCCATATCTGATTCCCCGCCTCTGAATCCCCATCTCTGATTCCCGGACTCTGATTCCCCACCTCTGATTCCCGGCCTCTTATTACCAGCATCTGATTCCAGGCCTCTGATACCCGGCCTCTGATTCCCCGCTTCTGATTCTGATTCCCTGCCTCTGATTCTCCATCTCTGATTCCGCACATCTGATTCCCTGCCTCTGATTCCCCACCTCTGATTCCCCATATCTGATTTCCTGCCTCTGTTTCCCCGCCTCTGATTACCCATGTCTGATTCACCGCCTCTGATTCCCCACCTCTGATTCCCCATATCTGATTCCTCGCCTCTGTTTCCCCGCCTCTGATTTCCCGCCTCTGATTCCCCATATCTCATTCCCCGCCTCTGATTCCCCATCTCTGATTCCCGGACTCTGATTCCCCACCTCTGATTCCCGGCCTCTGATTCGCTGCTTCTGATTCTGATTCCCTGCCTCTGATTCCCCATCTCTGATTCCGCACATCTAATTCCCCGCCTCTGTTTCCCCACCTCTGATTCCCCGCCTCTGTTTCCCCATATCTAAGTCCCCGCCTCTGATTCCCCAACTTTGATTCCCCACCTCTGATTCCCCAGCTCTGATTCCCCGCCTCTGATTCCCCGCATCTGATTCCCTGCATCTGATTCCCAGCCTCTGATTCCCTGCCTCTGATTCCCAAACTCTGATTCCCCACCTCTGATTCCCCATATCTGATTCCCCGCCTCTGTTTCCCCGCCTCTGATTCCCCGCCTCTGTTTCCCCATATCTGATTCCCCGCCTCTATTTGCCCGCCTCTGATTCCCCGCCTCTGTTTCCCCATATACGATTACCCGCCTCTGAATCCCCAACTCTGATTCCCTGCCTCTAATTTCCCAGCTCTGATTCCCCGCCTCTGATTCCCCGTTTCTGATTTCCTGCCTCTGATTCCCCGCCTCTGATTACCCATGTCTGATTCACCGCCTCTGATTCCCCACCTCTGATTCCCCATCTCTGATTCCGCACATCCGATTCACTGCCTCTGATTCCCCAACTCTGATTCCCCGCCTCTGATTCCCAGCGTCTTATTCCCTGCTTCTGATTCTGATTCCCTGCCTCTGATTCCCCATCTCTGATTCTGCACATCTGATTCCCTGCCTCTGATTCCCCACCTCTGATTCGCCATATCTGATTCCCCGCCTCTGTTTCCCTGCCTCTGATTCCCCGCCTCTGTTTCCCCAACTCTGATTCCCCACCTCTGATTCCCCAGCTCTGATTCCCCGCCTCTGATTCCCCGTATCTGATTCCCGGCATCTGATTCCCAGCCTCTGATTCCCTGCCTCTGATTCCCAACCTCTGATTCCCCACCTCTGATTCCCCATATCTGATTCCCCGCCTCTGTTTCCCTGCCTCTGATTCCCCGCCTCTGTTTCCCCATATCTGATTCCCCGCCTCTATTTCCCTTCCTCTGATTCCCAGCCTCTGATTCCCCATATCTGATTCCCCGCCTCTGATTCCCCAACTCTGATTCCCCGCCTCTGATTCCCCAGCTCTGAATCCCCGCATCTGATTCCCCGCGTCTGATTACCGGCCTCTGATTCCCCGCTCTGATTCCCCATCTCTGATTCACAACCTCTGATTCCCCACCTCTGATTCCCCATATCTGATTTGCCGCCTCTGTTTCCCCGCCTCTGATTCCCCACCTCTGATTCCCCGCCTCTGATTCACCAGCTATGATTCCCCGCCTCTGATTCCCCGCATCTGATTACATGCCTCTGATTCCCCGCCTCTGATTCCACATCTCTGATTCACCACCTCTGATTCATTGCGTCTGATTCCCCGCCTCTGTTTCCCCGCCTCTGATTCCCCGCCTCTGTTTCCCCATATCTAAGTCCCCGCCTCTGATTCCCCAACTCTGATTCCCCACCTCTGATTCCCCAGCTCTGATTCCCCGCCTCTGATTCCCCGCATCTGATTCCATGCATCTGATTCCCAGCCTCTGATTCCCTGCCTCTGATTCCCAACCTCTGATTCCGCACCTCTGATTCCCCATATCTGATTCCCTGCCTCTGTCTCCCCGCCTCTGTTTCCCCGCCTCTGATTCCCCGCCTCTGTTTCCCCATATCTAAGTCCCCGCCTCTGATTCCCCAACGCTGATTCCCCACCTCTGATTCCCCAGCTCTGATTCCCCGCCTCTGATTCCCCGCATCTGATTCCCTGCATCTGATTCGCAGCCTCTGATTCCCTGCCTCTGATTCCCAACCTCTGATTCCCCACCTCTGATTCCCCATATCTGATTCCCCGCCTCTGTTTCCCCGCCTCTGATTCCCCGCCTCTGTTTCCCCATATCTGATTCCCCGCCTCTATTTCCCCGCCTCTGATTCCCAGCCTCTGATTCCCCATATCTGATTCCCCGCCTCTGATTCCCCAACTCTGATTCCCCGCCTCTGATTCCCCAGCTCTGAATCCCCGCATCTGATTCCCCAGCTCTGAATCCCCGCATCTGATTCCCCGCGTCTGATTACCGGCCTCTGATTACCCGCTCTGATTCCCCATCTCTGATTCACAACCTCTGATTCCCCACCTCTGATTCCCCATATCTGATTTGCCGCCTCTGTTTCCCCGCCTCTGATTCGCCAGCTATGATTCCCCGCCTCTGATTCCCCGCATCTGATTCCCTGCCTCTGATTCCCCGCCTCTGATTCCACATCTCTGATTCACCACCTCTGATTCATTGCGTCTGATTCCCCGCCTCTGATTCCCCATCTCTGATTCCCCATCTCTGATTCCCCAATTCTGATTCACCGCCTCTGATTCCCCAGCTATGTTTCCTCGCCTCTGATTCCCGGCCTCTGATTCCCTGCTTCTGATTCTGATTCCCTGACTCTGATTCCCCATCTCTGATTCCGCACATCTAATTCCCTGCCTCTGATTCCCCACCTCTGATTCCCCATATCTGATTCCCCGCCTCTGTTTCCCCGCCTCTGATTCCCCGCCTCTGTTTCCCCATATCTAAGTCCCCGCCTCTGATTCCCAAACTCTGATTCCCCACCTCTGATTCCCCATATCTGATTCCCCGCCTCTGTTTCCCCGCCTCTGATTCCCCGCCTCTGTTTCCCCATATCTGATTCCCCGCCTCTATTTGCCTGCCTCTGATTCCCCGCCTCTGTTTCCCCATATCTGATTACACGCCTCTGAATCCCCAACTCTGATTCCCTGCCTCTAATTTCCCAGCTCTGATTCCCCGCCTCTGATTCCCCGTGTCTGATTTCCTGCCTCTGATACCCCACCTTTGATTACCCATGTCTGATTCACCGCCTCTGATTCCCCACCTCTGATTCCCCATCTCTGATTCCGCACATCCGAATCACTGGCTCTGATTCCCCAGCTCTGATTCCCCGCGTCTGATTCCCCGCGTCTTATTCCCTGCTTCTGATTCTGATTCCCTGCCTCTGATTCCCCATCTCTGATTCTGCACATCTGATTCCCTGCCTCTGATTCCCCACCTCTGATTCCCCATATCTGATTCCCCGCCTCTGAATCCCCATCTCTGATTCCCGGACTCTGATTCCCCACCTCTGATTCCCGGCCTCTTATTACCAGCATCTGATTCCAGGCCTCTGATACCCGGCCTCTGATTCCCCGCTTCTGATTCTGATTCCCTGCCTCTGATTCTCCATCTCTGATTCCGCACATCTGATTCCCTGCCTCTGATTCCCCACCTCTGATTCCCCATATCTGATTCCCTGCCTCTGTTTCCCCGCCTCTGATTCCCCGCCTCTGTTTCCCCATATAGAATTCCCCACCTCTGATGCACCAACTCTGATTCCCCGCCTCTGATTCCCCAGCTCTGATTCCCCGCCTCTGATTCCCCGCATCCGATTCCCCATATCTGATTCCCCGCCTCTGTTTCCCCGCCTCTGATTCCCCGCCTCTGTTTCCCCATATCTGATTCTCCGCCTCTGATTCCCAACTATGATTCCCCGCCTCTGATTCCCCAGCTCTGATTCCCTGCCTCTGATTCCCCGCGTTCTATTCCCTGCCTCTGATTCCCCGCCTGTGATTCCCCATCTCTGATTCACCACCTCTGATTCCCCACCTCTGATTCCCCATATCTAATTCCCCGCCTCTGTTTGCCCGCCTCTGATTCCCCGCCTCTGTTTCCCCATATCTGATTCCCCGCCACTGAATCCCCAACTCTGATTCCCTGCCTCTGATTCCCCAGCTCTGATTCCCCGCCTTTGATTCCCCCCGTCTGATTCCCAGCCTCTGAATCCCCGTGTCTGATATCCTGCCTCTGATTCCCCGCCTCTGATTCCCCATCTCAGATTCACCGCCTCTGATTCCCCACCTCTGATTCCCCATCTCTGATTCCGCACATCCGATTCCCTGCCTCTGATTCCCCGACTCTGATTCACCACCTCTGATTCCCCAGCTCTGATTCCCCGCCTCTGATTCCCCAACTCTGATTCCCCGCCTCTGATTCCCCGCCTCTGTTTCCCCATATCTAAGTCCCCGCCTCTGATTCCCCAACTCTGATTCCCCACCTCTGATTCCCCAGCTCTGTTTACCCACCGCTGATTCCCCATCTCTGATTCCGCACATCTGATTCCCTGCCTCTGATTCCCCACCTCTGTTTCCCCATATCTAAGTCCCCGCCTCTGATTCCCCAACTTTGATTCCCCACCTCTGATTCCCCAGCTCTGATTCCCCGCCTCTGATTCCCCGCATCTGATTCCCTGCATCTGATTCCCAGCCTCTGATTCCCTGCCTCTGATTCCCAACCTCTGATTCCCCACCTCTGATTCCCCATATCTGATTCCCCGCCTCTCTTTCCCCGCCTCTGATTCACCGCCTCTGTTTCCCCATATCTGATTCCCCGCCTCTATTTGCCCGCCTCTGATTCCCCGCCTCTGTTTCCCCATATCTGATTCCCCGCCTCTGAATCCCCAACTCTGATTCCCTGCCTCTAATTTCCCAGCTCTGATTCCCCGCCTCTGATTCCCCGTGTCTGATTTCCTGCCTCTGATTCCCCGCCTCTGATTACCCATGTCTGATTCACCGCCTCTGATTCCCCACCTCTGATTCCCCATCTCTGATTCCGCACATCCGATTCCCTGCCTCTGATTCCCTGCCTCTGATTCACTGCCTCTGCTTCCCCAGCTCTGATTTCCCGCCTCTGATTCCCCGCGTCTTATCCCCTGCTTCTGATTCTGATTCCCTGCCTCTGATTCCCCATCTCTGATTCCGCACATCTGATTCCCTGCCTCTGATTCCCCACCTCTGATTCCCCATATCTGATTCCCCGCCTCTGTTTCCCCGCCTCTGATTCCCCGCCTCAGATTCCCCAACTCTGATTCCCCACCTCTGATTCCCCAGCTCTGATTCCCCGCCTCTGATCCCCGCATCTGATTCCCTGCATCTGATTCCCAGCCTCTGATTCCCTGCCTCTGATTCCCAACCTCTGATTCCCCACCTCTGATTCCCCATATCTGATTCCCCGCCTCTGTTTCCCCGTCTCTGATTCCCCGCCTCTGTTTCCCCATATCTGATTCCCCGCCTCTATTTGCCCACCTCTGATTCCCCACCTCTGTTTCCCCATGTCTGATTCACCGCCTCTGATTCCCCACCTCTGATTCCCCATCTCTGATTCCGCACATCCGATTCCCTGCCTCTGAATCCCCGCCTCTGATTCACCGCCTCTGATTCCCGGCCTCTGATTTACCGCCTCTGATTCCCTGCCACTGATACCCCGCCCCTGATTCCCCACCTCTGATTCCCCATATCTGATTCCCCGCCTCTGTTTCCCCACCTCTGATTCCCCGCCTCTGATTCCCCATATCTCATTCCCCGCCTCTGAATCCCCATCTCTGATTCCCGGACTCTGATTCCCCACCTCTGATTCCCGGCCTCTTATTCCCGGCATCTGATTCCGGCCTCTGATTCCCGGCCTCTGATTCCCTGCTTCTGATTCTGATTCCCTGCCTTTGATTCCCCATCTCTGATTCCGCACATCTGATTCCCTGCCTCTGATTCCCCACCTCTGAATCCCCATATCTGATTCCCCACCTCTGTTTCCCCGCCTCTGATTCCACACCTCTGTTTCCCAATATCTAAGTCCCCGCCTCTGATTCCCCAACTCTGATTCCCCACCTCTGATTCCCCAGCTCTGATTCCCCGCCTCTGATTCCCCGCATCTGATTCCCTGCATCTGATTCCAAGCCTCTGATTCCCTGCCTCTGATTCCCAAACTCTGATTCCCCACCTCTGATTCCCCATATCTGATTCCCCGCCTCTGTTTCCCCGCCTCTGATTCCCCGCCTCTGTTTCCCCATATCTAATTCCCCACCTCTGATGCACCAACTCTGATTCCCCGCCTCTGATTCCCCAGCTCTGATTCCCTGCCTCTGATTCCCCGCATCCGATTCCCCATATCTGATTCCCCGCCTCTGTTTCCCCGCCTCTGATTCCCCGCCTCTGTTTCCCCATATCTGATTCCCCGCCTCTGATTCCCAACTATGATTCCCCGCCTCTGATTCCCCAGCTCTGATTCCCTGCCTCTGATTCCCCGCGTTCTATTCCCTGCCTCTGATTCCCCGCCTGTGATTCCCCATCTCTGATTCACCACCTCTGATTCCCCACCTCTGATTCCCCATATCTAATTCCCCGCCTCTGTTTGCCCGCCTCTGATTCCCCGCCTCTGTTTCCCCATATCTGATTCCCCGCCACTGAATCCCCAACTCTGATTCCCTGCCTCTGATTCCCCAGCTCTGATTCTCCGCCTTTGATTCCCCCCGTCTGATTCCCAGCCTCTGAATCCCCGTGTCTGATATCCTGCCTCTGATTCCCCGCCTCTGATTCCCCATCTCAGATTCACCGCCTCTGATTCCCCACCTCTGATTCCCCATCTCTGATTCCGCACATCCGATTCCCTGCCTCTGATTCCCCGACTCTGATTCCCCACCTCTGATTCCCCAGCTCTGATTCCCCGCCTCTGATTCCCCAACTCTGATTCCCCGCCTCTGATTCCCCGCCTCTGTTTCCCCATATCTAATTCCCCGCCTCTGATTCCCCAACTCTGATTCCCCACCTCTGATTCCCCAGCTCTGATTACCCACCTCTGATTCCCCATATCTAATTCCCTGCCTATGTTTCCCCGCCTCTGATTCCCCGCCACTATTTCCCCATATCTGATTCTCCGCCTCTGAATCCCCAACTCTGATTCCATGCATCTAATTCCCCAGCTCTGATTCCCCGCCTCTGATTCCCCGTGTCTGATTTCCTGCCTCTGATTCCCCGCCTCTGATTACCCATGTCTGATTCACTGCCTCTGATTACCCACATCTGATTCCCCATCTCTGATTCCGCACATCCGACTCCCAGCCTCTGATTCCCCATCTCTGATTCCCCGCCTCTGATTCCCCAACTCTGATTCCCCACCTCTGATTCCCCAGCTCTGATTCCCCGCCTCTGATTCCCCGTGTTTGATTCCCTGCCTCTGATTCCCCGCCTCTGATTCCCCATCTCTGATTCACCGCCTTTGATTCGCCTCCTCTGCTTCCCCATATCTGATTCCTCGACTCTGTTTCCCCGCCTCTGATTCCCCGCCTCTGATTCCCCATCTCTGATTCCCGGACTCTGATTCCCCACCTCTGATTCCCGGCCTCTGATTCACTGCTTCTGATTCTGATTCCCTGCCTCTGATTCCCCATCTCTGATTCCGCACATATAATTCCCTGCCTCTGATTCCCCACCTCTGATTCCCCATATCTGATTCCCCACCTCTGTTTCCCCGCCTCTGATTCCCCGCCTCTGTTTCCCCATATCTAAGTCCCCGCCTCTGATTCCCAAACTTTGATTCCCCACCTCTGATTCCCCAGCTCTGATTCCCCGCCTCTGATTCCCCGCATCTGATTCCCTGCATCTGATTCCCAGCCTCTGATTCCCTGCCTCTGATTCCCAAACTCTGATTCCCTACCTCTGATTCCCCATATCTGATTCCCCGCCTCTGTTTCCCCGCCTCTGATTCCCCGCCTCTGTTTCCCCATATCTGATTCCCCACCTCTATTTGCCCACCTCTGATTCCCTGCCTCTGTTTCCCCATATCTGATTACCCGCCTCTGAATCCCCAACTCTGATTCCCTGCCTCTAATTTCCCAGCTCTGATTCCCCGCCTCTGATTCCCCGTGTCTGATTTCCTGCCTCTGATTCCTCGCCTCTGATTACCCATGTCTGATTCACCGCCTCTGATTCCCCACCTCTGATTCCCCATCTCTGATTCCGCACATCCGATTCACTGCCTCTGATTCCCCAGCTCTGATTCCCCGCCTCTGATTCCCCGCGTCTTATTCCCTGCTTCTGATTCTGATTCCATGCCTCTGATTCCCCATCTCTGATTCCCCAACTCTAATTCCCCGCCTCTGATTCCCCGCCCCTGTTTCCCCATATCTGATTCCCCGCCTCTGATTCCCCAACTCTGATTCCCCGCCACTGATTCCCCAGCTCTGATTCCCCGCCTCTGATTCCCCGTGTTTGATTCACTGCCTCTGATTCCCCGCCTCTGATTCCGCATCTCTGATTCACCGCATTTGATTCGCCACCTCTGATTCCCCATATCTGATTCCTCGCCTCTGTTTCCCCGCCTCTGATTCCCCGCCTCTGATTCTCCATATCTCATTCCGCGCCTCTGAATCCCCATCTCTGATTCCCTGACTCTGATTCCCCACCTCTGATTCCCGGCCTCTTATTCCCAGCATCTGATTCCAGGCCTCTGATTCCCGGCCTCTGATTCCCCGCTTCTGATTCTGATTCCCTGCCTCTGATTCCCCATCTCTGATTCCGCACATCTGATTCCCTGCCTCTGATTCCCCTCCTCTGATTCCCCATATCTGATTCCCCACCTCTGTTTCCCCGCCTCTGATTCCCCGCCTCTGTTTCCCCATATCTAATTCCCCACCTCTGATGCACCAACTCTGATTCCCCGCCTCTGATTCCCCAGCTCTGATTCCCCGACTCTGATTCCCCGCATCCGATTCCCCATATCTGATTCCCCGCCCCTGTTTCCCCATATCTGATTCCCCGCCTCTGATTCCCAACTATGATTCCCCGCCTCTGTTTCCCCGCCTCTGATTCCCCGCCTCTGTTTCCCCATATCTGATTCCCCGCCTCTATTTGCCTGCCTCTGATTCCCCGCCTCTGTTTCCCCATATCTGATTACACGCCTCTGAATCCCCAACTCTGATTCCCTGCCTCTAATTTCCCAGCTCTGATTCCCCGCCTCTGATTCCCCGTGTCTGATTTCCTGCCTCTGATACCCCGCCTTTGATTACCCATGTCTGATTCACCGCCTCTGATTCCCCACCTCTGATTCCCCATCTCTGATTCCGCACATCCGAATCACTGGCTCTGATTCCCCAGCTCTGATTCCCCGCGTCTGATTCCCCGCGTCTTATTCCCTGCTTCTGATTCTGATTCCCTGCCTCTGATTCCCCATCTCTGATTCTGCACATCTGATTCCCTGCCTCTGATTCCCCACCTCTGATTCCCCATATCTGATTCCCCGCCTCTGAATCCCCATCTCTGATTCCCGGACTCTGATTCCCCACCTCTGATTCCCGGCCTCTTATTACCAGCATCTGATTCCAGGCCTCTGATACCCGGCCTCTGATTCCCCGCTTCTGATTCTGATTCCCTGCCTCTGATTCTCCATCTCTGATTCCGCACATCTGATTCCCTGCCTCTGATTCCCCACCTCTGATTCCCCATATCTGATTCCCTGCCTCTGTTTCCCCGCCTCTGATTCCCCGCCTCTGTTTCCCCATATAGAATTCCCCACCTCTGATGCACCAACTCTGATTCCCCGCCTCTGATTCCCCAGCTCTGATTCCCCGCCTCTGATTCCCCGCATCCGATTCCCCATATCTGATTCCCCGCCTCTGTTTCCCCGCCTCTGATTCCCCGCCTCTGTTTCCCCATATCTGATTCTCCGCCTCTGATTCCCAACTATGATTCCCCGCCTCTGATTCCCCAGCTCTGATTCCCTGCCTCTGATTCCCCGCGTTCTATTCCCTGCCTCTGATTCCCCGCCTGTGATTCCCCATCTCTGATTCACCACCTCTGATTCCCCACCTCTGATTCCCCATATCTAATTCCCCGCCTCTGTTTGCCCGCCTCTGATTCCCCGCCTCTGTTTCCCCATATCTGATTCCCCGCCACTGAATCCCCAACTCTGATTCCCTGCCTCTGATTCCCCAGCTCTGATTCCCCGCCTTTGATTCCCCCCGTCTGATTCCCAGCCTCTGAATCCCCGTGTCTGATATCCTGCCTCTGATTCCCCGCCTCTGATTCCCCATCTCAGATTCACCGCCTCTGATTCCCCACCTCTGATTCCCCATCTCTGATTCCGCACATCCGATTCCCTGCCTCTGATTCCCCGACTCTGATTCACCACCTCTGATTCCCCAGCTCTGATTCCCCGCCTCTGATTCCCCAACTCTGATTCCCCGCCTCTGATTCCCCGCCTCTGTTTCCCCATATCTAAGTCCCCGCCTCTGATTCCCCAACTCTGATTCCCCACCTCTGATTCCCCAGCTCTGTTTACCCACCGCTGATTCCCCATCTCTGATTCCGCACATCTGATTCCCTGCCTCTGATTCCCCACCTCTGTTTCCCCATATCTAAGTCCCCGCCTCTGATTCCCCAACTTTGATTCCCCACCTCTGATTCCCCAGCTCTGATTCCCCGCCTCTGATTCCCCGCATCTGATTCCCTGCATCTGATTCCCAGCCTCTGATTCCCTGCCTCTGATTCCCAACCTCTGATTCCCCACCTCTGATTCCCCATATCTGATTCCCCGCCTCTCTTTCCCCGCCTCTGATTCACCGCCTCTGTTTCCCCATATCTGATTCCCCGCCTCTATTTGCCCGCCTCTGATTCCCCGCCTCTGTTTCCCCATATCTGATTCCCCGCCTCTGAATCCCCAACTCTGATTCCCTGCCTCTAATTTCCCAGCTCTGATTCCCCGCCTCTGATTCCCCGTGTCTGATTTCCTGCCTCTGATTCCCCGCCTCTGATTACCCATGTCTGATTCACCGCCTCTGATTCCCCACCTCTGATTCCCCATCTCTGATTCCGCACATCCGATTCCCTGCCTCTGATTCCCTGCCTCTGATTCACTGCCTCTGCTTCCCCAGCTCTGATTTCCCGCCTCTGATTCCCCGCGTCTTATCCCCTGCTTCTGATTCTGATTCCCTGCCTCTGATTCCCCATCTCTGATTCCGCACATCTGATTCCCTGCCTCTGATTCCCCACCTCTGATTCCCCATATCTGATTCCCCGCCTCTGTTTCCCCGCCTCTGATTCCCCGCCTCAGATTCCCCAACTCTGATTCCCCACCTCTGATTCCCCAGCTCTGATTCCCCGCCTCTGATCCCCGCATCTGATTCCCTGCATCTGATTCCCAGCCTCTGATTCCCTGCCTCTGATTCCCAACCTCTGATTCCCCACCTCTGATTCCCCATATCTGATTCCCCGCCTCTGTTTCCCCGTCTCTGATTCCCCGCCTCTGTTTCCCCATATCTGATTCCCCGCCTCTATTTGCCCACCTCTGATTCCCCACCTCTGTTTCCCCATGTCTGATTCACCGCCTCTGATTCCCCACCTCTGATTCCCCATCTCTGATTCCGCACATCCGATTCCCTGCCTCTGAATCCCCGCCTCTGATTCACCGCCTCTGATTCCCGGCCTCTGATTTACCGCCTCTGATTCCCTGCCACTGATACCCCGCCCCTGATTCCCCACCTCTGATTCCCCATATCTGATTCCCCGCCTCTGTTTCCCCACCTCTGATTCCCCGCCTCTGATTCCCCATATCTCATTCCCCGCCTCTGAATCCCCATCTCTGATTCCCGGACTCTGATTCCCCACCTCTGATTCCCGGCCTCTTATTCCCGGCATCTGATTCCGGCCTCTGATTCCCGGCCTCTGATTCCCTGCTTCTGATTCTGATTCCCTGCCTTTGATTCCCCATCTCTGATTCCGCACATCTGATTCCCTGCCTCTGATTCCCCACCTCTGAATCCCCATATCTGATTCCCCACCTCTGTTTCCCCGCCTCTGATTCCACACCTCTGTTTCCCAATATCTAAGTCCCCGCCTCTGATTCCCCAACTCTGATTCCCCACCTCTGATTCCCCAGCTCTGATTCCCCGCCTCTGATTCCCCGCATCTGATTCCCTGCATCTGATTCCAAGCCTCTGATTCCCTGCCTCTGATTCCCAAACTCTGATTCCCCACCTCTGATTCCCCATATCTGATTCCCCGCCTCTGTTTCCCCGCCTCTGATTCCCCGCCTCTGTTTCCCCATATCTCATTCCCCACCTCTGATGCACCAACTCTGATTCCCCGCCTCTGATTCCCCAGCTCTGATTCCCTGCCTCTGATTCCCCGCATCCGATTCCCCATATCTGATTCCCCGCCTCTGTTTCCCCGCCTCTGATTCCCCGCCTCTGTTTCCCCATATCTGATTCCCCGCCTCTGATTCCCAACTATGATTCCCCGCCTCTGATTCCCCAGCTCTGATTCCCTGCCTCTGATTCCCCGCGTTCTATTCCCTGCCTCTGATTCCCCGCCTGTGATTCCCCATCTCTGATTCACCACCTCTGATTCCCCACCTCTGATTCCCCATATCTAATTCCCCGCCTCTGTTTGCCCGCCTCTGATTCCCCGCCTCTGTTTCCCCATATCTGATTCCCCGCCACTGAATCCCCAACTCTGATTCCCTGCCTCTGATTCCCCAGCTCTGATTCTCCGCCTTTGATTCCCCCCGTCTGATTCCCAGCCTCTGAATCCCCGTGTCTGATATCCTGCCTCTGATTCCCCGCCTCTGATTCCCCATCTCAGATTCACCGCCTCTGATTCCCCACCTCTGATTCCCCATCTCTGATTCCGCACATCCGATTCCCTGCCTCTGATTCCCCGACTCTGATTCCCCACCTCTGATTCCCCAGCTCTGATTCCCCGCCTCTGATTCCCCAACTCTGATTCCCCGCCTCTGATTCCCCGCCTCTGTTTCCCCATATCTAATTCCCCGCCTCTGATTCCCCAACTCTGATTCCCCACCTCTGATTCCCCAGCTCTGATTACCCACCTCTGATTCCCCATATCTAATTCCCTGCCTATGTTTCCCCGCCTCTGATTCCCCGCCACTATTTCCCCATATCTGATTCTCCGCCTCTGAATCCCCAACTCTGATTCCATGCATCTAATTCCCCAGCTCTGATTCCCCGCCTCTGATTCCCCGTGTCTGATTTCCTGCCTCTGATTCCCCGCCTCTGATTACCCATGTCTGATTCACTGCCTCTGATTACCCACATCTGATTCCCCATCTCTGATTCCGCACATCCGACTCCCAGCCTCTGATTCCCCATCTCTGATTCCCCGCCTCTGATTCCCCAACTCTGATTCCCCACCTCTGATTCCCCAGCTCTGATTCCCCGCCTCTGATTCCCCGTGTTTGATTCCCTGCCTCTGATTCCCCGCCTCTGATTCCCCATCTCTGATTCACCGCCTTTGATTCGCCTCCTCTGCTTCCCCATATCTGATTCCTCGACTCTGTTTCCCCGCCTCTGATTCCCCGCCTCTGATTCCCCATCTCTGATTCCCGGACTCTGATTCCCCACCTCTGATTCCCGGCCTCTGATTCACTGCTTCTGATTCTGATTCCCTGCCTCTGATTCCCCATCTCTGATTCCGCACATATAATTCCCTGCCTCTGATTCCCCACCTCTGATTCCCCATATCTGATTCCCCACCTCTGTTTCCCCGCCTCTGATTCCCCGCCTCTGTTTCCCCATATCTAAGTCCCCGCCTCTGATTCCCAAACTTTGATTCCCCACCTCTGATTCCCCAGCTCTGATTCCCCGCCTCTGATTCCCCGCATCTGATTCCCTGCATCTGATTCCCAGCCTCTGATTCCCTGCCTCTGATTCCCAAACTCTGATTCCCTACCTCTGATTCCCCATATCTGATTCCCCGCCTCTGTTTCCCCGCCTCTGATTCCCCGCCTCTGTTTCCCCATATCTGATTCCCCACCTCTATTTGCCCACCTCTGATTCCCTGCCTCTGTTTCCCCATATCTGATTACCCGCCTCTGAATCCCCAACTCTGATTCCCTGCCTCTAATTTCCCAGCTCTGATTCCCCGCCTCTGATTCCCCGTGTCTGATTTCCTGCCTCTGATTCCTCGCCTCTGATTACCCATGTCTGATTCACCGCCTCTGATTCCCCACCTCTGATTCCCCATCTCTGATTCCGCACATCCGATTCACTGCCTCTGATTCCCCAGCTCTGATTCCCCGCCTCTGATTCCCCGCGTCTTATTCCCTGCTTCTGATTCTGATTCCATGCCTCTGATTCCCCATCTCTGATTCCCCAACTCTAATTCCCCGCCTCTGATTCCCCGCCCCTGTTTCCCCATATCTGATTCCCCGCCTCTGATTCCCCAACTCTGATTCCCCGCCACTGATTCCCCAGCTCTGATTCCCCGCCTCTGATTCCCCGTGTTTGATTCACTGCCTCTGATTCCCCGCCTCTGATTCCGCATCTCTGATTCACCGCATTTGATTCGCCACCTCTGATTCCCCATATCTGATTCCTCGCCTCTGTTTCCCCGCCTCTGATTCCCCGCCTCTGATTCTCCATATCTCATTCCGCGCCTCTGAATCCCCATCTCTGATTCCCTGACTCTGATTCCCCACCTCTGATTCCCGGCCTCTTATTCCCAGCATCTGATTCCAGGCCTCTGATTCCCGGCCTCTGATTCCCCGCTTCTGATTCTGATTCCCTGCCTCTGATTCCCCATCTCTGATTCCGCACATCTGATTCCCTGCCTCTGATTCCCCTCCTCTGATTCCCCATATCTGATTCCCCACCTCTGTTTCCCCGCCTCTGATTCCCCGCCTCTGTTTCCCCATATCTAATTCCCCACCTCTGATGCACCAACTCTGATTCCCCGCCTCTGATTCCCCAGCTCTGATTCCCCGACTCTGATTCCCCGCATCCGATTCCCCATATCTGATTCCCCGCCCCTGTTTCCCCATATCTGATTCCCCGCCTCTGATTCCCAACTATGATTCCCCGCCTCTGATTCCCCAGCTCTGATTCCCTGCCTCTGATTACCCTCGTTCTATTCCCTGCCTCTGATTCCCCGCCTGTGATTCCCCATCTCTGATTCACCACCTCTGATTATCCACCTCTGATTCCCCATATCTAATTCCCCGCCTCTGTTTGCCCGCCTTTGATTCCCTGCCTCTGTTTCCCCATATCTGATTCCCCGCCTCTGAATCCCCAATTCTGATTCCCTGCCTCTGATTCCCCAGCTCTGATTCCCCACCTTTGATTCCCCCCGTCTGATTCCCAGCCTCTGAATCCCCGTGTCTGATATCCTGCCTCTGATTCCCCGCCTCTGATTCCTCATCTCAGATTCACCGCCTCTGATTCCCCACCTCTGATTCCCCATCTCTGATTCCGCACATCCGCTTCCCTGCCTCTGATTCCCCGACTCTGATTCCCCACATCTGATTCCCCAGCTCTGATTCCCCGCCTCTGATTCCCCAACTCTGATTCCCCGCCTCTGATAACCCAGCTCTGATTCCCCGCCTCTGATTCCCCGTGTTTGATTCCCTGCCTCTTATTCCCCGCCTCTGATTCCCCATCTCTGATTCACCGCCTTTGATTCGCCACCTGTGATTCCCCATATCTGATTCCTCACCTCGGTTTCCCCATATCTGATTCCCCGCCTCTGAATCCCCAACTCTGATTCCCTGCCTCTGATTCCCCAGCTCTGATTCCCCGCCTTTGATTCCCCCCGTCTGATTCCCAGCCTCTGAATCCCCGTGTCTGATATCCTGCCTCTGATTCCCCGCCTCTGATTCCTCATCTCAGATTCACCGCCTCTGATTCCCCACCTCTGATTCCCCAACTCTGATTCCGCACATCCGCTTCCCTGCCTCTGATTCCCCGACTCTGATTCCCCACCTCTGATTCCCCAGCTCTGATTCCCCGCCTCTGATTCCCCAACTGTGATACCCCGCCTCTGATAACCCAGCTCTGATTCCCCGCCTCTGATTCCCCGTGTTTGATTCCCTGCCTCTGATTCCCCGCCTCTGATTCCCCATCTCTGATTCACCGCCTTTGATTCGCCACCTCTGATTCCCCATATCTGATTCCTCACCTCTGTTTCCCCGCCTCTGATTCCCCGCCTCTGATTCCCCATATCTCATTCCCTGCCTCTGATTCCCCATCTCTGATTCCCGGACTCTGATTCCCCACCTCTGATTCCCGGCCTATTATTCCCGGCATCAGATTCCGGCCTCTGATTCCCGGCCTCTGATTCCCTGCTTCTGATTCTGATTCCCTGCCTCTGATTCCCCATTTCTGATTCCGCACATCTAATTCCCTGCCTCTGATTCCCCACCTCTGATTCCCCATATCTGATTCCCCAACTCTAATTCCCCGCCTCTGATTCCCCGCCCCTGTTTCCCCATATCTGATTCCCCGCCTCTGATTCCCCAACTCTGATTCCCCGCCACTGATTCCCCAGCTCTGATTCCCCGCCTCTGATTCCCCGTGTTTGATTCACTGCCTCTGATTCCCCGCCTCTGATTCCGCATCTCTGATTCACCGCATTTGATTCGCCACCTCTGATTCCCCATATCTGATTCCTCGCCTCTGTTTCCCCGCCTCTGATTCCCCGCCTCTGATTCTCCATATCTCATTCCGCGCCTCTGAATCCCCATCTCTGATTCCCGGACTCTGATTCCCCACCTCTGATTCCCGGCCTCTTATTCCCAGCATCTGATTCCAGGCCTCTGATTCCCGGCCTCTGATTCCCCGCTTCTGATTCTGATACCCTGCCTCTGATTCCCCATCTCTGATTCCGCACATCTGATTCCCTGCCTCTGATTCCCCTCCTCTGATTCCCCATATCTGATTCCCCACCTCTGATTCCCCGCCTCTGATTCCCCGCCTCTGTTTCCCCATATCTAATTCCCCACCTCTGATGCACCAACTCTGATTCCCCGCCTCTGATTCCCCAGCTCTGATTCCCCGACTCTGATTCCCCGCATCCGATTTCCCATATCTGATTCCCCGCCTCTGTTTCCCCATATCTGATTCCCCGCCTCTGATTCCCAACTATGATTCCCCGCCTCTGATTCCCCAGCTCTGATTCCCTGCCTCTGATTCCCCTCGTTCTATTCCCTGCCTCTGATTCACCAGCTATGATTCCCCGCCTCTGATTCCCCGCATCTGATTACATGCCTCTGATTCCCCGCCTCTGATTCCACATCTCTGATTCACCACCTCTGATTCATTGCGTCTGATTCCCCGCCTCTGTTTCCCCGCCTCTGATTCCCCGCCTCTGTTTCCCCATATCTAAGTCCCCGCCTCTGATTCCCCAACTCTGATTCCCCACCTCTGATTCCCCAGCTCTGATTCCCCGCCTCTGATTCCCCGCATCTGATTCCATGCATCTGATTCCCAGCCTCTGATTCCCTGCCTCTGATTCCCAACCTCTGATTCCGCACCTCTGATTCCCCTTATCTGATTCCCTGCCTCTGTCTCCCCGCCTCTGTTTCCCCGCCTCTGATTCCCCGCCTCTGTTTCCCCATATCTAAGTCCCCGCCTCTGATTCCCCAACGCTGATTCCCCACCTCTGATTCCCCAGCTCTGATTCCCCGCCTCTGATTCCCCGCATCTGATTCCCTGCATCTGATTCGCAGCCTCTGATTCCCTGCCTCTGATTCCCAACCTCTGATTCCCCACCTCTGATTCCCCATATCTGATTCCCCGCCTCTGTTTCCCCGCCTCTGATTCCCCGCCTCTGTTTCCCCATATCTGATTCCCCGCCTCTATTTCCCCGCCTCTGATTCCCAGCCTCTGATTCCCCATATCTGATTCCCCGCCTCTGATTCCCCAACTCTGATTCCCCGCCTCTGATTCCCCAGCTCTGAATCCCCGCATCTGATTCCCC
Source organism: Narcine bancroftii (assembly GCF_036971445.1). Taxonomy (NCBI): domain Eukaryota; kingdom Metazoa; phylum Chordata; class Chondrichthyes; order Torpediniformes; family Narcinidae; genus Narcine; species Narcine bancroftii. The sequence continues at coordinate 134,370,889 of NC_091470.1, forward strand.
AGCTCTGAATCCCCGCATCTGATTCCCCGCGTCTGATTACCGGCCTCTGATTACCCGCTCTGATTCCCCATCTCTGATTCACAACCTCTGATTCCCCACCTCTGATTCCCCATATCTGATTTGCCGCCTCTGTTTCCCCGCCTCTGATTCGCCAGCTATGATTCCCCGCCTCTGATTCCCCGCATCTGATTCCCTGCCTCTGATTCCCCGCCTCTGATTCCACATCTCTGATTCACCACCTCTGATTCATTGCGTCTGATTCCCCGCCTCTGATTCCCCATCTCTGATTCCCCATCTCTGATTCCCCAATTCTGATTCACCGCCTCTGATTCCCCAGCTATGTTTCCTCGCCTCTGATTCCCGGCCTCTGATTCCCTGCTTCTGATTCTGATTCCCTGACTCTGATTCCCCATCTCTGATTCCGCACATCTAATTCCCTGCCTCTGATTCCCCACCTCTGATTCCCCATATCTGATTCCCCGCCTCTGTTTCCCCGCCTCTGATTCCCCGCCTCTGTTTCCCCATATCTAAGTCCCCGCCTCTGATTCCCAAACTCTGATTCCCCACCTCTGATTCCCCATATCTGATTCCCCGCCTCTGTTTCCCCGCCTCTGATTCCCCGCCTCTGTTTCCCCATATCTGATTCCCCGCCTCTATTTGCCTGCCTCTGATTCCCCGCCTCTGTTTCCCCATATCTGATTACACGCCTCTGAATCCCCAACTCTGATTCCCTGCCTCTAATTTCCCAGCTCTGATTCCCCGCCTCTGATTCCCCGTGTCTGATTTCCTGCCTCTGATACCCCGCCTTTGATTACCCATGTCTGATTCACCGCCTCTGATTCCCCACCTCTGATTCCCCATCTCTGATTCCGCACATCCGAATCACTGCCTCTGATTCCCCAGCTCTGATTCCCCGCGTCTGATTCCCCGCGTCTTATTCCCTGCTTCTGATTCTGATTCCCTGCCTCTGATTCCCCATCTCTGATTCTGCACATCTGATTCCCTGCCTCTGATTCCCCACCTCTGATTCCCCATATCTGATTCCCCGCCTCTGAATCCCCATCTCTGATTCCCGGACTCTGATTCCCCACCTCTGATTCCCGGCCTCTTATTACCAGCATCTGATTCCAGGCCTCTGATACCCGGCCTCTGATTCCCCGCTTCTGATTCTGATTCCCTGCCTCTGATTCTCCATCTCTGATTCCGCACATCTGATTCCCTGCCTCTGATTCCCCACCTCTGATTCCCCATATCTGATTCCCTGCCTCTGTTTCCCCGCCTCTGATTCCCCGCCTCTGTTTCCCCATATAGAATTCCCCACCTCTGATGCACCAACTCTGATTCCCCGCCTCTGATTCCCCAGCTCTGATTCCCCGCCTCTGATTCCCCGCATCCGATTCCCCATATCTGATTCCCCGCCTCTGTTTCCCCGCCTCTGATTCCCCGCCTCTGTTTCCCCATATCTGATTCTCCGCCTCTGATTCCCAACTATGATTCCCCGCCTCTGATTCCCCAGCTCTGATTCCCTGCCTCTGATTCCCCGCGTTCTATTCCCTGCCTCTGATTCCCCGCCTGTGATTCCCCATCTCTGATTCACCACCTCTGATTCCCCACCTCTGATTCCCCATATCTAATTCCCCGCCTCTGTTTGCCCGCCTCTGATTCCCCGCCTCTGTTTCCCCATATCTGATTCCCCGCCACTGAATCCCCAACTCTGATTCCCTGCCTCTGATTCCCCAGCTCTGATTCCCCGCCTTTGATTCCCCCCGTCTGATTCCCAGCCTCTGAATCCCCGTGTCTGATATCCTGCCTCTGATTCCCCGCCTCTGATTCCCCATCTCAGATTCACCGCCTCTGATTCCCCACCTCTGATTCCCCATCTCTGATTCCGCACATCCGATTCCCTGCCTCTGATTCCCCGACTCTGATTCACCACCTCTGATTCCCCAGCTCTGATTCCCCGCCTCTGATTCCCCAACTCTGATTCCCCGCCTCTGATTCCCCGCCTCTGTTTCCCCATATCTAAGTCCCCGCCTCTGATTCCCCAACTCTGATTCCCCACCTCTGATTCCCCAGCTCTGTTTACCCACCGCTGATTCCCCATCTCTGATTCCGCACATCTGATTCCCTGCCTCTGATTCCCCACCTCTGTTTCCCCATATCTAAGTCCCCGCCTCTGATTCCCCAACTTTGATTCCCCACCTCTGATTCCCCAGCTCTGATTCCCCGCCTCTGATTCCCCGCATCTGATTCCCTGCATCTGATTCCCAGCCTCTGATTCCCTGCCTCTGATTCCCAACCTCTGATTCCCCACCTCTGATTCCCCATATCTGATTCCCCGCCTCTCTTTCCCCGCCTCTGATTCACCGCCTCTGTTTCCCCATATCTGATTCCCCGCCTCTATTTGCCCGCCTCTGATTCCCCGCCTCTGTTTCCCCATATCTGATTCCCCGCCTCTGAATCCCCAACTCTGATTCCCTGCCTCTAATTTCCCAGCTCTGATTCCCCGCCTCTGATTCCCCGTGTCTGATTTCCTGCCTCTGATTCCCCGCCTCTGATTACCCATGTCTGATTCACCGCCTCTGATTCCCCACCTCTGATTCCCCATCTCTGATTCCGCACATCCGATTCCCTGCCTCTGATTCCCTGCCTCTGATTCACTGCCTCTGCTTCCCCAGCTCTGATTTCCCGCCTCTGATTCCCCGCGTCTTATCCCCTGCTTCTGATTCTGATTCCCTGCCTCTGATTCCCCATCTCTGATTCCGCACATCTGATTCCCTGCCTCTGATTCCCCACCTCTGATTCCCCATATCTGATTCCCCGCCTCTGTTTCCCCGCCTCTGATTCCCCGCCTCTGATTCCCCAACTCTGATTCCCCACCTCTGATTCCCCAGCTCTGATTCCCCGCCTCTGATCCCCGCATCTGATTCCCTGCATCTGATTCCCAGCCTCTGATTCCCTGCCTCTGATTCCCAACCTCTGATTCCCCACCTCTGATTCCCCATATCTGATTCCCCGCCTCTGTTTCCCCGTCTCTGATTCCCCGCCTCTGTTTCCCCATATCTGATTCCCCGCCTCTATTTGCCCACCTCTGATTCCCCACCTCTGTTTCCCCATGTCTGATTCACCGCCTCTGATTCCCCACCTCTGATTCCCCATCTCTGATTCCGCACATCCGATTCCCTGCCTCTGAATCCCCGCCTCTGATTCACCGCCTCTGATTCCCGGCCTCTGATTTACCGCCTCTGATTCCCTGCCACTGATACCCCGCCCCTGATTCCCCACCTCTGATTCCCCATATCTGATTCCCCGCCTCTGTTTCCCCACCTCTGATTCCCCGCCTCTGATTCCCCATATCTCATTCCCCGCCTCTGAATCCCCATCTCTGATTCCCGGACTCTGATTCCCCACCTCTGATTCCCGGCCTCTTATTCCCAGCATCTGATTCCGGCCTCTGATTCCCGGCCTCTGATTCCCTGCTTCTGATTCTGATTCCCTGCCTTTGATTCCCCATCTCTGATTCCGCACATCTGATTCCCTGCCTCTGATTCCCCACCTCTGAATCCCCATATCTGATTCCCCACCTCTGTTTCCCCGCCTCTGATTCCACACCTCTGTTTCCCAATATCTAAGTCCCCGCCTCTGATTCCCCAACTCTGATTCCCCACCTCTGATTCCCCAGCTCTGATTCCCCGCCTCTGATTCCCCGCATCTGATTCCCTGCATCTGATTCCAAGCCTCTGATTCCCTGCCTCTGATTCCCAAACTCTGATTCCCCACCTCTGATTCCCCATATCTGATTCCCCGCCTCTGTTTCCCCGCCTCTGATTCCCCGCCTCTGTTTCCCCATATCTAATTCCCCACCTCTGATGCACCAACTCTGATTCCCCGCCTCTGATTCCCCAGCTCTGATTCCCTGCCTCTGATTCCCCGCATCCGATTCCCCATATCTGATTCCCCGCCTCTGTTTCCCCGCCTCTGATTCCCCGCCTCTGTTTCCCCATATCTGATTCCCCGCCTCTGATTCCCAACTATGATTCCCCGCCTCTGATTCCCCAGCTCTGATTCCCTGCCTCTGATTCCCCGCGTTCTATTCCCTGCCTCTGATTCCCCGCCTGTGATTCCCCATCTCTGATTCACCACCTCTGATTCCCCACCTCTGATTCCCCATATCTAATTCCCCGCCTCTGTTTGCCCGCCTCTGATTCCCCGCCTCTGTTTCCCCATATCTGATTCCCCGCCACTGAATCCCCAACTCTGATTCCCTGCCTCTGATTCCCCAGCTCTGATTCCCCGCCTTTGATTCCCCCCGTCTGATTCCCAGCCTCTGAATCCCCGTGTCTGATATCCTGCCTCTGATTCCCCGCCTCTGATTCCCCATCTCAGATTCACCGCCTCTGATTCCCCACCTCTGATTCCCCATCTCTGATTCCGCACATCCGATTCCCTGCCTCTGATTCCCCGACTCTGATTCCCCACCTCTGATTCCCCAGCTCTGATTCCCCGCCTCTGATTCCCCAACTCTGATTCCCCGCCTCTGATTCCCCGCCTCTGTTTCCCCATATCTAATTCCCCGCCTCTGATTCCCCAACTCTGATTCCCCACCTCTGATTCCCCAGCTCTGATTACCCACCTCTGATTCCCCATATCTAATTCCCTGCCTATGTTTCCCCGCCTCTGATTCCCCGCCACTATTTCCCCATATCTGATTCTCCGCCTCTGAATCCCCAACTCTGATTCCATGCATCTAATTCCCCAGCTCTGATTCCCCGCCTCAAATTCCCCGTGTCTGATTTCCTGCCTCTGATTCCCCGCCTCTGATTACCCATGTCTGATTCACTGCCTCTGATTACCCACATCTGATTCCCCATCTCTGATTCCGCACATCCGACTCCCAGCCTCTGATTCCCCATCTCTGATTCCCCGCCTCTGATTCCCCAACTCTGATTCCCCACCTCTGATTCCCCAGCTCTGATTCCCCGCCTCTGATTCCCCGTGTTTGATTCCCTGCCTCTGATTCCCCGCCTCTGATTCCCCATCTCTGATTCACCGCCTTTGATTCGCCTCCTCTGCTTCCCCATATCTGATTCCTCGACTCTGTTTCCCCGCCTCTGATTCCCCGCCTCTGATTCCCCATCTCTGATTCCCGGACTCTGATTCCCCACCTCTGATTCCCGGCCTCTGATTCACTGCTTCTGATTCTGATTCCCTGCCTCTGATTCCCCATCTCTGATTCCGCACATATAATTCCCTGCCTCTGATTCCCCACCTCTGATTCCCCATATCTGATTCCCCACCTCTGTTTCCCCGCCTCTGATTCCCCGCCTCTGTTTCCCCATATCTAAGTCCCCGCCTCTGATTCCCAAACTTTGATTCCCCACCTCTGATTCCCCAGCTCTGATTCCCCGCCTCTGATTCCCCGCATCTGATTCCCTGCATCTGATTCCCAGCCTCTGATTCCCTGCCTCTGATTCCCAAACTCTGATTCCCTACCTCTGATTCCCCATATCTGATTCCCCGCCTCTGTTTCCCCGCCTCTGATTCCCCGCCTCTGTTTCCCCATATCTGATTCCCCACCTCTATTTGCCCACCTCTGATTCCCTGCCTCTGTTTCCCCATATCTGATTACCCGCCTCTGAATCCCCAACTCTGATTCCCTGCCTCTAATTTCCCAGCTCTGATTCCCCGCCTCTGATTCCCCGTGTCTGATTTCCTGCCTCTGATTCCTCGCCTCTGATTACCCATGTCTGATTCACCGCCTCTGATTCCCCACCTCTGATTCCCCATCTCTGATTCCGCACATCCGATTCACTGCCTCTGATTCCCCAGCTCTGATTCCCCGCCTCTGATTCCCCGCGTCTTATTCCCTGCTTCTGATTCTGATTCCATGCCTCTGATTCCCCATCTCTGATTCCCCAACTCTAATTCCCCGCCTCTGATTCCCCGCCCCTGTTTCCCCATATCTGATTCCCCGCCTCTGATTCCCCAACTCTGATTCCCCGCCACTGATTCCCCAGCTCTGATTCCCCGCCTCTGATTCCCCGTGTTTGATTCACTGCCTCTGATTCCGCATCTCTGATTCACCGCATTTGATTCGCCACCTCTGATTCCCCATATCTGATTCCTCGCCTCTGTTTCCCCGCCTCTGATTCCCCGCCTCTGATTCTCCATATCTCATTCCGCGCCTCTGAATCCCCATCTCTGATTCCCTGACTCTGATTCCCCACCTCTGATTCCCGGCCTCTTATTCCCAGCATCTGATTCCAGGCCTCTGATTCCCGGCCTCTGATTCCCCGCTTCTGATTCTGATTCCCTGCCTCTGATTCCCCATCTCTGATTCCGCACATCTGATTCCCTGCCTCTGATTCCCCTCCTCTGATTCCCCATATCTGATTCCCCACCTCTGTTTCCCCGCCTCTGATTCCCCGCCTCTGTTTCCCCATATCTAATTCCCCACCTCTGATGCACCAACTCTGATTCCCCGCCTCTGATTCCCCAGCTCTGATTCCCCGACTCTGATTCCCCGCATCCGATTCCCCATATCTGATTCCCCGCCCCTGTTTCCCCATATCTGATTCCCCGCCTCTGATTCCCAACTATGATTCCCCGCCTCTGATTCCTCAGCTCTGATTCCCTGCCTCTGATTACCCTCGTTCTATTCCCTGCCTCTGATTCCCCGCCTGTGATTCCCCATCTCTGATTCACCACCTCTGATTATCCACCTCTGATTCCCCATATCTAATTCCCCGCCTCTGTTTGCCCGCCTTTGATTCCCTGCCTCTGTTTCCCCATATCTGATTCCCCGCCTCTGAATCCCCAATTCTGATTCCCTGCCTCTGATTCCCCAGCTCTGATTCCCCACCTTTGATTCCCCCCGTCTGATTCCCAGCCTCTGAATCCCCGTGTCTGATATCCTGCCTCTGATTCCCCGCCTCTGATTCCTCATCTCAGATTCACCGCCTCTGATTCCCCACCTCTGATTCCCCATCTCTGATTCCGCACATCCGCTTCCCTGCCTCTGATTCCCCGACTCTGATTCCCCACATCTGATTCCCCAGCTCTGATTCCCCGCCTCTGATTCCCCAACTCTGATTCCCCGCCTCTGATAACCCAGCTCTGATTCCCCGCCTCTGATTCCCCGTGTTTGATTCCCTGCCTCTTATTCCCCGCCTCTGATTCCCCATCTCTGATTCACCGCCTTTGATTCGCCACCTGTGATTCCCCATATCTGATTCCTCACCTCGGTTTCCCCATATCTGATTCCCCGCCTCTGAATCCCCAACTCTGATTCCCTGCCTCTGATTCCCCAGCTCTGATTCCCCGCCTTTGATTCCCCCCGTCTGATTCCCAGCCTCTGAATCCCCGTGTCTGATATCCTGCCTCTGATTCCCCGCCTCTGATTCCTCATCTCAGATTCACCGCCTCTGATTCCCCACCTCTGATTCCCCAACTCTGATTCCGCACATCCGCTTCCCTGCCTCTGATTCCCCGACTCTGATTCCCCACCTCTGATTCCCCAGCTCTGATTCCCCGCCTCTGATTCCCCAACTGTGATACCCCGCCTCTGATAACCCAGCTCTGATTCCCCGCCTCTGATTCCCCGTGTTTGATTCCCTGCCTCTGATTCCCCGCCTCTGATTCCCCATCTCTGATTCACCGCCTTTGATTCGCCACCTCTGATTCCCCATATCTGATTCCTCACCTCTGTTTCCCCGCCTCTGATTCCCCGCCTCTGATTCCCCATATCTCATTCCCTGCCTCTGATTCCCCATCTCTGATTCCCGGACTCTGATTCCCCACCTCTGATTCCCGGCCTATTATTCCCGGCATCAGATTCCGGCCTCTGATTCCCGGCCTCTGATTCCCTGCTTCTGATTCTGATTCCCTGCCTCTGATTCCCCATTTCTGATTCCGCACATCTAATTCCCTGCCTCTGATTCCCCACCTCTGATTCCCCATATCTGATTCCCCAACTCTAATTCCCCGCCTCTGATTCCCCGCCCCTGTTTCCCCATATCTGATTCCCCGCCTCTGATTCCCCAACTCTGATTCCCCGCCACTGATTCCCCAGCTCTGATTCCCCGCCTCTGATTCCCCGTGTTTGATTCACTGCCTCTGATTCCCCGCCTCTGATTCCGCATCTCTGATTCACCGCATTTGATTCGCCACCTCTGATTCCCCATATCTGATTCCTCGCCTCTGTTTCCCCGCCTCTGATTCCCCGCCTCTGATTCTCCATATCTCATTCCGCGCCTCTGAATCCCCATCTCTGATTCCCGGACTCTGATTCCCCACCTCTGATTCCCGGCCTCTTATTCCCAGCATCTGATTCCAGGCCTCTGATTCCCGGCCTCTGATTCCCCGCTTCTGATTCTGATACCCTGCCTCTGATTCCCCATCTCTGATTCCGCACATCTGATTCCCTGCCTCTGATTCCCCTCCTCTGATTCCCCATATCTGATTCCCCACCTCTGATTCCCCGCCTCTGATTCCCCGCCTCTGTTTCCCCATATCTAATTCCCCACCTCTGATGCACCAACTCTGATTCCCCGCCTCTGATTCCCCAGCTCTGATTCCCCGACTCTGATTCCCCGCATCCGATTTCCCATATCTGATTCCCCGCCTCTGTTTCCCCATATCTGATTCCCCGCCTCTGATTCCCAACTATGATTCCCCGCCTCTGATTCCCCAGCTCTGATTCCCTGCCTCTGATTCCCCTCGTTCTATTCCCTGCCTCTGATTCCCCGCCTGTGATTCCCCATCTCTGATTCACCACCTCTGATTATCCACCGCTGATTCCCCATATCTAATTCCCCGCCTCTGTTTGCCCGTCTTTGATTCCCTGCCTCTGTTTCCCCATATCTGATTCCCCGCCTCTGAATCCCCAACTCTGATTCCCTGCCTCTGATTCCCCAGCTCTGATTCCCCGCCTTTGATTCCCCCCGTCTGATTCCCAGCCTCTGAATCCCCGTGTCTGATATCCTGCCTCTGATTCCCCGCCTCTGATTCCTCATCTCAGATTCACCGCCTCTGATTCCCCACCTCTGATTCCCCATCTCTGATTCCGCACATCCGCTTCCCTGCCTCTGATTCCCCGACTCTGATTCCCCACCTCTGATTCCCCAGCTCTGATTCCCCGCCTCTGATTCCCCAACTATGATTCCCCGCCTCTGATAACCCAGCTCTGATTCCCCGCATCTGATTCCCCGTGTTTGATTCCCTGCCTCTGATTCCCCGCCTCTGATTCCCCATCTCTGATTCACCGCCTTTGATTCGCCACCTCTGATTCCCCATATCTGATTCCTCACCTCTGTTTCCCCGCCTCTGATTCCCCGCCTCTGATTCCCCATATCTCATTCCCCGCCTCTGATTCCCCATCTCTGATTCCCGGACTCTGATTCCCCACCTCTGATTCCCGGCCTATTATTCCCAGCATCAGATTCCGGCCTCTGATTCCAGGCCTCTGATTTCCTGCTTCTGATTCTGATTCCCTGCCTCTGATTCCCCATTTCTGATTCCGCACATCTAATTCCCTGCCTCTGATTCCCCACCTCTGATTCCCCATATCTGATTCCCCGCCTCTGTTTCCCCGCCTCTGATTCCCTGCCTCTGTTTCCCCATATCTAAGTCCCCGCCTCTGATTCCCCAACTCTGATTCCCCACCTCTGACTCCCCAGCTCTGATTACCCACCTCTGATTCCCCATATCTGATTCCCCGCCTCTGTTTCCCCGCCTCTGATTCCCCGCCACTGTTTCCCCATATCTGATTCCCCGCCTCTGAATCCCCAACTCTGATTCCCTGCATCTAATTCCCCAGCTCTGATTCCCCGCCTCTGATTCCCCGTGTCTGATTTCCTGCCTCTGATTCCCTGCCTCTGATTACCCATGTCTGATTCACCGCCTCTGATTCCCCACCTCTGATTCCCCATCTCTGATTCCGCACATCCGATTCCCAGCCTCTGATTCCCCATCCCTGATTCCCCGCCTCTGATTCCCCAACTCTGATTCCCCACCTCCGATTCCCCAGCTCTGATTCCCCGCCTCTGATTCCCCGTGTTTGATTCCCTGCCTCTGATTCTCCGCCTCTGATTCCCCATCTCTGATTCACCGCCTTTGATTCGCCACCTCTGATTCCCCATATCTGATTCCTCGCCTCTGTTTACCCGTCTCTGATTCCCCGCCTCTGATTCCCCATATCTCATTCCCCGCCTCTGATTCCCCATCTCTGATTCCCGGACTCTGATTCCCCACCTCTGATTCCCGGCCTCTGATTCCCTGCTTCTGATTCTGATTCCCTGCCTCTGATTCCCCATCTCTGATTCCGCACATCTAATTCCCTGCCTCTGATTCCCCACCTCTGATTCCCCATATCTGATTCCCCGCCTCTGTTTCCCCGCCTCTGATTCCCCGCCTCTGTTTCCCCATATCTAAGTCCCCGCCTCTGATTCCCCAACTTTGATTCCCCACCTCTGATTCCCCAGCTCTGATTCCCCGCCTCTGATTCGCCGCATCTGATTCCCTGCATCTGATTCCCAGCCTCTGATTCCCTGCCTCTGATTCCCAACCTCTGATTCCCCACCTCTGATTCCCCGCCTCTGATTCCCCGCCTCTGTTTCCCCATATCTGATTCCCCGCCTCTATTTGCCCGCCTCTGATTCCCCGCCTCTGTTTCCCCATATCTGATTACCCGCCTCTGAATCCCCAACTCTGATTCCCTGCCTCTAATTTCCCAGCTCTGATTCCCCGCCTCTGATTCCCCGTGTCTGATTTCCTGCCTCTGATTCCCCGCCTCTGATTACCCATGTCTGATTCACCGCCTCTGATTCCCCACCTCTGATTCCCCATCTCTGATTCCGCACATCCGATTCACTGCCTCTGATTCCCCAGCTCTGATTCCCCGCCTCTGATTCCCTGCATCCGATTCCCCATATCTGATTCCCCGCCTCTGTTTCCCCGCCTCTGATTCCCCGCCTCTGCTTCCCCATATCTGATTCCCCGCCTCTGATTCCCAACTATGATTCCCCGCCTCTGATTCCCCAGCTCTGATTCCCTGCCTCTGATTCCCCGCGTTCTATTCCCTGCCTCTGATTCCCCGCCTGTGATTCCCCATCTCTGATTCACCACCTCTGATTCCCCACCTCTGATTCCCCATATCTAATTCCCCGCCTCTGTATGCCCGCCTCTGATTCCCCGCCTCTGTTTCCCCATATCTGATTCCCCGCCACTGAATCCCCAACTCTGATTCCCTGCCTCTGATTCCCCAGCTCTGATTCCCCGCCTTTGATTCCCCCCGTCTGATTCCCAGCCTCTGAATCCCCGTGTCTGATATCCTGCCTCTGATTCCCCGCCTCTGATTCCCCATCTCAGATTAACCGCCTCTGATTCCCCACCTCTGATTCCCCATCTCTGATTCCGCACATCCGATTCCCTGCCTCTGATTCCCCGACACTGATTCCCCACCTCTGATTCCCCAGCTCTGATTCCCCGCCTCTGATTCCACAACTCTGATTCCCCGCCTCTGATTCCCCGCCTCTGTTTCCCCATAACTAATTCCCCGCCTCTGATTCCCCAACTCTGATTCCCCACCTCTGATACCCCAGCTCTGATTACCCACCTCTGATTCCCCATATCTAATTCCCTGCCTCTGTTTCCCCGCCTCTGATTCCCCGCCACTATTTCCCCATATCTGATTCTCCGCCTCAGAATCCCCAACTCTGATTCCCTGCATCTAATTCCCCAGCTCTGATTCCCCGCCTCTGATTCCCCGTGTCTGATTTCCTGCCTCTGATTCCCCGCCTCTGATTACCCATGTCTGATTCACCGCCTCTGATTCCCCACCTCTGATTCCCCATCTCTGATTCCGCACATCCGACTCCCAGCCTCTGATTCCCCATCTCTGATTCCCCGCCTCTGATTCCCCAACTCTGATTCCCCATCTCTGATTCCCCAGCTCTGATTCCCCGCCTCTGATTCCCCGTGTTTGATTCCCTGCCTCTGATTCCCCGCCTCTGATTCCCCATCTCTGATTCACCGCCTTTGATTCGCCACCTCTGATTCCCCATATCTGATTCCTCGCCTCTGTTTCCCCGCCTCTGATTCCCCAACTCTGATTCCCCACCTCTGATACCCCAGCTCTGATTTCCCGCCTCTGAATCCCCGCATCTGATTCCCTGCATCTGATTGCATGCCTCTGATTCCCTGCCTCTGATTTGCAACCTCTGATTCCCCACCACTGATTCCCCATATCTGATTCCCAGCCTCTGTTTCCCCGCCTCTGATTCCCCGCATCTGATTCCCTGCATCTGATTCCCAGCCTCTGATTCCCTGCCTCTGATTCCCAACCTCTGATTCCCCACCTCTGATTCTCCGCCTCTGATTCCCCGCCTCTGTTTCCCCATATCTGATTCCCCGCCTCTATTTGCCCGCCTCTGATTCCCCGCCTCTGTTTCCCCATATCTGATTACCCGCCTCTGAATCCCCAACTCTGATTCCCTGCCTCTAATTTCCCAGCTCTGATTCCCCGCCTCTGATTCCCCGTGTCTGATTTCCTGCCTCTGATTCCGCGCCTCTGATTACCCATGTCTGATTCACCGCCTCTGATTCCCCACCTCTGATTCCCCATCTCTGATTCCGCACATCTGATTCACTGCCTCTGATTCCCCAGCTCTGATTCCCCGCCTCTGATTCCCCGCGTCTTATTCCCTGCTTCTGATTCTGATTCCCTGCCTCTGATTCCCCATCTCTGATTCTGCACATCTGATTCCCTGCCTCTGATTCCCCACCTCTGATTCCCCATATATGATTCCCCGCCTCTGAATCCCCATCTCTGATTCCCGGACTCTGATTCCCCACCTCTGATACCCGGCCTCTTATTACCAGCATCTGATTCCAGGCCTCTGATTCCCGGCCTCTGATTCCCCGCTTCTGATTCTGATTCCCTGCCTCTGATTCCCCATCTCTGATTCCGCACATCTGATTCCCTGCCTCTGATTCCCCACCTCTGATTCCCCATATCTGATTCCCCGCCTCTGTTTCCCCGCCTCTGATTCCCCGCCTCTGTTTCCCCATATCTAATTCCCCACCTCTGATGCACCAACTCTGATTCCCCGCCTCTGATTCCCCAGCTCTGATTCCCCGCCTCTGATTCCCTGCATCCGATTCCCCTTATCTGATTCCCCGCCTCTGTTTCCCCGCCTCTGATTCCCTGCCTCTGTTTCCCCATATCTGATTCCCCGCCTCTGATTCCCAACTATGATTCCCCGCCTCTGATTCCCCAGCTCTGATTCCCTGCCTCTGATTCCCCGCGTACTATTCCCTGCCTCTGATTCCCCGCCTGTGATTCCCCATCTCTGATTCACCACCTCTGATTCCCCACCTCTGATTCCCCATATCTAATTCCCCGCCTCTGTATGCCCGCCTCTGATTCCCCGCCTCTGTTTCCCCATATCTGATTCCCCGCCACTGAATCCCCAACTCTGATTCCCTGCCTCTGATTCCCCAGCTCTGATTCCCCGCCTTTGATTCCCCCCGTCTGATTCCCAGCCTCTGAATCCCCGTGTCTGATATCCTGCCTCTGATTCCCCGCCTCCGATTCCCCATCTCAGATTCACCGCCTCTGATTCCCCACCTCTGATTCCCCATCTCTGATTCCGCACATCCGATTCCCTGCCTCTGATTCCCCGACTCTGATTCCCCACCTCTGATTCCCCAGCTCTGATTCCCCGCCTCTGATTCCACAACTCTGATTCCCCGCCTCTGATTCCCCGCCTCTGTTTCCCCATAACTAATTCCCCGCCTCTGATTCACCAACTCTGATTCCCCACCTCTTATTCCCCAGCTCTGATTACCCACCTCTGATTCCCCATATCTAATTCCCTGCCTCTGTTTCCCCGCCTCTGATTCCCCGCCACTATTTCCCCATATCTGATTCTCCGCCTCAGAATCCCCAACTCTGATTCCCTGCATCTAATTCCCCAGCTCTGATTCCCCGCCTCTGATTCCCCGTGTCTGATTTCCTGCCTCTGATTCCCCGCCTCTGATTACCCATGTCTGATTCACCGCCTCTGATTCCCCACCTCTGATTCCCCATCTCTGATTCCGCACATCCGACTCCCAGCCTCTGATTCCCCATCTCTGATTCCCCGCCTCTGATTCCCCAACTCTGATTCCCCATCTCTGATTCCCCAGCTCTGATTCCCCGCCTCTGATTCCCCGTGTTTGATTCCCTGCCTCTGATTCCCCGCCTCTGATTCCCCATCTCTGATTCACCGCCTTTGATTCGCCACCTCTGATTCCCCATATCTGATTCCTCGCCTCTGTTTCCCCGCCTCTGATTTCCCGCCTCTGATTCCCCATATCTCATTCCCCGCCTCTGATTCCCCATCTCTGATTCCCGGACTCTGATTCCCCACCTCTGATTCCCGGCCTCTGATTCGCTGCTTCTGATTCTGATTCCCTGCCTCTGATTCCCCATCTCTGATTCCGCACATCTAATTCCCTGCCTCTGATTCCCCATCTCTGATTCCCCATATCTGATTCCCCGCCTCTGTTTCCCCGCCTCTGACTCCCCGCCTCTGTTTCCCCATATCTAAGTCCCCGCCTCTGATTACCCAACTTTGATTCCCCACCTCTGATTCCCCAGCTCTGATTCCCGGCCTCTGATTCCCCGCATCTGATTCCCTGCATCTGATTCCCAGCCTCTGATTCCCTGCCTCTGATTCCCAAACTCTGATTCCCCACCTCTGATTCCCCATATCTGATTCCCCGCCTCTGTTTCCCCGCCTCTGATTCCCCGCCTCTGTTTCCCCATATCTGATTCCCCGCCTCTATTTGCCCGCCTCTGATTCCCCGCCTCTGTTTCCCCATATCTGATTACCCGCCTCTGAATCCCCAACTCTGATTCCCTGCCTCTAATTTCCCAGCTCTGATTCCCCGCATCTGATTCCCCGTGTCTGATTTCCTGCCTCTGATTCCCCGCCTCTGATTACCCATGTCTGATTCACCGCCTCTGATTCCCCACCTCTGATTCCCCATCTCTGATTCCGCACATCCGATTCACTGCCTCTGATTCCCCAGCTCTGATTCCCCACCTCTGATTCCCCGCGTCTTATTCCCTGCTTCTGATTCTGATTCCCTGCCTCTGATTCCCCATCTCTGATTCTGCACATCTGATTCCCTGCCTCTGATTCCCCACCTCTGATTCGCCATATCTGATTCCCCGCCTCTGTTTCCCCGCCTCTGATTCCCCGACTCTGTTTCCCCATATCTAAGTCCCCGCCTCTGATTCCCCAACTCTGATTCCCCACCTCTGATTCCCCAGCTCTGATTCCCCGCCTCTGATTCCCCGCATCTGATACCCTGCATATGATTCCCAGCCTCTGATTCCCTGCCTCTGATTCCCAACCTCTGATTCCCCACCTCTGATTCCCCATATCTGATTCCCCGCCTCTGTTTCCCCGCCTCTGATTCCCCGCCACTGTTTCCCCATATCTCTTTCCCCGCCTCTATTTCCCAGCCTCTGATTCCCAGCCTCTGATTCCCCATATCTGATTCCCCGCCTCTGATTCCCCAACTCTGATTCCCCGCCTCGGATTCCCCAGCTCTGAATCCCCGCCTCTGATTCCCCGCGTCTGATTACCGGCCTCTGATTCCCCGCTCTGATTCCCCATCTCTGATTCACAACCTCTGATTCCCCACCTCTGATTCCCCATATCTGATTTGCCGCCTCTGTTTCCCCGCCTCTGATTCCCCACCTCTGATTCCCCGCCTCTGATTCGCCAGCTATGATTCCCCGCGTCTGATTCCCCGCGTCTGATTCCCTGCCTCTGATTCCCCGCCTCTGATACCACATCTCTGATTCACCACCTCTGATTCCCCGCGTCTGATTCCCCGCCTCTGATTCCCCATATCTCATTCCCCGCCTCTGAATCCCCATCTCTGATTCCCCACCTCTGATTCCCGGCCTCTTATTCCCGGCATATGATTCCGGCCTCTGATTCCCCATCTCTGATTCATCGCCTTTGATTCGCCACCTCTGACTCCCCATATCTGATTCCCCGCCTCTGATTCCCCGCCCCTGTTTCCCCATATCTGATTCCACGCCTCTGATTCCCCAACTCTGATTCCCCGCCACTGATTCCCCAGCTCTGATTCCCCGCCTCTGATTCCCCATGTTTGATTCACTGCCTCTGATTCCCCGCCTCTGATTCCGCATCTCTGATTCACCGCATTTGATTCGCCACCTCTGATTCCCCATATCTGATTCCTCGCCTCTGTTTCCCCGCCTCTGATTCCCCGCCTCTGATTCTCCATATCTCATTCCGCGCCTCTGAATCCCCATCTCTGATTCCCGGACTCTGATTCCCCACCTCTGATTCCCGGCCTCTTATTCCCAGCATCTGATTCCAGGCCTTTGATTCCCGGCCTCTGATTCCCCGCTTCTGATTCTGATACCCTGCCTCTGATTCCCCATCTCTGATTCCGCACATCTGATTCCCTGCCTCTGATTCCCCTCCTCTGATTCCCCATATCTGATTCCCCACCTCTGTTTCCCCGCCTCTGATTCCCCGCCTCTGTTTCCCCATATCTAATTCCCCACCTCTGATGCACCAACTCTGATTCCCCGCCTCTGATTCCCCAGCTCTGATTCCCCGACTCTGATTCCCCGCATCCGATTTCCCATATCTGATTCCCCGCCTCTGTTTCCCCATATCTGATTCCCCGCCTCTGATTCCCAACTATGATTCCCCGCCTCTGATTCCCCAGCTCTGATTCCCTGCCTCTGATTCCCCTCGTTCTATTCCCTGCCTCTGATTCCCCGCCTGTGATTCCCCATCTCTGATTCACCACCTCTGATTATCCACCGCTGATTCCCCATATCTAATTCCCCGCCTCTGTTTGCCCGCCTTTGATTCCCTGCCTCTGTTTCCCCATATCTGATTCCCCGCTTCTGAATCCCCAACTCTGATTCCCTGCCTCTGATTCCCCAGCTCTGATTCCCCGCCTTTGATTCCCCCCGTCTGATTCCCAGCCTCTGAATCCCCGTGTCTGATATCCTGCCTCTGATTCCCCGCCTCTGATTACTCATCTCAGATTCACCGCCTCTGATTCCCCACCTCTGATTCCCCATCTCTGATTCCGCACATCCGCTTCCCTGCCTCTGATTCCCCGACTCTGATTCCCCACCTCTGATTCCCCAGCTCTGATTCCCCGCCTCTGATTCCCCAACTATGATTCCCCGCCTCTGATAACCCAGCTCTGATTCCCCGCATCTGATTCCCCGTGTTTGATTCCCTGCCTCTGATTCCCCGCCTCTGATTCCCCATCTCTGATTCACCGCCTTTGATTCGCCACCTCTGATTCCCCATATCTGATTCCTCACCTCTGTTTCCCCGCCTCTGATTCCCCGCCTCTGATTCCCCATATCTCATTCCCCGCCTCTGATTCCCCATCTCTGATTCCCGGACTCTGATTCCCCACCTCTGATTCCCGGCCTATTATTCCCGGCATCAGATTCCGGCCTCTGATTCCCGGCCTCTGATTCCCTGCTTCTGATTCTGATTCCCTGCCTCTGATTCCCCATTTCTGATTCCGCACATCTAATTCCCTGCCTCTGATTCCCCACCTCTGATTCCCCATATCTGATTCCCCGCCTCTGTTTCCCCGCCTCTGATTCCCTGCCTCTGTTTCCCCATATCTAAGTCCCCGCCTCTGATTCCCCAACTCTGATTCCCCACCTCTGACTCCCCAGCTCTGATTACCCACCTCTGATTCCCCATATCTGATTCCCCGCCTCTGTTTCCCCGCCTCTGATTCCCCGCCACTGTTTCCCCATATCTGATTCCCCGCCTCTGAATCCCCAACTCTGATTCCCTGCATCTAATTCCCCAGCTCTGATTCCCCGCCTCTGATTCCCCGTGTCTGATTTCCTGCCTCTTATTCCCTGCCTCTGATTACCCATGTCTGATTCACCGCCTCTGATTCCCCACCTCTGATTCCCCATCTCTGATTCCGCACATCCGATTCCCAGCCTCTGATTCCCCATCCCTGATTCCCCGCCTCTGATTCCCCAACTCTGATTCCCCACCTCCGATTCCCCAGCTCTGATTCCCCGCCTCTGACTCCCCGTGTTTGATTCCCTGCCTCTGATTCTCCGCCTCTGATTCCCCATCTCTGATTCACCGCCTTTGATTCGCCACCTCTGATTCCCCATATCTGATTCCTCGCCTCTGTTTACCCGTCTCTGATTCCCCGCCTCTGATTCCCCATATCTCATTCCCCGCCTCTGATTCCCCATCTCTGATTCCCGGACTCTGATTCCCCACCTCTGATTCCCGGCCTCTGATTCCCTGCTTCTGATTCTGATACCCTGCCTCTGATTCCCCATCTCTGATTCCGCACATCTAATTCCCTGCCTCTGATTCCCCACCTCTGATTCCCCATATCTGATTCCCCGCCTCTGTTTCCCCGCCTCTGATTCCCCGCCTCTGTTTCCCCATATCTAAGTCCCCGCCTCTGATTCCCCAACTTTGATTCCCCACCTCTGATTCCCCAGCTCTGATTCCCCGCCTCTGATTCGCCACATCTGATTCCCTGCATCTGATTCCCAGCCTCTGATTCCCTGCCTCTGATTCCCAACCTCTGATTCCCCACCTCTGATTCCCCGCCTCTGATTCCCCGCCTCTGTTTCCCCATATCTGATTCCCCGCCTCTATTTGCCCGCCTCTGATTCCCCGCCTCTGTTTCCCCATATCTGATTACCCGCCTCTGAATCCCCAACTCTGATTCCCTGCCTCTAATTTCCCAGCTCTGATTCCCCGCCTCTGATTCCCCGTGTCTGATTTCCTGCCTCTGATTCCCCGCCTCTGATTACCCATGTCTGATTCACCGCCTCTGATTCCCCACCTCTGATTCCCCATCTCTGATTCCGCACATCCGATTCACTGCCTCTGATTCCCCAGCTCTGATTCCCCGCCTCTGATTCCCTGCATCCGATTCCCCATATCTGATTCCCCGCCTCTGTTTCCCCGCCTCTGATTCCCCGCCTCTGTTTCCCCATATCTGATTCCCCGCGTCTGATTCCCAACTATGATTCCCCGCCTCTGATTCCCCAGCTCTGATTCCCTGCCTCTGATTCCCCGCGTTCTATTCCCTGCCTCTGATTCCCCGCCTGTGATTCCCCATCTCTGATTCACCACCTCTGATTCCCCACCTCTGATTCCCCATATCTAATTCCCCGCCTCTGTATGCCCGCCTCTGATTCCCCGCCTCTGTTTCCCCATATCTGATTCCCCGCCACTGAATCCCCAACTCTGATTCCCTGCCTCTGATTCCCCACCTCTGATTCCCCGCCTTTGATTCCCCCCGTCTGATTCCCAGCCTCTCAATCCCCGTGTCTGATATCCTGCCTCTGATTCCCCGCCTCTGATTCCCCATCTCAGATTCACCGCCTCTGATTCCCCACCTCTGATTCCCCATCTCTGATTCCGCACATCCGATTCCCTGCCTCTGATTCCCCGACACTGATTCCCCACCTCTGATTCCCCAGCTCTGATTCCCCACCTCTGATTCCACAACTCTGATTCCCCGCCTCTGATTCCCCGCCTCTGTTTCCCCATAACTAATTCCCCGCCTCTGATTCCCCAACTCTGATTCCCCACCTCTGATTCCCCAGCTCTGATTACCCACCTCTGATTCCCCATATCTAATTCCCTGCCTCTGTTTCCCCGCCTCTGATTCCCCGCCACTATTTCCCCATATCTGATTCTCCGCCTCAGAATCCCCAACTCTGATTCCCTGCATCTAATTCCCCAGCTCTGATTCCCCGCCTCTGATTCCCCGTGTCTGATTTCCTGCCTCTGATTCCCCGCCTCTGATTACCCATGTCTGATTCACCGCCTCTGATTCCCCACCTCTGATTCCCCATCTCTGATTCCGCACATCCGACTCCCAGCATCTGATTCCCCATCTCTGATTCCCCGCCTCTGATTCCCCAACTCTGATTCCCCATCTCTGATTCCCCAGCTCTGATTCCCCGCCTCTGATTCCCCGTGTTTGATTCCCTGCCTCTGATTCCCCGCCTCTGATTCCCCATCTCTGATTCACCGCCTTTGATTCGCCACCTCTGATTCCCCATATCTGATTCCTCGCCTCTGTTTCCCCGCCTCTGATTCCCCAACTCTGATTCCCCACCTCTGATTCCCCAGCTCTGATTTCCCGCCTCTGAATCCCCGCATCTGATTCCCTGCATCTGATTCCATGCCTCTGATTCCCTGCCTCTGATTTGCAACCTCTGATTCCCCACCACTGATTCCCCATATCTGATTCCCAGCCTCTGTTTCCCCGCCTCTGATTCCCCGCATCTGATTCCCTGCATCTGATTCCCAGCCTCTGATTCCCTGCCTCTGATTCCCAACCTCTGATTCCCCACCTCTGATTCTCCGCCTCTGATTCCCCGCCTCTGTTTCCCCATATCTGATTCCCCGCCTCTATTTGCCCGCCTCTGATTCCCCGCCTCTGTTTCCCCATATCTGATTACCCGCCTCTGAATCCCCAACTCTGATTCCCTGCCTCTAATTTCCCAGCTCTGATTCCCCGCCTCTGATTCCCCGTGTCTGATTTCCTGCCTCTGATTCCCCGCCTCTGATTACCCATGTCTGATTCACCGCCTCTGATTCCCCACCTCTGATTCCCCATCTCTGATTCCGCACATCTGATTCACTGCCTCTGATTCCCCAGCTCTGATTCCCCGCCTCTGATTCCCCGCGTCTTATTCCCTGCTTCTGATTCTGATTCCCTGCCTCTGATTCCCCATCTCTGATTCTGCACATCTGATTCCCTGCCTCTGATTCCCCACCTCTGATTCCCCATATATGATTCCCCGCCTCTGAATCCCCATCTCTGATTCCCGGACTCTGATTCCCCACCTCTGATACCCGGCCTCTTATTACCAGCATCTGATTCCAGGCCTCTGATTCCCGGCCTCAGATTCCCCGCTTCTGATTCTGATTCCCTGCCTCTGATTCCCCATCTCTGATTCCGCACATCTGATTCCCTGCCTCTGATTCCCCACCTCTGATTCCCCATATCTGATTCCCTGCCTCTGTTTCCCCGCCTCTGATTCCCCGCCTCTGTTTCCCCATATCTAATTCCCCACCTCTGATGCACCAACTCTGATTCCCCGCCTCTGATTCCCCAGCTCTGATTCCCCGCCTCTGATTCCCTGCATCCGATTCCCCATATCTGATTCCCCGCCTCTGTTTCCCCGCCTCTGATTCCCCGCCTCTGTTTCCCCATATCTGATTCCCCGCCTCTGATTCCCAACTATGATTCCCCGCCTCTGATTCCCCAGCTCTGATTCCCTGCCTCTGATTCCCCGCGTTCTATTCCCTGCCTCTGATTCCCCGCCTGTGATTCCCCATCTCTGATTCACCACCTCTGATTCCCCACCTCTGATTCCCCATATCTAATTCCCCGCCTCTGTATGCCCGCCTCTGATTCCCCGCCTCTGTTTCCCCATATCTGATTCCCCGCCACTGAATCCCCAACTCTGATTCCCTGCCTCTGATTCCCCAGCTCTGATTCCCCGCCTTTGATTCCCCCCGTCTGATTCCCAGCCTCTGAATCCCCGTGTCTGATATCCTGCCTCTGATTCCCCGCCTCTGATTCCCCATCTCAGATTCACCGCCTCTGATTCCCCACCTCTGATTCCCCATCTCTGATTCCGCACATCCGATTCCCTGCCTCTGATTCCCCGACTCTGATTCCCCACCTCTGATTCCCCAGCTCTGATTCCCCGCCTCTGATTCCACAACTCTGATTCCCCGCCTCTGATTCCCCGCCTCTGTTTCCCCATAACTAATTCCCCGCCTCTGATTCCCCAACTCTGATTCCCCACCTCTGATTCCCCAGCTCTGATTACCCACCTCTGATTCCCCATATCTAATTCCCTGCCTCTGTTTCCCCGCCTCTGATTCCCCGCCACTATTTCCCCATATCTGATTCTCCGCCTCAGAATCCCCAACTCTGATTCCCTGCATCTAATTCCCCAGCTCTGATTCCCCACCTCTGATTCCCCGTGTCTGATTTCCTGCCTCTGATTCCCCGCCTCTGATTACCCATGTCTGATTCACCGCCTCTGATTCCCCACCTCTGATTCCCCATCTCTGATTCCGCACATCCGACTCCCAGCCTCTGATTCCCCATCTCTGATTCCCCGCCTCTGATTCCACAACTCTGATTCCCCATCTCTGATTCCCCAGCTCTGATTCCCCGCCTCTGATTCCCCGTGTTTGATTCCCTGCCTCTGATTCCCCGCCTCTGATTCCCCATCTCTGATTCACCGCCTTTGATTCGCCACCTCTGATTCCCCATATCTGATTCCTCGCCTCTGTTTCCCCGCCTCTGATTTCCCGTCTCTGATTCCCCATATCTCATTCCCCGCCTCTGATTCCCCATCTCTGATTCCCGGACTCAGATTCCCCACCTCTGATTCCCGGCCTCTGATTCGCTGCTTCTGATTCTGATTCCCTGCCTCTGATTCCCCATCTCTGATTCCGCACATCTAATTCCCTGCCTCTGATTCCCCATCTCTGATTCCCCATATCTGATTCCCCGCCTCTGTTTCCCCGCCTCTGATTCCCCGCCTCTGTTTCCCCATATCTAAGTCCCCGCCTCTGATTACCCAACTTTGATTCCCCACCTCTGATTCCCCAGCTCTGATTCCCCGCCTCTGATTCCCCGCATCTGATTCCCTGCATCTGATTCCCAGCCTCTGATTCCCTGCCTCTGATTCCCAAACTCTGATTCCCCACCTCTGATTCCCCATATCTGATTCCCCGCCTCTGTTTCCCCGCCTCTGATTCCCCGCCTCTGTTTCCCCATATCTGATTCCCCACCTCTATTTGCCCGCCTCTGATTCCCCGCCTCAGTTTCCCCATATCTGATTACCCGCCTCTGAATCCCAAACTCTGATTCCCTGCCTCTAATTTCCCAGCTCTGATTCCCCGCCTCTGATTCCCCGTGTCTGATTTCCTGCCTCTGATTCCCCGCCTCTGATTACCCATGTCTGATTCACCGCCTCTGATTCCCCACCTCTGATTCCCCATCTCTGATTCCGCACATCCGATTCACTGCCTCTGATTCCCCAGCTCTGATTCCCCGCCTCTGATTCCCCGCGTCTTATTCCCTGCTTCTGATTCTGATTCCCTGCCTCTGATTCCCCATCTCTGATTCTGCACATCTGATTCCCTGCCTCTGATTCCCCACCTCTGATTCGCCATATCTGATTCCCCGCCTCTGTTTCCCCGCCTCTGATTCCCCGACTCTGTTTCCCCATATCTAAGTCCCCGCCTCTGATTCCCCAACTCTGATTCCCCACCTCTGATTCCCCAGCTCTGATTCCCCGCCTCTGATTCCCCGCATCTGATACCCTGCATATGATTCCCAGCCTCTGATTCCCTGCCTCTGATTCCCAACCTCTGATTCCCCACCTCTGATTCCCCATATCTGATTCCCCGCCTCTGTTTCCCCGCCTCTGATTCCCCGCCACTGTTTCCCCATATCTCTTTCCCCGCCTCTATTTCCCAGCCTCTGATTCCCAGCCTCTGATTCCCCATATCTGATTCCCCGCCTCTGATTCGCCAACTCTGATTCCCCGCCTCGGATTCCCCAGCTCTGAATCCCCGCCTCTGATTCCCCGCGTCTGATTACCGGCCTCTGATTCCCCGCTCTGATTCCCCATCTCTGATTCACAACCTCTGATTCCCCACCTCTGATTCCCCATATCTGATTTGCCGCCTCTGTTTCCCCGCCTCTGATTCCCCACCTCTGATTCCCTGCCTCTGATTCGCCAGCTATGATTCCCCGCGTCTGATTCCCCGCGTCTGATTCCCTGCCTCTGATTCCCCGCCTCTGATACCACATCTCTGATTCACCACCTCTGATTCCCCGCGTCTGATTCCCCGCCTCTGATTCACCATCTCTGATTCCCCATCTCTGATTCCCCAATTCTGATTCACCGCCTCTGATTCCCCAGCTCTGTTTCCTCGCCTCTGATTCCCTGCCTCTGATTCCCAACCTCTGATTCCCCACCTCTGATTTCCCATATTGATTCCCTGCCTCTGATTCCCCGCCTCTGATTCCCCAACTCTGATTCCCCGCCTCTGATTCCCCAGCTCTGATTCCCCGCCTCTGATTCCCCGTGTTTGATTCCCTGCCTCTGATTCCCGGCCTCTGATTCCCCATCTCTGATTCATCGCCTTTGATTCGACACCTCTGACTCCCCATATCTGATTCCCCGCCTCTGTTTCCCCGCCTCTGATTTCCCCGCCTCTGATTCCCCATATCTCATTCCCCGCCTCTGAATCCCCATCTCTGATTCCCCACCTCTGATTCCCGGCCTCTTATTCCCGGCATATGATTCCGGCCTCTGATTCCCGGCCTCTGATTCCCTGCTTCTGATTCTGATTCCCTGCCTTTGATTCCCCATCTCTGATTCCGCACATCTGATTCCCTGCCTCTGATTCCCCATCTCTGATTCCCCATATCTGATTCCCCGCCTCTGTTTCCCCGCCTCTGATTCCCCGCCTCTGTTTCCCAATATCTAAGTCCCCGCCTCTGATTCCCCAACTCTGATTCCCCACCTCTGATTCCCCAGCTCTGATTTCCCGCCTCTGAATCCCCGCATCTGATTCCCTGCATCTGATTCCATGCCTCTGATTCCCTGCCTCTGATTTGCAACCTCTAATTCCCCACCACTGATTCCCCATATCTGATTCCCAGCCTCTGTTTCCCCGCCTCTGATTCCCCGCCTCTGTTTCCCCATATCTGATTCCCGGCCTCTGATTCCCCGCCTCTGATTCCCCGCCTCTGATTCCCTGCCTCTGATTCCACATCTCCGATCCCGCAAATCTGATTCCCTGCCTCTGATTCCCCGCCTCTGATTCCCCGCCTCTGATTCCCTGCCTCTGATTCCCAACCTCTGATTCCCCACCTCTGATTCCCCGTGTTTGATTCCCCGCCTCTGATTCCCCATCTCTGATTCACCGCCTTTGATTCGCCACCTCTGATTCCCCATATCTGATTCCTCGCCTCTGTTTACCCGCCTCTGATTCCCCGCCTCTGATTCCCCATATCTCATTCCCCGCCTCTGATTCCCCACCTTTGATTCCCCGCCTCTTATTCCCAGCATCAGATTCCAGGCCTCTGATTCCCGGCATCTGATTCCCCGCTTCTGATTCTGATTCCCTGCCTCTGATTCCCCATCTCTGATTCCGCACATCTGATTCCCTGCCTCTGATTCCCCACCTCTGATTCCCCATATCTGATTCCCCACCTCTGTTTCCCCGCCTCTGATTCCCTGCCTCTGTTTCCCCATATCTAATTCCCCACCTCTGATTCACCAACTCTGATTCACCGCCTCTGATTCCCCAGCTCTGATTCCCCGCCTCTGATTCCCCGCATCCGATTCCCCATATCTGATTCCCCGCCTCTGTTTCCCCATATCTGATTCCCCGCCTCTGATTCCCAACTATGATTCCCCACCTCTGATTCCCCAGCTCTGATTCCATGCCTCTGATTCCCCGCGTTCTATTCCCTGCCTCTGATTCCCCGCCTGTGATTCCCCATCTCTGATTCACCACCTCTGATTCCCCACCTCTGATTCCCCATATCTAATTCCCCGCCTCTGTTTGCCCGCCTCTGATTCCCCGCCTCTGTTTCCCCATATCTGATTCCCCGCCTCTGAATCCCCAACTCTGATTCCCTGCCTCTGATTCCCCAGCTCTGATTCCCCGCCTTTGATTCCCCCCGTCTGATTCCCAGCCTCTGAATCCCCGTGTCTGATATCCTGCCTCTGATTCCCCGCCTCTGATTCCTCATCTCAGATTCACCGCCTCTGATTCCCCTCCTCTGATTCCCCATCTCTGATTCCGCACATCCGATTCCCTGCCTCTGATTCCCCGACTCTGATTCCCCACCTCTGATTCCCCAGCTCTGATTCCCCGCCTCTGATTCCCCAACTCTGATTCCCCGCCTCTGATAACGCAGCTCTGATTCCCCGCCTCCGATTCCCCGTGTTTGATTCCCTGCCTCTGATTCCCCGCCTCTGATTCCCCATCTCTGATTCACCACCTTTGATTCGCCACCTCTGATTCCCCATATCTGATTCCTCGCCTCTGTTTCCCCGCCTCTGATTCCCCGCCTCTGATTCCCCATATCTCATTCCCCGCCTCTGATTCCCCATCTCTGATTCCCGGACTCTGATTCCCCACCTCTGATTCCCGGCCTCTTATTCCCGGCATCAGATTCCGGCCTCTGATTCCCGGCCTCTGATTCCCTGCTTCTGATTCTGATTCCCTGCCTCTGATTCCCCATTTCTGATTCCGCACATCTAATTCCCTGCCTCTGATTCCCCACCTCTGATTCCCCATATCTGATTCCCCGCCTCTGTTTCCCCGCCTCTGATTCCCCGCCTCTGTTTCCCCATATCTGATTCCCCGCCTCTGAATCCCCAACTCTGATTCCCTGCATCTAATTCCCCAGCTCTGATTCCCCGCCTCTGATTCCCCAACTCTGATTCCCCACCTCTGATTCCCCAGCTCTGATTACCCACCTCTGATTCCCCATATCTAATTCCCTGCCTCTGTTTCCCCGCCTCTGATTCCCCGCCACTATTTCCCCATATCTGACTCTCCGCCTCAGAATCCCCAACTCTGATTCCCTGCATCTAATTCCCCAGCTCTGCTTCCCCGCCTCTGATTCCCCGTGTCTGATTTCCTGCCTCTGATTCCCCGCCTCTGATTACCCATGTCTGATTCACCGCCTCTGATTCCCCACCTCTGATTCCCCATCTCTGATTCCGCACATCCGACTCCCAGCCTCTGATTCCCCATCTCTGATTCCCCGCCTCTGATTCCCCAACTCTGATTCCCCACCTCTGATTCCGCACATCTAATTCCCTGCCTCTGATTCCCCACCTCTGATTCCCCATATCTGATTCCCCGCCTCTGTTTCCCCGCCTCTGATTCCCCGCCTCTGATGCCCCGTGTTTGATTCCCTGCCTCTGATTCCCCGCCTCTGATTCCCCATCTCTGATTCCGCACATCTAATTCCCTGCCTCTGATTCCCCACCTCTGATTCCCCATATCTGATTCCCCGCCTCTGTTTCCCCGCCTCTGATTCCCCGCCTCTGATGCCCCGTGTTTGATTCCCTGCCTCTGATTCCCCGCCTCTGATTCCCCATCTCTGATTCACCGCCTTTGATTCGCCACCTCTGATTCCCCATATCTGATTCCTCGCCTCTGTTTCCCCGCCTCTGATATCCCGCCTCTGATTCCCCATATCTCATTCCCCGCCTCTGATTCCCCAACTCTGATTCCCGGACTCTGATTCCCCACCTCTGATTCCCGGCCTCTGATTCGCTGCTTCTGATTCTGATTCCCTGCCTCTGATTCCCCATCTCTGATTCCGCACATCTAATTCCCTGCCTCTGATTCCCCACCTCTGATTCCCCATATCTGATTCCCCGCCTCTGTTTCCCCGCCTCTGATTCCCCGCCTCTGTTTCCCCATATCTAAGTCCCCGCCTCTGATTCCCCAACTTTGATTCCCCACCTCTGATTCCCCAGCTCTGATTCCCCGCCTCTGATTCCCCGCATCTGATTCCCTGCATCTGATTCCCAGCCTCTGATTCCCTGCCTCTGATTCCCAAACTCTGATTCCCCACCTCTGATTCCCCATATCTGATTCCCCGCCTCTGTTTCCCCGCCTCTGATTCCCCGCCTCTGTTTCCCCGCCACTGTTTCCCCATATCTGATTCTCCGCCTCTGAATCCCCAACTCTGATTCCCTGCATCTAATTCCCCAGCTCTGATTCCCCGCCTCTGAATCCCCGTGTCTGATATCCTGCCTCTGATTCCCCGCCTCTGATTCCCCATCTCAGATTCACCGCCTCTGATTCCCCACCTCTGATTCCCCATCTCTGATTCCGCACATCCGATTCCCTGCCTCTGATTCCCCGACTCTGATTCCCCACCTCTGATTCCCCAGCTCTGATTCCCCGCCTCTGATTCCCCAACTCTGATTCCCTGCCTCTGATTCCCCGCCTCTGTTTCCCCATATCTAAGTCCCCGCCTCTGATTCCCCAACTCTGATTCCCCACCTCTGATTCCCCTGCTCTGATTACCCACCTCTGATTCCCCTAATCTCATTCCCTGCCTCTGTTTCCCCGCCTCTGATTCCCCGCCACTGTTTCCCCATATCTGATTCTCCGCCTCTGAATCCCCAACTCTGATTCCCTGCATCTAATTCCCCAGCTCTGATTCCCCGCCTCTGATTCCCCGTGTCTGATTTCCTGCCTCCGATTCCCCGCCTCTGATTACCCATGTCTGATTCACCGCCTCTGATTCCCCACCTCTGATTCCCCATCTCTGATTCCGCACATCCGATTCCCAGCCTCTGATTCCCCATCTCTGATTCCCCGCCTTTGATTCCCCAACTCTGATTCCCCGCCTCTGATTCCCCATCTCTGATTCACCGCCTTTGATTCGCCACCTCTGATTCCCCATATCTGATTCCTCGCCTCTGTTTCCCCGCCTCTGATTTCCCGCCTCTGATTCCCCATATCTCATTCCCCGCCTCTGATTCCCCATCTCTGATTCCCGGACTCTGATTCCCCACCTCTGATTCCCGGCCTCTGATTCGCTGCTTCTGATTCTGATTCCCTGCCTCTGATTCCCCATCTCTGATTCCGCACATCTAATTCCCCGCCTCTGTTTCCCCGCCTCTGATTCCCCGCCTCTGTTTCCCCATATCTAAGTCCCCGCCTCTGATTCCCCAACATTGATTCCCCACCTCTGATTCCCCAGCTCTGATTCCCCGCCTGTGATTCCCCGCATCTGATTCCCCAACTCTGATTCCCCACCTCTGATTCCCCATATCTAATTCCCCGCCTCTGTATGCCCGCCTCTGATTCCCCGCCTCTGTTTCCCCATATCTGATTCCCCGCCACTGAATCCCCAACTCTGATTCCCTGCCTCTGATTCCCCAGCTCTGATTCCCCGCCTTTGATTCCCCCCGTCTGATTCCCAGCCTCTTAATCCCCGTGTCTGATATCCTGCCTCTGATTCCCCGCCTCTGATTCCCCATCTCAGATTCACCGCCTCTGATTCCCCACCTCTGATTCCCCATCTCTGATTCCGCACATCCGATTCCCTGCCTCTGATTCCCCGACTCTGATTCCCCACCTCTGATTCCCCAGCTCTGATTCCCCGCCTCTGATTCCACAACTCTGATTCCCCGCCTCTGATTCCCCGCCTCTGTTTCCCCATAACTAATTCCCCGCCTCTGATTCCCCAACTCTGATTCCCCACCTCTGATTCCCCAGCTCTGATTACCCACCTCTGATTCCCCATATCTAATTCCCTGCCTCTGTTTTCCCGCCTCTGATTCCCCGCCACTATTTCCCCATATCTGATTCTCCGCCTCAGAATCCCCAACTCTGATTCCCTGCATCTAATTCCCCAGCTCTGATTCCCCGCCTCTGTTTCCCCGTGTCTGATTTCCTGCCTCTGATTCCCCGCCTCTGATTACCCATGTCTGATTCACCGCCTCTGATTCCCCACCTCTGATTCCCCATCTCTGATTCCGCACATCCGACTCCCAGCCTCTGATTCCCCATCTCTGATTCCCCGCCTCTGATTCCCCAACTCTGATTCCCCATCTCTGATTCCCCAGCTCTGATTCCCCGCCTCTGATTCCCCGTGTTTGATTCCCTGCCTCTGATTCCCCGCCTCTGATTCCCCATCTCTGATTCATCGCCTTTGATTCGCCACCTCTGACTCCCCATATCTGATTCCCCGCCTCTGATTCCCCGCCCCTGTTTCCCCATATCTGATTCCCCGCCTCTGATTCCCCAACTCTGATTCCCCGCCACTGATTCCCCAGCTCTGATTCCCCGCCTCTGATTCCCCGTGTTTGATTCACTGCCTCTGATTCCCCGCCTCTGATTCCGCATCTCTGATTCACCGCATTTGATTCGCCACCTCTGATTCCCCATATCTGATTCCTCGCCTCTGTTTCCCCGCCTCTGATTCCCCGCCTCTGATTCTCCATATCTCATTCCGCGCCTCTGAATCCCCATCTCTGATTCCCGGACTCTGATTTCCCACCTCTGATTCCCGGCCTCTTATTCCCAGCATCTGATTCCAGGCCTCTGATTCCCGGCCTCTGATTCCCCGCTTCTGATTCTGATACCCTGCCTCTGATTCCCCATCTCTGATTCCGCACATCTGATTCCCTGCCTCTGATTCCCCTCCTCTGATTCCCCATATCTGATTCCCCACCTCTGTTTCCCCGCCTCTGATTCCCCGCCTCTGTTTACCCATATCTAATTCCCCACCTCTGATGCACCAACTCTGATTCCCCGCCTCTGATTCCCCAGCTCTGATTCCCCGACTCTGATTCCCCGCATCCGATTTCCCATATCTGATTCACCGCCTCTGTTTCCCCATATCTGATTCCCCGCCTCTGATTCCCAACTATGATTCCCCGCCTCTGATTCCCCAGCTCTGATTCCCTGCCTCTGATTCCCCTCGTTCTATTCCCTGCCTCTGATTCCCCGCCTGTGATTCCCCATCTCTGATTCACCACCTCTGATTATCCACCGCTGATTCCCCATATCTAATTCCCCGCCTCTGTTTGCCCGCCTTTGATTCCCTGGCTCTGTTTCCCCATATCTGATTCCCCGCCTCTGAATCCCCAACTCTGATTCCCTGCCTCTGATTCCCCAGCTCTGATTCCCCGCCTTTGATTCCCCCCGTCTGATTCCCAGCCTCTGAATCCCCGTGTCTGATATCCTGTCTCTGATTCCCCGCCTCTGATTCCTCATCTCAGATTCACCGCCTCTGATTCCCCACCTCTGATTCCCCATCTCTGATTCCGCACATCCGCTTCCCTGCCTCTGATTCCCCGACTCTGATCCCCACCTCTGATTCCCCAGCTCTGATTCCCCGCCTCTGATTCCCCAACTATGATTCCCCGCCTCTGATAACCCAGCTCTGATTCCCCGCATCTGATTCCCCGTGTTTGATTCCCTGCCTCTGATTCCCCGCCTCTGATTCCCCATCTCTGATTCACCGCCTTTGATTCGCCACCTCTGATTCCCCATATCTGATTCCTCACCTCTGTTTCCCCGCCTCTGATTCCCCGCCTCTGATTCCCAATATCTCATTCCCCGCCTCTGATTTTCCATCTCTGATTCCCGGACACTGATTCCCCACCTCTGATTCCCGGCCTATTATTCCCGGCATCAGATTCCGGCCTCTGATTCCCGGCCTCTGATTCCCTGCTTCTGATTCTGATTCCCTGCCTCTGATTCCCCATTTCTGATTCCGCACATCTAATTCCCTGCCTCTGATTCCCCACCTCTGATTCCCCATATCTGATTCCCCGCCTCTGTTTCCCCGCCTCTGATTCCCTGCCTCTGTTTCCCCATATCTAAGTCCCCGCCTCTGATTCCCCAACTCTGATTCCCCACCTCTGACTCCCCAGCTCTGATTACCCACCTCTGATTCCCCATATCTGATTCCCCGCCTCTGTTTCCCTGCCTCTGATTCCCCGCCACTGTTTCCCCATATCTGATTCCCCGCCTCTGAATCCCCAACTCTGATTCCCTGCATCTAATTCCCCAGCTCTGATTCCCCGCCTCTGATTCCCCGTGTCTGATTTCCTGCCTCTGATTCCCTGCCTCTGATTACCCATGTCTGATTCACCGCCTCTGATTCCCCACCTCTGATTCCCCATCTCTGATTCCGCACATCCGATTCCCAGCCTCTGATTCCCCATCCCTGATTCCCCACCTCCGATTCCCCAGCTCTGATTCCCCGCCTCTGATTCCCCGTGTTTGATTCCCTGCCTCTGATTCTCCGCCTCTGATTCCCCATCTCTGATTCACCGCCTTTGATTCGCCACCTCTGATTCCCCATATCTGATTCCTCGCCTCTGTTTACCCGTCTCTGATTCCCCGCCTCTGATTCCCCATATCTCATTCCCCGCCTCTGATTCCCCATCTCTGATTCCCGGACTCTGATTCCCCACCTCTGATTCCCGGCCTCTGATTCCCTGCTTCTGATTCTGATTCCCTGCCTCTGATTCCCCATCTCTGATTCCGCACATCTAATTCCCTGCCTCTGATTCCCCACCTCTGATTCCCCATATCTGATTCCCCGCCTCTGTTTCCCCGCCTCTGATTCCCCGCCTCTGTTTCCCCATATCTAAGTCCCCGCCTCTGATTCCCCAACTTTGATTCCCCACCTCTGATTCCCCAGCTCTGATTCCCCGCCTCTGATTCGCCGCATCTGATTCCCTGCATCTGATTCCCAGCCTCTGATTCCCTGCCTCTGATTCCCAACCTCTGATTCCCCACCTCTGATTCCCCGCCTCTGATTCCCCGCCTCTGTTTCCCCATATCTGATTCCCCGCCTCTATTTGCCCGCCTCTGATTCCCCGCCTCTGTTTCCCCATATCTGATTACCCGCCTCTGAATCCCCAACTCTGATTCCCTGCCTCTAATTTCCCAGCTCTGATTCCCCGCCTCTGATTCCCCGTGTCTGATTTCCTGCCTCTGATTCCCCGCCTCTGATTACCCATGTCTGATTCACCGCCTCTGATTCCCCACCTCTGATTCCCCATCTCTGATTCCGCACATCCGATTCACTGCCTCTGATTCCCCAGCTCTGATTCCCCGCCTCTGATTCCCTGCATCCGATTCCCCATATCTGATTCCCCGCCTCTGTTTCCCCGCCTCTGATTCCCCGCCTCTGTTTCCCCATATCTGATTCCCCGCCTCTGATTCCCAACTATGATTCCCCGCCTCTGATTCCCCAGCTCTGATTCCCTGCCTCTGATTCCCCGCGTTCTATTCCCTGCCTCTGATTCCCCGCCTGTGATTCCCCATCTCTGATTCACCACCTCTGATTCCCCACCTCTGATTCCCCATATCTAATTCCCCGCCTCTGTATGCCCGCCTCTGATTCCCCGCCTCTGTTTCCCCATATCTGATTCCCCGCCACTGAATCCCCAACTCTGATTCCCTGCCTCTGATTCCCCAGCTCTGATTCCCCGCCTTTGATTCCCCCCGTCTGATTCCCAGCTTCTGAATCCCCGTGTCTGATATCCTGCCTCTGATTCCCCGCCTCTGATTCCCCATCTCAGATTCACCGCCTCTGATTCCCCACCTCTGATTCCCCATCTCTGATTCCGCACATCCGATTCCCTGCCTCTGATTCCCCGACACTGATTCCCCACCTCTGATTCCCCAGCTCTGATTCCCCGCCTCTGATTCCACAACTCTGATTCCCCGCCTCTGATTCCCCGCCTCTGTTTCCCCATAACTAATTCCCCGCCTCTGATTCCCCAACTCTGATTCCCCACCTCTGATTCCCCAGCTCTGATTACCCACCTCTGATTCCCCATATCTAATTCCCTGCCTCTGTTTCCCCGCCTCTGATTCCCCGCCACTATTTCCCCATATCTGATTCTCCGCCTCAGAATCCCCAACTCTGATTCCCTGCATCTAATTCCCCAGCTCTGATTCCCCGCCTCTGATTCCCCGTGTCTGATTTCCTGCCTCTGATTCCCCGCCTCTGATTACCCATGTCTGATTCACCGCCTCTGATTCCCCACCTCTGATTCCCCATCTCTGATTCCGCACATCCGACTCCCAGCATCTGATTCCCCATCTCTGATTCCCCGCCTCTGATTCCCCAACTCTGATTCCCCATCTCTGATTCCCCAGCTCTGATTCCCCGCCTCTGATTCCCCGTGTTTGATTCCCTGCCTCTGATTCCCCACCTCTGATTCCCCATCTCTGATTCACCACCTTTGATTCGCCACCTCTGATTCCCCATATCTGATTCCTCGCCTCTGTTTCCCCGCCTCTGATTCCCCAACTCTGATTCCCCACCTCTGATTCCCCAGCTCTGATTTCCCGCCTCTGAATCCCCGCATCTGATTCCCTGCATCTGATTCCATGCCTCTGATTCCCTGCCTCTGATTTGCAAACTCTGATTCCCCACCACTGATTCCCCATATCTGATTCCCAGCCTCTGTTTCCCCGCCTCTGATTCCCCGCATCTGATTCCCTGCATCTGATTCCCAGCCTCTGATTCCCTGCCTCTGATTCCCAACCTCTGATTCCCCACCTCTGATTCTCCGCCTCTGATTCCCCGCCTCTGTTTCCCCATATCTGATTACCCGCCTCTGAATCCCCAACTCTTATTCCCTGCCTCTAATTTCCCAGCTCTGATTCCCCGCCTCTGATTCCCCGTGTCTGATTTCCTGCCTCTGATTCCCCGCCTCTGATTACCCATGTCTGATTCACCGCCTCTGATTCCCCACCTCTGATTCCCCATCTCTGATTCCGCACATCTGATTCACTGCCTCTGATTCCCCAGCTCTGATTCCCCGCCTCTGATTCCCCGCGTCTTATTCCCTGCTTCTGATTCTGATTCCCTGCCTCTGATTCCCCATCTCTGATTCTGCACATCTGATTCCCTGCCTCTGATTCCCCACCTCTGATTCCCCATATATGATTCCCCGCCTCTGAATCCCCATCTCTGATTCCCGGACTCTGATTCCCCACCTCTGATACCCGGCCTCTTATTACCAGCATCTGATTCCAGGCCTCTGATTCCCGGCCTCTGATTCCCCGCTTCTGATTCTGATTCCCTGCCTCTGATTCCCCATCTCTGATTCCGCACATCTGATTCCCTGCCTCTGATTCCCCACCTCTGATTCCCCATATCTGATTCCCCGCCTCTGTTTCCCCGCCTCTGATTCCCCGCCTCTGTTTCCCCATATCTAATTCCCCACCTCTGATGCACCAACTCTGATTCCCCGCCTCTGATTCCCCAGCTCTGATTCCCCGCCTCTGATTCCCTGCATCCGATTCCCCATATCTGATTCCCCGCCTCTGTTTCCCCGCCTCTGATTCCCCGCCTCTGTTTCCCCATATCTGATTCCCCGCCTCTGATTCCCAACTATGATTCCCCGCCTCTGATTCCCCAGCTCTGATTCCCTGCCTCTGATTCCCCGCGTTCTATTCCCTGCCTCTGATTCCCCGCCTGTGATTCCCCATCTCTGATTCACCACCTCTGATTCCCCACCTCTGATTCCCCATATCTAATTCCCCGCCTCTGTATGCCCGCCTCTGATTCCCCGCCTCTGTTTCCCCATATCTGATTCCCCGCCACTGAATCCCCAACTCTGATTCCCTGCCTCTGATTCCCCAGCTCTGATTCCCCGCCTTTGATTCCCCCCGTCTGATTCCCAGCCTCTGAATCCCCGTGTCTGATATCCTGCCTCTGATTCCCCGCCTCTGATTCCCCATCTCAGATTCACCGCCTCTGATTCCCCACCTCTGATTCCCCATCTCTGATTCCGCACATCCGATTCCCTGCCTCTGATTCCCCGACTCTGATTCCCCACCTCTGATTCCCCAGCTCTGATTCCCCGCCTCTGATTCCACAACTCTGATTCCCCGCCTCTGATTCCCCGCCTCTGTTTCCCCATAACTAATTCCCCGCCTCTGATTCCCCAACTCTGATTCCCCACCTCTGATTCCCCAGCTCTGATTACCCACCTCTGATTCCCCATATCTAATTCCCTGCCTCTGTTTCCCCGCCTCTGATTCCCCGCCACTATTTCCCCATATCTGATTCTCCGCCTCAGAATCCCCAACTCTGATTCCCTGCATCTAATTCCCCAGCTCTGATTCCCCGCCTCTGATTCCCCGTGTCTGATTTCCTGCCTCTGATTCCCCGCCTCTGATTACCCATGTCTGATTCACCGCCTCTGATTCCCCACCTCTGATTCCCCATCTCTGATTCCGCACATCCGACTCCCAGCCTCTGATTCCCCATCTCTGATTCCCCGCCTCTGATTCCCCAACTCTGATTCCCCATCTCTGATTCCCCAGCTCTGATTCCCCGCCTCTGATTCCCCGTGTTTGATTCCCTGCCTCTGATTCCCCGCCTCTGATTCCCCATCTCTGATTCACTGCCTTTGATTCGCCACCTCTGATTCCCCATATCTGATTCCTCGCCTCTGTTTCCCCGCCTCTGATTTCCCGCCTCTGATTCCCCATATCTCATTCCCCGCCTCTGATTCCCCATCTCTGATTCCCGGACTCTGATTCCCCACCTCTGATTCCCGGCCTCTGATTCGCTGCTTCTGATTCTGATTCCCTGCCTCTGATTCCCCATCTCTGATTCCGCACATCTAATTCCCTGCCTCTGATTCCCCATCTCTGATTCCCCATATCTGATTCCCCGCCTCTGTTTCCCCGCCTCTGATTCCCCGCCTCTGTTTCCCCATATCTAAGTCCCCGCCTCTGATTACCCAACTTTGATTCCCCACCTCTGATTCCCCAGCTCTGATTCCCCGCCTCTGATTCCCCGCATCTGATTCCCTGCATCTGATTCCCAGCCTCTGATTCCCTGCCTCTGATTCCCAAACTCTGATTCCCCACCTCTGATTCCCCATATCTGATTCCCCGCCTCTGTTTCCCCGCCTCTGATTCCCCGCCTCTGTTTCCCTGCCTCTGATTCCCAAACTCTGATTCCCCACCTCTGATTCCCCATATCTGATTCCCCGCCTCTGTTTCCCCGCCTCTGATTCCCCGCCTCTGTTTCCCCATATCTGATTCCCCACCTCTATTTGCCCGCCTCTGATTCCCCGCCTCTGTTTCCCCATATCTGATTACCCGCCTCTGAATCCCCAACTCTGATTCCCTGCCTCTAATTTCCCAGCTCTGATTCCCTGCATCTAATTCCCCAGCTCTGATTCCCCGCCTCTGATTCCCCGTGTCTGATTTCCTGCCTCTGATTCCCCGCCTCTGATTACCCATGTCTGATTCACCGCCTCTGATTCCCCACCTCTGATTCCCCATCTCTGATTCCGCACATCCGACTCCCAGCATCTGATTCCCCATCTCTGATTCCCCGCCTCTGATTCCCCAACTCTGATTCCCCATCTCTGATTCCCCAGCTCTGATTCCCCGCCTCTGATTCCCCGTGTTTGATTCCCTGCCTCTGATTCCCCGCCTCTGATTCCCCATCTCTGATTCACCGCCTTTGATTCGCCACCTCTGATTCCCCATATCTGATTCCTCGCCTCTGTTTCCCCGCCTCTGATTCCCCAACTCTGATTCCCCACCTCTGATTCCCCAGCTCTGATTTCCCACCTCTGAATCCCCGCATCTGATTCCCTGCATCTGATTCCATGCCTCTGATTCCCTGCCTCTGATTTGCAACCTCTGATTCCCCACCACTGATTCCCCATATCTGATTCCCAGCCTCTGTTTCCCCGCCTCTGATTCCCCGCATCTGATTCCCTGCATCTGATTCCCAGCCTCTGATTCCCTGCCTCTGATTCCCAACCTCTGATTCCCCACCTCTGATTCTCCGCCTCTGATTCCCCGCCTCTGTTTCCCCATATCTGATTCCCCGCCTCTATTTGCCCGCCTCTGATTCCCCGCCTCTGTTTCCCCATATCTGATTACCCGCCTCTGAATCCCCAACTCTGATTCCCTGCCTCTAATTTCCCAGCTCTGATTCCCCGCCTCTGATTCCCCGTGTCTGATTTCCTGCCTCTGATTCCCCGCCTCTGATTACCCATGTCTGATTCACCGCCTCTGATTCCCCACCTCTGATTCCCCATCTCTGATTCCGCACATCTGATTCACTGCCTCTTATTCCCCAGCTCTGATTCCCCGCCTCTGATTCCCCGCGTCTTATTCCCTGCTTCTGATTCTGATTCCCTGCCTCTGATTCCCCATCTCTGATTCTGCACATCTGATTCCCTGCCTCTGATTCCCCACCTCTGATTCCCCATATATGATTCCCCGCCTCTGAATCCCCATCTCTGATTCCCGGACTCTGATTCCCCACCTCTGATACCCGGCCTCTTATTACCAGCATCTGATTCCAGGCCTCTGATTCCCGGCCTCTGATTCCCCGCTTCTGATTCTGATTCCCTGCCTCTGATTCCCCATCTCTGATTCCGCACATCTGATTCCCTGCCTCTGATTCCCCACCTCTGATTCCCCATATCTGATTCCCCGCCTCTGTTTCCCCGCCTCTGATTCCCCGCCTCTGTTTCCCCATATCTAATTCCCCACCTCTGATGCACCAACTCTGATTCCCCGCCTATGATTCCCCAGCTCTGATTCCCCGCCTCTGATTCCCTGCATCCGATTCCCCATATCTGATTCCCCGCCTCTGTTTCCCCGCCTCTGATTCCCCGCCTCTGTTTCCCCATATCTGATTCCCCGCCTCTGATTCCCAACTATGATTCCCCGCCTCTGATTCCCCAGCTCTGATTCCCTGCCTCTGATTCCCCGCGTTCTATTCCCTGCCTCTGATTCCCCGCCTGTGATTCCCCATCTCTGATTCACCACCTCTGATTCCCCACCTCTGATTCCCCATATCTAATTCCCCGCCTCTGTATGCCCGCCTCTGATTCCCCGCCTCTGTTTCCCCATATCTGATTCCCCGCCACTGAATCCCCAACTCTGATTCCCTGCCTCTGATTCCCCAGCTCTGATTCCCCGCCTTTGATTCCCCCCGTCTGATTCCCAGCCTCTGAATCCCCGTGTCTGATATCCTGCCTCTGATTCCCCGCCTCTGATTCCCCATCTCAGATTCACCGCCTCTGATTCCCCACCTCTGATTCCCCATCTCTGATTCCGCACATCCGATTCCCTGCCTCTGATTCCCCGACTCTGATTCCCCACCTCTGATTCCCCAGCTCTGATTCCCCGCCTCTGATTCCACAACTCTGATTCCCCGCCTCTGATTCCCAGCCTCTGTTTCCCCATAACTAATTCCCCGCCTCTGATTCCCCAACTCTGATTCCCCACCTCTGATTCCCCAGCTCTGATTACCCACCTCTGATTCCCCATATCTAATTCCCTGCCTCTGTTTCCCCGCCTCTGATTCCCCGCCACTATTTCCCCATATCTGATTCTCTGCCTCAGAATCCCCAACTCTGATTCCCTGCATCTAATTCCCCAGCTCTGATTCCCCGCCTCTGATTCCCCGTGTCTGATTTCCTGCCTCTGATTCCCCGCCTCTGATTACCCATGTCTGATTCACCGCCTCTGATTCCCCACCTCTGATTCCCCATCTCTGATTCCGCACATCCGACTCCCAGCCTCTGATTCCCCATCTCTGATTCCCCGCCTCTGATTCCCCAACTCTGATTCCCCATCTCTGATTCCCCAGCTCTGATTCCCCGCCTCTGATTCCCCGTGTTTGATTCCCTGCCTCTGATTCCCCGCCTCTGATTCCCCATCTCTGATTCACCGCCTTTGATTCGCCACCTCTGATTCCCCATATCTGATTCCTCGCCTCTGTTTCCCCGCCCCTGATTTCCCGCCTCTGATTCCCCATATCTCATTCCCCGCCTCTGATTCCCCATCTCTGATTCCCGGACTCTGATTCCCCACCTCTGATTCCCAGCCTCTGATTCGCTGCTTCTGATTCTGATTCCCTGCCTCTGATTCC
Source organism: Narcine bancroftii (assembly GCF_036971445.1). NCBI lineage: Eukaryota > Metazoa > Chordata > Chondrichthyes > Torpediniformes > Narcinidae > Narcine > Narcine bancroftii. Next base: position 134,410,450 of record NC_091470.1, read on the forward strand.
CCATCTCTGATTCCGCACATCTAATTCCCTGCCTCTGATTCCCCATCTCTGATTCCCCATATCTGATTCCCCGCCTCTGTTTCCCCGCCTCTGATTCCCCGCCTCTGTTTCCCCATATCTAAGTCCCTGCCTCTGATTACCCAACTTTGATTCCCCACCTCTGATTCCCCAGCTCTGATTCCCCGCCTCTGATTCCCCGCATCTGATTCCCTGCATCTGATTCCAAGCCTCTGATTCCCTGCCTCTGATTCCCAAACTCTGATTCCCCACCTCTGATTCCCCATATCTGATTCCCCGCCTCTGTTTCCCCGCCTCTGATTCCCCGCCTCTGTTTCCCCATATCTGATTCCCCACCTCTATTTGCCCGCCTCTGATTCCCCGCCTCTGTTTCCCCATATCTGATTACCCGCCTCTGAATCCCCAACTCTGATTCCCTGCCTCTAATTTCCCAGCTCTGATTCCCCGCCTCTGATTCCCCGTGTCTGATTTCCTGCCTCTGATTCCCCGCCTCTGATTACCCATGTCTGATTCACCGCCTCTGATTCCCCACCTCTGATTCCCCATCTCTGATTCCGCACATCCGATTCACTGCCTCTGATTCCCCAGCTCTGATTCCCCGCCTCTGATTCCCCGCGTCTTATTCCCTGCTTCTGATTCTGATTCCCGGCCTCTGATTCCCCATCTCTGATTCTGCACATCTGATTCCCTGCCTCTGATTCCCCACCTCTGATTCGCCATATCTGATTCCCCGCCTCTGTTTCCCCGCCTCTGATTCCCCGACTCTGTTTCCCCATATCTAAGTCCCCGCCTCTGATTCCCCAACTCTGATTCCCCACCTCTGATTCCCCAGCTCTGATTCCCCGCCTCTGATTCCCCGCATCTGATACCCTGCATATGATTCCCAGCCTCTGATTCCCTGCCTCTGATTCCCAACCTCTGATTCCCCACCTCTGATTCCCCATATCTGATTCCCCGCCTCTGTTTCCCCGCCTCTGATTCCCCGCCACTGTTTCCCCATATCTCTTTCCCCGCCTCTATTTCCCAGCCTCTGATTCCCAGCCTCTGATTCCCCATATCTGATTCCCCGCCTCTGATTCCCCAACTCTGATTCCCCGCCTCGGATTCCCCAGCTCTGAATCCCCGCCTCTGATTCCCCGCGTCTGATTACCGGCCTCTGATTCCCCGCTCTGATTCCCCATCTCTGATTCACAACCTCTGATTCCCCACCTCTGATTCCCCATATCTGATTTGCCGCCTCTGTTTCCCCGCCTCTGATTTCCCACCTCTGATTCCCCGCCTCTGATTCGCCAGCTATGATTCCCCGCGTCTGATTCCCCGCGTCTGATTCCCTGCCTCTGATTCCCCGCCTCTGATACCACATCTCTGATTCACCACCTCTGATTCCCCGCGTCTGATTCCCCGCCTCTGATTCACCATCTCTGATTCCCCATCTCTGATTCCCCAATTCTGATTCACCGCCTCTGATTCCCCAGCTCTGTTTCCTCGCCTCTGATTCCCTGCCTCTGATTCCCAACCTCTGATTCCCCACCTCTGATTTCCCATATTGATTCCCTGCCTCTGATTCCCCGCCTCTGATTCCCCAACTCTGATTCCCCGCCTCTGATTCCCCAGCTCTGATTCCCCGCCTCTGATTCCCCGTGTTTGATTCCCTGCCTCTGATTCCCGGCCTCTGATTCCCCATCTCTGATTCATCGCCTTTGATTCGCCACCTCTGACTCCCCATATCTGATTCCCCGCCTCTGTTTCCCCGCCTCTGATTCCCCGCCTCTCATTCCCCATATCTCATTCCCCGCCTCTGAATCCCCATCTCTGATTCCCCACCTCTGATTCCCGGCCTCTTATTCCCGGCATATGATTCCGGCCTCTGATTCCCGGCCTCTGATTCCCTGCTTCTGATTCTGATTCCCTGCCTTTGATTCCCCATCTCTGATTCCGCACATCTGATTCCCTGCCTCTGATTCCCCATCTCTGATTCCCCATATCTGATTCCCCGCCTCTGTTTCCCCGCCTCTGATTCCCCGCCTCTGTTTCCCAATATCTAAGTCCCCGCCTCTGATTCCCCAACTCTGATTCCCCACCTCTGATTCCCCAGCTCTGATTTCCCGCCTCTGAATCCCCGCATCTGATTCCCTGCATCTGATTCCATGCCTCTGATTCCCTGCCTCTGATTTGCAACCTCTAATTCCCCACCACTGATTCCCCATATCTGATTCCCAGCCTCTGTTTCCCCGCCTCTGATTCCCCGCCTCTGTTTCCCCATATCTGATTCCCGGCCTCTGATTCCCCGCCTCTGATTCCCCGCCTCTGATTCCCTGCCTCTGATTCCACATCTCCGATCCCGCAAATCTGATTCCCTGCCTCTGATTCCCCGCCTCTGATTCCCCGCCTCTGATTCCCTGCCTCTGATTCCCAACCTCTGATTCCCCACCTCTGATTCCCCGTGTTTGATTCCCCGCCTCTGATTCCCCATCTCTCATTCACCGCCTTGGATTCGCCACCTCTGATTCCCCATATCTGATTCCTCGCCTCTGTTTACCCGCCTCTGATTCCCCGCCTCTGATTCCCCATATCTCATTCCCCGCCTCTGATTCCCCACCTTTGATTCCCCGCCTCTTATTCCCAGCATCAGATTCCAGGCCTCTGATTCCCGGCATCTGATTCCCCGCTTCTGATTCTGATTCCCTGCCTCTGATTCCCCATCTCTGATTCCGCACATCTGATTCCCTGCCTCTGATTCCCCACCTCTGATTCCCCATATCTGATTCCCCACCTCTGTTTCCCCGCCTCTGATTCCCCGCCTCTGTTTCCCCATATCTAATTCCCCACCTCTGATGCACCAACTCTGATTCACCACCTCTGATTCCCCAGCTCTGATTCCCCGCCTCTGATTCCCCGCATCCGATTCCCCATATCTGATTCCCCGCCTCTGTTTCCCCATATCTGATTCCCCGCCTCTGATTCCCAACTATGATTCCCCACCTCTGATTCCCCAGCTCTGATTCCATGCCTCTGATTCCCCGCGTTCTATTCCCTGCCTCTGATTCCCCGCCTGTGATTCCCCATCTCTGATTCACCACCTCTGATTCCCCACCTCTGATTCCCCATATCTAATTCCCCGCCTCTGTTTGCCCGCCTCTGATTCCCCGCCTCTGTTTCCCCATATCTGATTCCCCGCCTCTGAATCCCCAACTCTGATTCCCTGCCTCTGATTCCCCAGCTCCGATTCCCCGCCTTTGATACCCCCCGTCTGATTCCCAGCCTCTGAATCCCCGTGTCTGATATCCTGCCTCTGATTCCCCGCCTCTGATTCCTCATCTCAGATTCACCGCCTCTGATTCCCCACCTCTGATTCCCCATCTCTGATTCCGCACATCCGATTCCCTGCCTCTGATTCCCCGACTCTGATTCCCCTCCTCTGATTCACCAGCTCTGATTCCCCGCCTCTGATTCCCCAACTCTGATTCCCCGCCTCTGATAACGCAGCTCTGATTCCCCGCCTCCGATTCCCCGTGTTTGATTCCCTGCCTCTGATTCCCCGCCTCTGATTCCCCATCTCTGATTCACCACCTTTGATTCGCCACCTCTGATTCCCCATATCTGATTCCTCGCCTCTGTTTCCCCGCCTCTGATTCCCCGCCTCTGATTCCCCATATCTCATTCCCCGCCTCTGATTCCCCATCTCTGATTCCCGGACTCTGATTCCCCACCTCTGATTCCCGGCCTCTTATTCCCGGCATCAGATTCCGGCCTCTGATTCCCGGCCTCTGATTCCCTGCTTCTGATTCTGATTCCCTGCCTCTGATTCCCCATTTCTGATTCCGCACATCTAATTCCCTGCCTCTGATTCCCCACCTCTGATTCCCCATATCTGATTCCCCGCCTCTGTTTCCCCGCCTCTGATTCCCCGCCTCTGTTTCCCCATATCTGATTCCCCGCCTCTGAATCCCCAACTCTGATTCCCTGCATCTAATTCCCCAGCTCTGATTCCCCGCCTCTGATTCCCCAACTCTGATTCCCCACCTCTGATTCCCCAGCTCTGATTACCCACCTCTGATTCCCCATATCTAATTCCCTGCCTCTGTTTCCCCGCCTCTGATTCCCCGCCACTATTTCCCCATATCTGATTCTCCGCCTCAGAATCCCCAACTCTGATTCCCTGCATCTAATTCCCCAGCTCTGCTTCCCCGCCTCTGATTCCCCGTGTCTGATTTCCTGCCTCTGATTCCCCGCCTCTGATTACCCATGTCTGATTCACCGCCTCTGATTCCCCACCTCTGATTCCCCATCTCTGATTCCGCACATCCGACTCCCAGCCTCTGATTCCCCATCTCTGATTCCCCGCCTCTGATTCCCCAACTCTGATTCCCCACCTCTGATTCCGCACATCTAATTCCCTGCCTCTGATTCCCCACCTCTGATTCCCCATATCTGATTCCCCGCCTCTGTTTCCCCGCCTCTGATTCCCCGCCTCTGATGCCCCGTGTTTGATTCCCTGCCTCTGATTCCCCGCCTCTGATTCCCCATCTCTGATTCCGCACATCTAATTCCCTGCCTCTGATTCCCCACCTCTGATTCCCCATATCTGATTCCCCGCCTCTGTTTCCCCGCCTCTGATTCCCCGCCTCTGATGCCCCGTGTTTGATTCCCTGCCTCTGATTCCCCGCCTCTGATTCCCCATCTCTGATTCACCGCCTTTGATTCGCCACCTCTGATTCCCCATATCTGATTCCTCGCCTCTGTTTCCCCGCCTCTGATTTCCCGCCTCTGATTCCCCATATCTCATTCCCCGCCTCTGATTCCCCAACTCTGATTCCCGGACTCTGATTCCCCACCTCTGATTCCCGGCCTCTGATTCGCTGCTTCTGATTCTGATTCCCTGCCTCTGATTCCCCATCTCTGATTCCGCACATCTAATTCCCTGCCTCTGATTCCCCACCTCTGATTCCCCATATCTGATTCCCCGCCTCTGTTTCCCCGCCTCTGATTCCCCGCCTCTGTTTCCCCATATCTAAGTCCCCGCCTCTGATTCCCCAACTTTGATTCCCCACCTCTGATTCCCCAGCTCTGATTCCCCGCCTCTGATTCCCCGCATCTGATTCCCTGCATCTGATTCCCAGCCTCTGATTCCCTGCCTCTGATTCCCAAACTCTGATTCCCCACCTCTGATTCCCCATATCTGATTCCCCGCCTCTGTTTCCCCGCCTCTGATTCCCCGCCTCTGTTTCCCCGCCACTGTTTCCCCATATCTGATTCTCCGCCTCTGAATCCCCAACTCTGATTCCCTGCATCTAATTCCCCAGCTCTGATTCCCCGCCTCTGAATCCCCGTGTCTGATATCCTGCCTCTGATTCCCCGCCTCTGATTCCCCATCTCAGATTCACCGCCTCTGATTCCCCACCTCTGATTCCCCATCTCTGATTCCGCACATCCGATTCCCTGCCTCTGATTCCCCGACTCTGATTCCCCACCTCTGATTCCCCAGCTCTGATTCCCCGCCTCTGATTCCCCAACTCTGATTCCCTGCCTCTGATTCCCCGCCTCTGTTTCCCCATATCTAAGTCCCCGCCTCTGATTCCCCAACTCTGATTCCCCACCTCTGATTCCCCTGCTCTGATTACCCACCTCTGATTCCCCTAATCTCATTCCCTGCCTCTGTTTCCCCGCCTCTGATTCCCCGCCACTGTTTCCCCATATCTGATTCTCCGCCTCTGAATCCCCAACTCTGATTCCCTGCATCTAATTCCCCAGCTCTGATTCCCCGCCTCTGATTCCCCGTGTCTGATTTCCTGCCTCCGATTCCCCGCCTCTGATTACCCATGTCTGATTCACCGCCTCTGATTCCCCACCTCTGATTCCCCATCTCTGATTCCGCACATCCGATTCCCAGCCTCTGATTCCCCATCTCTGATTCCCCGCCTTTGATTCCCCAACTCTGATTCCCCGCCTCTGATTCCCCATCTCTGATTCACCGCCTTTGATTCGCCACCTCTGATTCCCCATATCTGATTCCTCGCCTCTGTTTCCCCGCCTCTGATTTCCCGCCTCTGATTCCCCATATCTCATTCCCCGCCTCTGATTCCCCATCTCTGATTCCCGGACTCTGATTCCCCACCTCTGATTCCCGGCCTCTGATTCGCTGCTTCTGATTCTGATTCCCTGCCTCTGATTCCCCATCTCTGATTCCGCACATCTAATTCCCCGCCTCTGTTTCCCCGCCTCTGATTCCCCGCCTCTGTTTCCCCATATCTAAGTCCCCGCCTCTGATTCCCCAACTTTGATTCCCCACCTCTGATTCCCCAGCTCTGATTCCCCGCCTGTGATTCCCCGCATCTGATTCCCCACCTCTGATTCCCCACCTCTGATTCCCCATATCTAATTCCCCGCCTCTGTATGCCCGCCTCTGATTCCCCGCCTCTGTTTCCCCATATCTGATTCCCCGCCACTGAATCCCCAACTCTGATTCCCTGCCTCTGATTCCCCAGCTCTGATTCCCCGCCTTTGATTCCCCCCGTCTGATTCCCAGCCTCTGAATCCCCGTGTCTGATATCCTGCCTCTGATTCCCCGCCTCTGATTCCCCATCTCAGATTCACCGCCTCTGATTCCCCACCTCTGATTCCCCATCTCTGATTCTGCACATCCGATTCCCTGCCTCTGATTCCCCGACTCTGATTCCCCACCTCTGATTCCCCAGCTCTGATTCCCCGCCTCAGATTCCACAACTCTGATTCCCCGCCTCGTGATTCCCCGCCTCTGTTTCCCCATAACTAATTCCCCGCCTCTGATTCCCCAACTCTGATTCCCCACCTCTGATTCCCCAGCTCTGATTACCCACCTCTGATTCCCCATATCTAATTCCCTGCCTCTGTTTTCCCGCCTCTGATTCCCCGCCACTATTTCCCCATATCTGATTCTCCGCCTCAGAATCCCCAACTCTGATTCCCTGCATCTAATTCCCCAGCTCTGATTCCCCGCCTCTGATTCCCCGTGTCTGATTCCATGCCTCTGATTCCCTGCCTCTGATTTGCAACCTCTAATTCCCCACCACTGATTCCCCATATCTGATTCCCAGCCTCTGTTTCCCCGCCTCTGATTCCCCGCCTCTGTTTCCCCATATCTGATTCCCGGCCTCTGATTCCCCGCCTCTGATTCCCCGCCTCTGATTCCCTGCCTCTGATTCCACATCTCCGATCCCGCAAATCTGATTCCCTGCCTCTGATTCCCCGCCTCTGATTCCCCGCCTCTGATTCCCTGCCTCTGATTCCCAACCTCTGATTCCCCACCTCTGATTCCCCGTGTTTGATTCCCCGCCTCTGATTCCCCATCTCTCATTCACCGCCTTGGATTCGCCACCTCTGATTCCCCATATCTGATTCCTCGCCTCTGTTTACCCGCCTCTGATTCCCCGCCTCTGATTCCCCATATCTCATTCCCCGCCTCTGATTCCCCACCTTTGATTCCCCGCCTCTTATTCCCAGCATCAGATTCCAGGCCTCTGATTCCCGGCATCTGATTCCCCGCTTCTGATTCTGATTCCCTGCCTCTGATTCCCCATCTCTGATTCCGCACATCTGATTCCCTGCCTCTGATTCCCCACCTCTGATTCCCCATATCTGATTCCCCACCTCTGTTTCCCCGCCTCTGATTCCCCGCCTCTGTTTCCCCATATCTAATTCCCCACCTCTGATGCACCAACTCTGATTCACCGCCTCTGATTCCCCAGCTCTGATTCCCCGCCTCTGATTCCCCGCATCCGATTCCCCATATCTGATTCCCCGCCTCTGTTTCCCCATATCTGATTCCCCGCCTCTGATTCCCAACTATGATTCCCCACCTCTGATTCCCCAGCTCTGATTCCATGCCTCTGATTCCCCGCGTTCTATTCCCTGCCTCTGATTCCCCGCCTGTGATTCCCCATCTCTGATTCACCACCTCTGATTCCCCACCTCTGATTCCCCATATCTAATTCCCCGCCTCTGTTTGCCCGCCTCTGATTCCCCGCCTCTGTTTCCCCATATCTGATTCCCCGCCTCTGAATCCCCAACTCTGATTCCCTGCCTCTGATTCCCCAGCTCCGATTCCCCGCCTTTGATACCCCCCGTCTGATTCCCAGCCTCTGAATCCCCGTGTCTGATATCCTGCCTCTGATTCCCCGCCTCTGATTCCTCATCTCAGATTCACCGCCTCTGATTCCCCACCTCTGATTCCCCATCTCTGATTCCGCACATCCGATTCCCTGCCTCTGATTCCCCGACTCTGATTCCCCACCTCTGATTCACCAGCTCTGATTCCCCGCCTCTGATTCCCCAACTCTGATTCCCCGCCTCTGATAACGCAGCTCTGATTCCCCGCCTCCGATTCCCCGTGTTTGATTCCCTGCCTCTGATTCCCCGCCTCTGATTCCCCATCTCTGATTCACCACCTTTGATTCGCCACCTCTGATTCCCCATATCTGATTCCTCGCCTCTGTTTCCCCGCCTCTGATTCCCCGCCTCTGATTCCCCATATCTCATTCCCCGCCTCTGATTCCCCATCTCTGATTCCCGGACTCTGATTCCCCACCTCTGATTCCCGGCCTCTTATTCCCGGCATCAGATTCCGGCCTCTGATTCCCGGCCTCTGATTCCCTGCTTCTGATTCTGATTCCCTGCCTCTGATTCCCCATTTCTGATTCCGCACATCTAATTCCCTGCCTCTGATTCCCCACCTCTGATTCCCCATATCTGATTCCCCGCCTCTGTTTCCCCGCCTCTGATTCCCCGCCTCTGTTTCCCCATATCTGATTCCCCGCCTCTGAATCCCCAACTCTGATTCCCTGCATCTAATTCCCCAGCTCTGATTCCCCGCCTCTGATTCCCCAACTCTGATTCCCCACCTCTGATTCCCCAGCTCTGATTACCCACCTCTGATTCCCCATATCTAATTCCCTGCCTCTGTTTCCCCGCCTCTGATTCCCCGCCACTATTTCCCCATATCTGATTCTCCGCCTCAGAATCCCCAACTCTGATTCCCTGCATCTAATTCCCCAGCTCTGCTTCCCCGCCTCTGATTCCCCGTGTCTGATTTCCTGCCTCTGATTCCCCGCCTCTGATTACCCATGTCTGATTCACCGCCTCTGATTCACCACCTCTGATTCCCCATCTCTGATTCCGCACATCCGACTCCCAGCCTCTGATTCCCCATCTCTGATTCCCCGCCTCTGATTCCCCAACTCTGATTCCCCACCTCTGATTCCGCACATCTAATTCCCTGCCTCTGATTCCCCACCTCTGATTCCCCATATCTGATTCCCCGCCTCTATTTCCCCGCCTCTGATTCCCCGCCTCTGATGCCCCGTGTTTGATTCCCTGCCTCTGATTCCCCGCCTCTGATTCCCCATCTCTGATTCCGCACATCTAATTCCCTGCCTCTGATTCCCCACCTCTGATTCCCCATATCTGATTCCCCGCCTCTGTTTCCCCGCCTCTGATTCCCCGCCTCTGATGCCCCGTGTTTGATTCCCTGCCTCTGATTCCCCGCCTCTGATTCCCCATCTCTGATTCACCGCCTTTGATTCGCCACCTCTGATTCCCCATATCTGATTCCCCGCCTCTGATTCCCCAACTCTGATTCCCGGACTCTGATTCCCCACCTCTGATTCCCCGCCTCTGATTCGCTGCTTCTGATTCTGATTCCCTGCCTCTGATTCCCCATCTCTGATTCCGCACATCTAATTCCCTGCCTCTGATTCCCCACCTCTGATTCCCCATATCTGATTCCCCGCCTCTGTTTCCCCGCCTCTGATTCCCCGCCTCTGTTTCCCCATATCTAAGTCCCCGCCTCTGATTCCCCAACTTTGATTCCCCACCTCTGATTCCCCAGCTCTGATTCCCCGCCTCTGATTCCCCGCATCTGATTCCCTGCATCTGATTCCCAGCCTCTGATTCCCTGCCTCTGATTCCCAAACTCTGATTCCCCACCTCTGATTCCCCATATCTGATTCCCCGCCTCTGTTTCCCCGCCTCTGATTCCCCGCCTCTGTTTCCCCGCCACTGTTTCCCCATATCTGATTCTCCGCCTCTGAATCCCCAACTCTGATTCACTGCATCTAATTCCCCAGCTCTGATTCCCCGCCTCTGAAACCCCGTGTCTGATATCCTGCCTCTGATTCCCCGCCTCTGATTCCCCATCTCAGATTCACCGCCTCTGATTCCCCACCTCTGATTCCCCATCTCTGATTCCGCACATCCGATTCCCTGCCTCTGATTCCCCGACTCTGATTCCCCACCTCTGATTCCCCAGCTCTGATTCCCCGCCTCTGATTCCCCAACTCTGATTCCCTGCCTCTGATTCCCCGCCTCTGTTTCCCCATATCTAAGTCCCCGCCTCTGATTCCCCAACTCTGATTCCCCACCTCTGATTCCCCTGCTCTGATTACCCACCTCTGATTCCCCTAATCTCATTCCCTGCCTCTGTTTCCCCGCCTCTGATTCCCCGCCACTGTTTCCCCATATCTGATTCTCCGCCTCTGAATCCCCAACTCTGATTCCCTGCATCTAATTCCCCAGCTATGATTCCCCGCCTCTGATTCCCCGTGTCTGATTTCCTGCCTCCGATTCCCCGCCTCTGATTACCCATGTCTGATTCACCGCCTCTGATTCCCCACCTCTGATTCCCCATCTCTGATTCCGCACATCCGATTCCCAGCCTCTGATTCCCCATCTCTGATTCCCCGCCTTTGATTCCCCAACTCTGATTCCCTGCCTCTGATTCCCCATCTCTGATTCACCGCCTTTGATTCGCCACCTCTGATTCCCCATATCTGATTCCTCGCCTCTGTTTCCCCGCCTCTGATTTCCCGCCTCTGATTCCCCATATCTCATTCCCCGCCTCTGATTCCCCATCTCTGATTCCCGGACTCTGATTCCCCACCTCTGATTCCCGGCCTCTGATTCGCTGCTTCTGATTCTGATTCCCTGCCTCTGATTCCCCATCTCTGATTCCGCACATCTAATTCCCCGCCTCTGTTTCCCCGCCTCTGATTCCCCGCCTCTGTTTCCCCATATCTAAGTCCCCGCCTCTGATTCCCCACCTTTGATTCCCCAGCTCTGATTCCCCGCCTGTGATTCCCCGCATCTGATTCCCCACCTCTGATTCCCCACCTCTGATTCCCCATATCTAATTCCCCGCCTCTGTATGCCCGCCTCTGATTCCCCGCCTCTGTTTCCCCATATCTGATTCCCCGCCACTGAATCCCCAACTCTGATTCCCTGCCTCTGATTCCCCAGCTCTGATTCCCCGCCTTTGATTCCCCCCGTCTGATTCCCAGCCTCTGAATCCCCGTGTCTGATATCCTGCCTCTGATTCCCCGCCTCTGATTCCCCATCTCAGATTCACCGCCTCTGATTCCCCACCTCTGATTCCCCATCTCTGATTCCGCACATCCGATTCCCTGCCTCTGATTCCCCGACTCTGATTCCCCACCTCTGATTCCCCAGCTCTGATTCCCCGCCTCTGATTCCACAACTCTGATTCCCCGCCTCTGATTCCCCGCCTCTGTTTCCCCATAACTAATTCCCCGCCTCTGATTCCCCAACTCGGATTCCCCACCTCTGATTCCCCAGCTCTGATTACCCACCTCTGATTCACCATATCTAATTCCCTGCCTCTGTTTTCCCGCCTCTGATTCCCCGCCACTATTTCCCCATATCTGATTCTCCGCCTCAGAATCCCCAACTCTGATTCCCTGCATCTAATTCCCCAGCTCTGATTCCCCGCCTCTGATTCCCCGTGTCTGATTTCCTGCCTCTGATTCCCCGCCTCTGATTACCCATGTCTGATTCACCGCCTCTGATTCCCCACCTCTGATTCCCCATCTCTGATTCCGCACATCCGACTCCCAGCCTCTGATTCCCCATCTCTGATTCCCCGCCTCTGATTCCCCAACTCTGATTCCCCATCTCTGATTCCCCAGCTCTGATTCCCCGCCTCTGATTCCCCGTGTTTGATTCCCTGCCTCTGATTCCCCGCCTCTGATTCCCCATCTCTGATTCACCGCCTTTGATTCGCCACCTCTGATTCCCCATATCTGATTCCTCGCCTCTGTTTCCCCGCCTCTGATTTCCCGCCTCTGATTCGCCATATCTCATTCCCCGCCTCTGATTCCCCATCTCTGATTCCCGGACTCTGATTCCCCACCTCTGATTCCCGGCCTCTGATTCGCTGCATCTGATTCTGATTCCCTGCCTCTGATTCCCCATCTCTGATTCCACACATCTAATTCCCTGCCTCTGATTCCCCATCTCTGATTCCCCATATCTGATTCCCCGCCTCTGTTTCCCCGCCTCTGATTCCCCGCCTCTGTTTCCCCATATCTAAGTCCCCGCCTCTGATTACCCAACTTTGATTCCCCACCTCTGATTCCCCAGCTCTGATTCCCCGCCTCTGATTCCCCGCATCTGATTCCCTGCATCTGATTCCCAGCCTCTGATTCCCTGCCTCTGATTCCCAAACTCTGATTCCCCACCTCTGATTCCCCATATCTGATTCCCCGCCTCTGTTTCCCCGCCTCTGATTCCCCGCCTCTGTTTCCCCATATCTGATTCCCCGCATCTATTTGCCCGCCTCTGATTCCCCGCCTCTGTTTCCCCATATCTGATTACCCGCCTCTGAATCCCCAACTGTGATTCCCTGCCTCTAATTTCCCAGCTCTGATTCCCCGCCTCTGATTCCCCGTGTCTGATTTCCTGCCTCTGATTCCCCGCCTCTGATTACCCATGTCTGATTCACCGCCTCTGATTCCCCACCTCTGATTCCCCATCTCTGATTCCGCACATCCGATTCACTGCCTCTGATTCCCCAGCTCTGATTCCCCGCCTCTGATTCCCCGCGTCTTATTCCCTGCTTCTGATTCTGATTCCCTGCCTCTGATTCCCCATCTCTGATTCTGCACATCTGATTCCCTGCCTCTGATTCCCCACCTCTGATTCGCCATATCTGATTCCCCGCCTCTGTTTCCCCGCCTCTGATTCCCCGACTCTGTTTCCCCATATCTAAGTCCCCGCCTCTGATTCCCCAACTCTGATTCCCCACCTCTGATTCCCCAGCTCTGATTCCCCGCCTCTGATTCCCCGCATCTGATTCCCTGCATATGATTCCCAGCCTCTGATTCCCTGCCTCTGATTCCCAACCTCTGATTCCCCACCTCTGATTCCCCATATCTGATTCCCCGCCTCTGTTTCCCCGCCTCTGATTCCCCGCCTCTGTTTCCCCATATCTCTTTCCCCGCCTCTATTTCCCAGCCTCTGATTCCCAGCCTCTGATTCCCCATATCTGATTCCCCGCCTCTGATTCCCCAACTCTGATTCCCCGCCTCGGATTCCCCAGCTCTGAATCCCCGCCTCTGATTCCCCGCGTCTGATTACCGGCCTCTGATTCCCCGCTCTGATTCCCCATCTCTGATTCACAACCTCTGATTCCCCACCTCTGATTCCCCATATCTGATTTGCCGCCTCTGTTTCCCCGCCTCTGATTCCCCACCTCTGATTCCCCGCCTCTGATTCGCCAGCTATGATTCCCCGCGTCTGATTCCCCGCATCTGATTCCCTGCCTCTGATTCCCCGCCTCTGATACCACATCTCTGATTCACCACCTCTGATTCCCCGTGTCTGATTCCCCGCCTCTGATTCACCATCTCTGATTCCCCATCTCTGATTCCCCAATTCTGATTCACCGCCTCTGATTCCCCAGCTCTGTTTCCTCGCCTCTGATTCCCTGCCTCTGATTCCCAACCTCTGATTCCCCACCTCTGATTTCCCATATTGATTCCCTGCCTCTGATTCCCCGCCTCTGATTCCCCAACTCTGATTCCCCGCCTCTGATTCCCCAGCTCTGATTCCCCGCCTCTGATTCCCCGTGTTTGATTCCCTGCCTCTGATTCCCGGCCTCTGATTCCCCAACTCTGATTCATCGCCTTTGATTCGCCACCTCTGACTCCCCATATCTGATTCCCCTCCTCTGTTTCCCCGCCTCTGATTCCCCGCCTCTGATTCCCCATATCTCATTCCCCGCCTCTGAATCCCCATCTCTGATTCCCCACCTCTGATTCCCGGCCTCTTATTCCCGGCATATGATTCCGGCCTCTGATTCCCGGCCTCTGATTCCCTGCTTCTGATTCTGATTCCCTGCCTTTGATTCCCCATCTCTGATTCCGCACATCTGATTCCCTGCCTTTGATTCCCCATCTCTGATTCCGCACATCTGATTCCCTGCCTCTGATTCCCCATCTCTGATTCCCCATATCTGATTCCCAGCCTCTGTTTCCCCGCCTCTGATTCCCCGCCTCTGATTCCCCGCCTCTGATTCCCTGCCTCTGATTCCATGCCTCTGATTCCCTGCCTCTGATTTGCAACCTCTGATTCCCCACCACTGATTCCCCATATCTGATTCCCAGCCTCTGTTTCCCCGCCTCTGATTCCCCGCCTCTGTTTCGCAATATCTGATTCCCGGCCTCTGATTCCCCGCCTCTGATTCCCCTCCTCTGATTCCCTGCCTCTGATTCCACATCTCCGATCCCGCAAATCTGATTCCCTGCCTCTGATTCCCCGCCTCTGATTCCCCGCCTCTGATTCCCTGCCTCTGATTCCCAACCTCTGATTCCCCACCTCTGATTCCCCGTGTTTGATTCCCCGCCTCTGATTCCCCATCTCTGATTCACCGCCTTTGATTCGCCACCTCTGATTCCCCATATCTGATTCCTCGCCTCTGTTTACCCGCCTCTGATTCCCCGCCTCTGATTCCCCATATCTCATTCCCCGCCTCTGATTCCCCACCTCTGATTCCCCGCCTCTTATTCCCAGCATCAGATTCCAGGCCTCTGATTCCCGGCATCTGATTCCCCGCTTCTGATTCTGATTCCCTGCCTCTGATTCCCCATCTCTGATTCTGCACATCTGATTCCCTGCCTCTGATTCCCCACCTCTGATTCCCCATATCTGATTCCCCACCTCTGTTTCCCCGCCTCTGATTCCCCGCCTCTGTTTCCCCATATCTAATTCCCCACCTCTGATGCACCAACTCTGATTCACCGCCTCTGATTCCCCAGCTCTGATTCCCCGCCTCTGATTCCCCGCATCCGATTCCCCATATCTGATTCCCCGCCTCTGTTTCCCCATATCTAAGTCCCCGCCTCTGATTCCCCAACTTTGATTCCCCACCTCTGATTCACCACCTCTGATTCCCCACCTCTGATTCCCCATATCTAATTCCCCGCCTCTGTTTGCCCGCCTCTGATTCCCCGCCTCTGTTTCCCCATATCTGATTCCCCGCCTCTGAATCCCCAACTCTGATTCCCTGCCTCTGATTCCCCAGCTCTGATTCCCCGCCTTTGATTCCCCCCGTCTGATTCCCAGCCTCTGAATCCCCGTGTCTGATATCCTGCCTCTGATTCCCCGCCTCTGATTCCTCATCTCAGATTCACCGCCTCTGATTCCCCACCTCTGATTCCCCATCTCTGATTCCGCACATCCGATTCCCTGCCTCTGATTCCCCGACTCTGATTCCCCACCTCTGATTCCCCAGCTCTGATTCCCCGCCTCTGATTCCCCAACTCTGATTCCCCGCCTCTGATAACGCAGCTCTGATTCCCCGCCTCCGATTCCCCGTGTTTGATTCCCTGCCTCTGATTCCCCGCCTCTGATTCCCCACCTCTGATTCCCGGCCTCTTATTCCCGGCATCAGATTCCGGCCTCTGATTCCCGGCCTCTGATTCCCTGCTTCTGATTCTGATTCCCTGCCTCTGATTCCCCATTTCTGATTCCGCACATCTAATTCCCTGCCTCTGATTCCCCACCTCTGATTCCCCATATCTGATTCCCCGCCTCTGATTCCCCGCCTCTGTTTCCCCATATCTGATTCCCCGCCTCTGAATCCCCAACTCTGATTCCCTGCATCTAATTCCCCAGCTGTGATTCCCCGCCTCTGATTCCCCAACTCTGATTCCCCACCTCTGATTCCCCAGCTCTGATTACCCACCTCTGATTCCCCATATCTAATTCCCTGCCTCTGTTTCCCCGCCTCTGATTCCCCGCCACTATTTCCCCATATCTGATTCTCCGCCTCAGAATCCCCAACTCTGATTCCCTGCATCTAATTCCCCAGCTCTGATTCCCCGCCTCTGATTCCCCGTGTCTGATTTCCTGCCTCTGATTCCCCGCCTCTGATTACCCATGTCTGATTCACCGCCTCTGATTCCCCACCTCTGATTCCCCATCTCTGATTCCGCACATCCGACTCCCAGCCTCTGATTCCCCATCTCTGATTCCCCGCCTCTGATTCCCCAACTCTGATTCCCCACCTCTGATTCCGCACATCTAATTCCCTGCCTCTGATTCCCCACCTCTGATTCCCCATATCTGATTCCCCGCCTCTGTTTCCCCGCCTCTGATTCCCCGCCTCTGATGCCCCGTGTTTGATTCCCTGCCTCTGATTCCCCGCCTCTGATTCCCCATCTCTGATTCCGCACATCTAATTCCCTGCCTCTGATTCCCCACCTCTGATTCCCCATATCTGATTCCCCGCCTCTGTTTCCCCGCCTCTGATTCCCCGCCTCTGATGCCCCGTGTTTGATTCCCTGCCTCTGATTCCCCGCCTCTGATTCCCCATCTCTGATTCACCGCCTTTGATTCGCCACCTCTGATTCCCCATATCTGATTCCTCGCCTCTGTTTCCCCGCCTCTGATTTCCCGCCTCTGATTCCCCATATCTCATTCCCCGCCTCTGATTCCCCAACTCTGATTCCCGGACTCTGATTCCCCACCTCTGATTCCCGGCCTCTGATTCGCTGCTTCTGATTCTGATTCCCTGCCTCTGATTCCCCATCTCTGATTCCGCACATCTAATTCCCTGCCTCTGATTCCCCACCTCTGATTCCCCATATCTGATTCCCCGCCTCTGTTTCCCCGCCTCTGATTCCCCGCCTCTGTTTCCCCATATCTAAGTCCCCGCCTCTGATTCCCCAACTTTGATTCCCCACCTCTGATTCCCCAGCTCTGATTCCCCGCCTCTGATTCCCCGCATCTGATTCCCTGCATCTGATTCCCAGCCTCTGATCCCGTGCCTCTGATTCCCAAACTCTGATTCCCCATCTCTGATTCATCGCCTTTGATTCGCCACCTCTGACTCCCCATATCTGATTCCCCGCCTCTGTTTCCCCGACTCTGATTCCCCGCCTCTGATTCCCCATATCTCATTCCCCGCCTCTGAATCCCCATCTCTGATTCCCCACCTCTGATTCCCGGCCTTTTATTCCCGGCATATGATTCCGGCCTCTGATTCCCGGCCTCTGATTCCCTGCTTCTGATTCTGATTCCCTGCCTTTGATTCCCCATCTCTGATTCCGCACATCTGATTCCCTGCCTCTGATTCCCCATCTCTGATTCCCCATATCTGATTCCCCGCCTCTGTTTCCCCGCCTCTGATTCCCCGCCTCTGTTTCCCAATATCTAAGTCCCCGCCTCTGATTCCCCAACTCTGATTCCCCACCTCTGATTCCCCAGCTCTGATTTCCCGCCTCTGAATCCCCGCATCTGATTCCCTGCATCTGATTCCATGCCTCTGATTCCCTGCCTCTGATTTGCAACCTCTAATTCCCCACCACTGATTCCCCATATCTGATTCCCAGCCTCTGTTTCCCCGCCTCTGATTCCCCGCCTCTGTTTCCCCATATCTGATTCCCGGCCTCTGATTCCCCGCCTCTGATTCCCTGCCTCTGATTCCCTGCCTCTGATTCCACATCTCCGATCCCGCAAATCTGAATCCCTTCCTCTGATTCCCCGCCTCTGATTCCCCGCCTCTGATTCCCTGCCTCTGATTCCCAACCTCTGATTCCCCACCTCTGATTCCCCGTGTTTGATTCCCCGCCTCTGATTCCCCATCTCTGATTCACCGCCTTGGATTCGCCACCTCTGATTCCCCATATCTGATTCCTCGCCTCTGTTTACCCGCCTCTGATTCCCCGCCTCTGATTCCCCATATCTCATTCCCCGCCTCTGATTCCCCACCTTTGATTCCCCGCCTCTTATTCCCAGCATCAGATTCCAGGCCTCTGATTCCCGGCATCTGATTCCCCGCTTCTGATTCTGATTCCCTGCCTCTGATTCCCCATCTCTGATTCCGCACATCTGATTCCCTGCCTCTGATTCCCCACCTCTGATTCCCCATATCTGATTCCCCACCTCTGTTTCCCCGCCTCTGATTCCCCGCCTCTGTTTCCCCATATCTAATTCCCCACCTCTGATGCACCAACTCTGATTCACCGCCTCTGATTCCCCAGCTCTGATTCCCCGCCTCTGATTCCCCGCATCCGATTCCCCATATCTGATTCCCCGCCTCTGTTTCCCCATATCTGATTCCCCGCCTCTGATTCCCAACTATGATTCCCCAGCTCTGATTCCCCAGCTCTGATTCCATGCCTCTGATTCCCCGCGTTCTATTCCCTGCCTCTGATTCCCCGCCTGTGATTCCCCATCTCTGATTCACCACCTCTGATTCCCCACCTCTGATTCCCCATATCTAATTCCCCGCCTCTGTATGCCCGCCTCTGATTCCCCGCCTCTGTTTCCCCATATCTGATTCCCCGCCTCTGAATCCCCAACTCTGATTCCCTGCCTCTGATTCCCCAGCTCTGATTCCCCGCCTTTGATTCCCCCCGTCTGATTCCCAGCCTCTGAATCCCCGTGTCTGATATCCTGCCTCTGATTCCCCGCCTCTGATTCCTCATCTCAGATTCACCGCCTCTGATTCCCCACCTCTGATTCCCCATCTCTGATTCCGCACATCCGATTCCCTGCCTCTGATTCCCCGACTCAGATACCCCACCTCTGATTCCCCAGCTCTGATTCCCCGCCTCTGATTCCCCAACTCTGATTCCCCGCCTCTGATAACGCAGCTCTGATTCCCCGCCTCCGATTCCCCGTGTTTGATTCCCTGCCTCTGATTCCCCGCCTCTGATTCCCCATCTCTGATTCACCACCTTTGATTCGCCACCTCTGATTCCCCATATCTGATTCCTCGCCTCTGTTTCCCCGCCTCTGATTCCCCGCCTCTGATTCCCCATATCTCATTCCCCGCCTCTGATTCCCCATCTCTGATTCCCGGACTCTGATTCCCCACCTCTGATTCCCGGCCTCTTATTCCCGGAATCAGATTCCGGCCTCTGATTCCCGGCCTCTGATTCCCTGCTTCTGATTCTGATTCCCTGCCTCTGATTCCCCATTTCTGATTCCGCACATCTAATTCCCTGCCTCTGATTCCCCACCTCTGATTCCCCATATCTGATTCCCCGCCTCTGTTTCCCCGCCTCTGATTCCCCGCCTCTGTTTCCCCATATCTGATTCCCCGCCTCTGAATCCCCAACTCTGATTCCCTGCATCTAATTCCCCAGCTCTGATTCCCCGCCTCTGATTCCCCAACTCTGATTCCCCACCTCTGATTCCCCAGCTCTGATTACCCACCTCTGATTCCCCATATCTAATTCCCTGCCTCTGTTTCCCCGCCTCTGATTCCCCGCCACTATTTCCCCATATCTGATTCTCCGCCTCAGAATCCCCAACTCTGATTCCCTGCATCTAATTCCCCAGCTCCGATTCCCCGCCTCTGATTCCCCGTGTCTGATTTCCTGCCTCTGATTCCCCGCCTCTGATTACCCATGTCTGATTCACCGCCTCTGATTCCCCACCTCTGATTCCCCATCTCTGATTCTGCACATCCGACTCCCAGCCTCTGATTCCCCATCTCTGATTCCCCGCCTCTGATTCCCCAACTCTGATTCCCCACCTCTGATTCCGCACATCTAATTCCCTGCCTCTGATTCCCCACCTCTGATTCCCCATATCTGATTCCCCGCCTCTGTTTCCCCGCCTCTGATTCCCCGCCTCTGATGCCCCGTGTTTGATTCCCTGCCTCTCATTCCCCGCCTCTGATTCCCCATCTCTGATTCCGCACATCTAATTCCCTGCCTGTGATTCCCCACCTCTGATTCCCCATATCTGATTCCCCGCCACTGTTTCCCCGCCTCTGATTCCCCGCCTCTGATGCCCCGTGTTTGATTCCCTGCCTCTGATTCCCCGCCTCTGATTCCCCATCTCTGATTCACCGCCTTTGATTCGCCACCTCTGATTCCCCATCTCTGATTCCCGGACTCTGATTCCCCACCTCTGATTCCCGGCCTCTTATTCCCGGCATCAGATTCCGGCCTCTGATTCCCGGCCTCTGATTCCCTGCTTCTGATTCTGATTCCCTGCCTCTGATTCCCCATTTCTGATTCCGCACATCTAATTCCCTGCCTCTGATTCCCCACCTCTGATTCCCCATATCTGATTCCCCCCCTCTGATTCCCCGCCTCTGTTTCCCCATATCTGATTCCCCGCCTCTGAATCCCCAACTCTGATTCCCTGCATCTAATTCCCCAGCTGTGATTCCCCGCCTCTGATTCCCCAACTCTGATTCCCCACCTCTGATTCCCCAGCTCTGATTACCCACCTCTGATTCCCCATATCTAATTCCCTGCCTCTGTTTCCCCGCCTCTGATTCCCCGCCACTATTTCCCCATATCTGATTCTCCGCCTCAGAATCCCCAACTCTGATTCCCTGCATCTAATTCCCCAGCTCTGATTCCCCGCCTCTGATTCCCCGTGTCTGATTTCCTGCCTCTGATTCCCCGCCTCTGATTACCCATGTCTGATTCACCGCCTCTGATTCCCCACCTCTGATTCCCCATCTCTGATTCCGCACATCCGAATCCCAGCCTCTGATTCCCCATCTCTGATTCCCCGCCTCTGATTCCCCAACTCTGATTCCCCACCTCTGATTCCGCACATCTAATTCCCTGCCTCTGATTCCCCACCTCTGATTCCCCATATCTGATTCCCCGCCTCTGTTTCCCCGCCTCTGATTCCCCGCCTCTGATGCCCCGTGTTTGATTCCCTGCCTCTGATTCCCCGCCTCTGATTCCCCATCTCTGATTCCGCACATCTAATTCCCTGCCTCTGATTCCCCACCTCTGATTCCCCATATCTGATTCCCCGCCTCTGTTTCCCCACCTCTGATTCCCCGCCTCTGATGCCCCGTGTTTGATTCCCTGCCTCTGATTCCCCGCCTCTGATTCCCCATCTCTGATTCACCGCCTTTGATTCGCCACCTCTGATTCCCCATATCTGATTCCTCGCCTCTGTTTCCCCGCCTCTGATTTCCCGCCTCTGATTCCCCATATCTCATTCCCCGCCTCTGATTCCCCAACTCTGATTCCCGGACTCTGATTCCCCACCTCTGATTCCCGGCCTCTGATTCGCTGCTTCTGATTCTGATTCCCTGCCTCTGATTCCCCATCTCTGATTCCGCACATCTAATTCCCTGCCTCTGAATCCCCACCTCTGATTCCCCATATCTGATTCCCCGCCTCTGTTTCCCCGCCTCTGATTCCCCGCCTCTGTTTCCCCATATCTAAGTCCCCGCCTCTGATTCCCCAACTTTGATTCCCCACCTCTGATTCCCCAGCTCTGATTCCCCGCCTCTGATTCCCCGCATCTGATTCCCTGCATCTGATTCCCAGCCTCTGATTCCCTGCCTCTGATTCCCAAACTCTGATTCCCCATCTCTGATTCATCGCCTTTGATTCGCCACCTCTGACTCCCCATATCTGATTCCCCGCCTCTGTTTCCCCGCCTCTGATTCCCCGCCTCTGATTCCCCATATCTCATTCCCCGCCTCTGAATCCCCATCTCTGATTCCCTACCTCTGATTCCCGGCCTCTTATTCCCGGCATATGATTCCGGCCTCTGATTCCCGGCCTCTGATTCCCTGCTTCTGATTCTGATTCCCTGCCTTTGATTCCCCATCTCTGATTCCGCACATCTGATTCCCTGCCTCTGATTCCCCATCTCTGATTCCCCATATCTGATTCCCCGCCTCTGTTTCCCCGCCTCTGATTCCCCGCCTCTGTTTCCCAATATCTAAGTCCCCGCCTCTGATTCCCCAACTCTGATTCCCCACCTCTGATTCCCCAGCTCTGATTTCCCGCCTCTGAATCCCCGCATCTGATTCCCTGCATCTGATTCCATGCCTCTGATTCCCTGCCTCTGATTTGCAACCTCTAATTCCCCACCACTGATTCCCCATATCTGATTCCCAGCCTCTGTTTCCCCGCCTCTGATTCCCCGCCTCTGTTTCCCCATATCTGATTCCCGGCCTCTGATTCCCCGCCTCTGATTCCCCGCCTCTGATTCCCTGCCTCTGATTCCACATCTCCGATCCCGCAAATCTGAATCCCTGCCTCTGATTCCCCGCCTCTGATTCCCCGCCTCTGATTCCCTGCCTCTGATTCCCAACCTCTGATTCCCCACCTCTGATTCCCCGTGTTTGATTCCCCGCCTCTGATTCCCCATCTCTGATTCACCGCCTTTGATTCGCCACCTCTGATTCCCCATATCTGATTCCTAGCCTCTGTTTACCCGCCTCTGATTCCCCGCCTCTGATTCCCCATATCTCATTCCCCGCCTCTGATTCCCCACCTTTGATTCCCCGCCTCTTATTCCCAGCATCAGATTCCAGGCCTCTGATTCCCGGCATCTGATTCCCCGCTTCTGATTCTGATTCCCTGCCTCTGATTCCCCATCTCTGATTCCGCACATCTGATTCCCTGCCTCTGATTCCCCACCTCTGATTCCCCATATCTGATTCCCCACCTCTGTTTCCCCGCCTCTGATTCCCCGCCTCTGTTTCCCCATATCTAATTCCCCACCTCTGATGCACCAACTCTGATTCACCGCCTCTGATTCCCCAGCTCTGATTCCCCGCCTCTGATTCCCCGCATCCGATTCCCCATATCTGATTCCCCGCCTCTGTTTCCCCATATCTGATTCCCCGCCTCTGATTCCCAACTATGATTCCCCACCTCTGATTCCCCAGCTCTGATTCCATGCCTCTGATTCCCCGCGTTCTATTCCCTGCCTCTGATTCCCCGCCTGTGATTCCCCATCTCTGATTCACCACCTCTGATTCCCCACCTCTGATTCCCCATATCTAATTCCCCGCCTCTGTTTGCCCGCCTCTGATTCCCCGCCTCTGTTTCCCCATATCTGATTCCCCGCCTCTGAATCCCCAACTCTGATTCCCTGCCTCTGATTCCCCAGCTCTGATTCCCCGCCTTTGATTCCCCCCGTCTGATTCCCAGCCTCTGAATCCCCGTGTCTGATATCCTGCCTCTGATTCCCCGCCTCTGATTCCTCATCTCAGATTCACCGCCTCTGATTCCCCACCTCTGATTCCCCATCTCTGATTCCGCACATCCGATTCCCTGCCTCTGATTCCCCGACTCTGATTCCCCACCTCTGATTCCCCAGCTCTGATTCCCCGCCTCTGATTCCCCAACTCTGATTCCCCGCCTCTGATAACGCAGCTCTGATTCCCCGCCTCCGATTCCCCGTGTTTGATTCCCTGCCTCTGATTCCCCGCCTCTGATTCCCCATCTCTGATTCACCACCTTTGATTCGCCACCTCTGATTCCCCATATCTGATTCCTCGCCTCTGTTTCCCCGCCTCTGATTCCCCGCCTCTGATTCCCCATATCTCATTCCCCGCCTCTGATTCCCCATCTCTGATTCCCGGACTCTGATTCCCCACCTCTGATTCCCGGCCTCTTATTCCCGGAATCAGATTCCGGCCTCTGATTCCCGGCCTCTGATTCCCTGCTTCTGATTCTGATTCCCTGCCTCTGATTCCCCATTTCTGATTCCGCACATCTAATTCCCTGCCTCTGATTCCCCACCTCTGATTCCCCATATCTGATTCCCCGCCTCTGTTTCCCCGCCTCTGATTCCCCGCCTCTGTTTCCCCATATCTGATTCCCCGCCTCTGAATCCCCAGCTCTGATTCCCTGCATCTAATTCCCCAGCTCTGATTCCCCGCCTCTGATTCCCCAACTCTGATTCCCCACCTCTGATTCCCCAGCTCTGATTACCCACCTCTGATTCCCCATATCTAATTCCCTGCCTCTGTTTCCCCGCCTCTGATTCCCCGCCACTATTACCCCATATCTGATTCTCCGCCTCAGAATCCCCAACTCTGATTCCCTGCATCTAATTCCCCAGCTCTGATTCCCCGCCTCTGATTCCCCGTGTCTGATTTCCTGCCTCTGATTCCCCGCCTCTGATTACCCATGTCTGATTCACCGCCTCTGATTCCCCACCTCTGATTCCCCATCTCTGATTCCGCACATCCGACTCCCAGCCTCTGATTCCCCATCTCTGATTCCCCGCCTCTGATTCCCCAACTCTGATTCCCCACCTCTGATTCCGCACATCTGATTCCCTGCCTCTGATTCCCCACCTCTGATTCCCCATATCTGATTCCCCGCCTCTGTTTCCCCGCCTCTGATTCCCCGCCTCTGATGCCCCGTGTTTGATTCCCTGCCTCTCATTCCCCGCCTCTGATTCCCCATCTCTGATTCCGCACATCTAATTCCCTGCCTCTGATTCCCCACCTCTGATTCCCCATATCTGATTCCCCGCCTCTGTTTCCCCGCCTCTGATTCCCCGCCTCTGATGCCCCGTGTTTGATTCCCTGCCTCTGATTCCCCGCCTCTGATTCCCCATCTCTGATTCACCGCCTTTGATTCGCCACCTCTGATTCCCCATATCTGATTCCTCGCCTCTGTTTCCCCGCCTCTGATTTCCCGCCTCTGATTCCCCATATCTCATTCCCCGCCTCTGATTCCCCGCCTCTGATTCCCGGACTCTGATTCCCCACCTCTGATTCCCGGCCTCTGATACGCTGCTTCAGATTCTGATTCCCTGCCTCTGATTCCCCATCTCTGATTCCGCACATCTAATTCCCTGCCTCTGATTCCCCACCTCTGATTCCCCATATCTGATTCCCCGCCTCTGTTTCCCCGCCTCTGATTCCCCGCCTCTGTTTCCCCATATCTAAGTCCCCGCCTCTGATTCCCCAACTTTGATTCCCCACCTCTGATTCCCCAGCTCTGATAACCCGCCTCTGATTCCCCGCATCTGATTCCCTGCATCTGATTCCCAGCCTCTGATTCCCTGCCTCTGATTCCCAAACTCTGATTCCCCACCTCTGATTCCCCATATCTGATTCCCCGCCTCTGTTTCCCCGCCTCTGATTCCCCGCCTCTGTTTCCCCGCCACTGTTTCCCCATATCTGATTCTCCGCCTCTGAATCCCCAACTCTGATTCCCTGCATCTAATTCCCCAGCTCTGATTCCCCGCCTCTGAATCCCCGTGTCTGATATCCTGCCTCTGATTCCCCGCCTCTGATTCCCCATCTCAGATACACCGCCTCTGATTCCCCACCTCTGATTCCCCATCTCTGATTCCGCACATCCGATTCCCTGCCTCTGATTCCCCGACTCTGATTCCCCACCTCTGATTCCCCAGCTCTGATTCCCCGCCTCTGATTCCCCAACTCTGATTCCCTGCCTCTGATTCCCCGCCTCTGTTTCCCCATATC
The DNA here is from genome assembly GCF_036971445.1 of Narcine bancroftii. NCBI lineage: Eukaryota > Metazoa > Chordata > Chondrichthyes > Torpediniformes > Narcinidae > Narcine > Narcine bancroftii. The sequence continues at coordinate 134,435,972 of NC_091470.1, forward strand.
TAAGTCCCCGCCTCTGATTCCCCAACTCTGATTCCCCACCTCTGATTCCCCAGCTCTGATTACCCACCTCTGATTCCCCTAATCTAATTCCCTGCCTCTGTTTCCCCGCCTCTGATTCCCCGCCACTGTTTCCCCATATCTGATTCTCCGCCTCTGAATCCCCAACTCTGATTCCCTGCATCTAATTCCCCAGCTCTGATTCCCCGCCTCTGATTCCCCGTGTCTGATTTCCTGCCTCCGATTCCCCGCCTCTGATTACCCATGTCTGATTCACCGCCTCTGATTCCCCACCTCTGATTCCCCATCTCTGATTCCGCACATCCGATTCCCAGCCTCTGATTCCCCATCTCTGATTCCCCGCCTTTGATTCCCCAACTCTGATTCCCCACCTCTGATTCCCCAGCTCTGATTCCCCGCCTCTGATTCCCCGTGTTTGATTCCCTGCCTCTGATTCCCCGCCTCTGATTCCCCATCTCTGATTCACCGCCTTTGATTCGCCACCTCTGATTCCCCATATCTGATTCCTCGCCTCTGTTTCCCCGCCTCTGATTTCCCGCCTCTGATTCCCCATATCTCATTCCCCGCCTCTGATTCCCCATCTCTGATTCCCGGACTCTGATTCCCCACCTCTGATTCCCGGCCTCTGATTCGCTGCTTCTGATTCTGATTCCCTGCCTCTGATTCCCCATCTCTGATTCCGCACATCTAATTCCCCGCCTCTGTTTCCCCGCCTCTGATTCCCCGCCTCTGTTTCCCCATATCTAAGTCCCCGCCTCTGATTCCTCAACTTTGATTCCCCACCTCTGATTCCCCAGCTCTGATTCCCCGCCTGTGATTCCCCGCATCTGATTCCCCACCTCTGATTCCCCACCTCTGATTCCCCATATCTAATTCTCCGCCTCTGTATGCCCGCCTCTGATTCCCCGCCTCTGTTTCCCCATATCTGATTCCCCGCCACTGAATCCCCAACTCTGATTCCCTGCCTCTGATTCCCCAGCTCTGATTCCCCGCCTTTGATTCCCCCCGTCTGATTCCCAGCCTCTGAATCCCCGTGTCTGATATCCTGCCTCTGATTCCCCGCCTCTGATTCCCCATCTCAGATTCACCGCCTCTGATTCCCCACCTCTGATTCCCCATCTCTGATTCCGCACATCCGATTCCCTGCCTCTGATTCCCCGACTCTGATTCCCCACCTCTGATTCCCCAGCTCTGATTCCCCGCCTCTGATTCCACAACTCTGATTCCCCGCCTCTGATTCCCCGCCTCTGTTTCCCCATAACTAATTCCCCGCCTCTGATTCCCCAACTCTGATTCCCCACCTCTGATTCCCCAGCTCTGATTACCCACCTCTGATTCCCCATATCTAATTCCCTGCCTCTGTTTCCCCGCCTCTGATTCCCCGCCACTATTTCCCCATATCTGATTCTCCGCCTCAGAATCCCCAACTCTGATTCCCTGCATCTAATTCCCCAGCTCTGATTCCCCGCCTCTGATTCCCCGTGTCTGATTTCCTGCCTCTGATTCCCCGCCTCTGATTACCCATGTCTGATTCACCGCCTCTGATTCCCCACCTCTGATTCCCCATCTCTGATTCCGCACATCCGACTCCCAGCCTCTGATTCCCCATCTCTGATTCCCCGCCTCTGATTCCCCAACTCTGATTCCCCATCTCTGATTCCCCAGCTCTGATTCCCCGCCTCTGATTCCCCGTGTTTGATTCCCTGCCTCTGATTCCCCGCCTCTGATTCCCCATCTCTGATTCACCGCCTTTGATTCGCCACCTCTGATTCCCCATATCTGATTCCTCGCCTCTGTTTCCCCGCCTCTGATTTCCCGCCTCTGATTCCCCATATCTCATTCCCCGCCTCTGATTCCCCATCTCTGATTCCCGGACTCTGATTCCCCACCTCTGATTCCCGGCCTCTGATTCGCTGCTTCTGATTCTGATTCCCTGCCTCTGATTCCCCATCTCTGATTCCGCACATCTAATTCCCTGCCTCTGATTCCCCATCTCTGATTCCCCATATCTGATTCCCCGCCTCTGTTTCACCGCCTCTGATTCCCCGCCTCTGTTTCCCCATATCTAAGTCCCCGCCTCTGATTACCCAACTTTGATTCCCCACCTCTGATTCCCCAGCTCTGATTCCCCGCCTCTGATTCCCCGCATCTGATTCCCTGCATCTGATTCCCAGCCTCTGATTCCCTGCCTCTGATTCCCAAACTCTGATTCCCCACCTCTGATTCCCCATATCTGATTCCCCGCCTCTGTTTCCCCGCCTCTGATTCCCCGCCTCTGTTTCCCCATATCTGATTCCCCGCCTCTATTTGCCCGCCTCTGATTCCCCGCCTCTGTTTCCCCATATCTGATTACCCGCCTCTGAATCCCCAACTCTGATTCCCTGCCTCTAATTTCCCAGCTCTGATTCCCCGCCTCTGATTCCCCGTGTCTGATTTCCTGCCTCTGATTCCCCGCCTCTGATTACCCATGTCTGATTCACCGCCTCTGATTCCCCACCTCTGATTCCCCATCTCTGATTCCGCACATCCGATTCACTGCCTCTGATTCCCCAGCTCTGATTCCCCGCCTCTGATTCCCTGCGTCTTATTCCCTGCTTCTGATTCTGATTCCCTGCCTCTGATTCCCCATCTCTGATTCTGCACATCTGATTCCCTGCCTCTGATTCCCCACCTCTGATTCGCCATATCTGATTCCCCGCCTCTGTTTCCCCGCCTCTGATTCCCCGACTCTGTTTCCCCATATCTAAGTCCCCGCCTCTGATTCCCCAACTCTGATTCCCCACCTCTGATTCCCCAGCTCTGATTCCCCGCCTCTGATTCCCCGCATCTGATTCCCTGCATATGATTCCCAGCCTCTGATTCCCTGCCTCTGATTCCCAACCTCTGATTCCCCACCTCTGATTCCCCATATCTGATTCCCCGCCTCTGTTTCCCCGCCTCTGATTCCCCGCCTCTGTTTCCCCATATCTCTTTCCCCGCCTCTATTTCCCAGCCTCTGATTCCCAGCCTCTGATTCCCCATATCTGATTCCCCGCCTCTGATTCCCCAACTCTGATTCCCCGCCTCGGATTCCCCAGCTCTGAATCCCCGCCTCTGATTCCCCGCGTCTGATTACCGGCCTCTGATTCCCCGCTCTGATTCCCCATCTCTGATTCACAACCTCTGATTCCCCACCTCTGATTCCCCATATCTGATTTGCCGCCTCTGTTTCCCCGCCTCTGATTCCCCACCTCTGATTCCCCGCCTCTGATTCGCCAGCTATGATTCCCCGCGTCTGATTCCCCGCGTCTGATTCCCTGCCTCTGATTCCCCGCCTCTGATTCCCTATCTCTGATTCACCACCTTTGATTCGCCACCTCTGATTCCCCATATCTGATTCCTCGCCTCTGTTTCCCCGCCTCTGATTCCCCGCCTCTGATTCCCCATATCTCATTCCCCGCCTCTGATTCCCCATCTCTGATTCCCGGACTCTGATTCCCCACCTCTGATTCCCGGCCTCTTATTCCCGGAATCAGATTCCGGCCTCTGATTCCCGGCCTCTGATTCCCTGCTTCTGATTCTGATTCCCTGCCTCTGATTCCCCATTTCTGATTCCGCACATCTAATTCCCTTCCTCTGATTCCCCACCTCTGATTCCCCATATCTGATTCCCCGCCTCTGTTTCCCCGCCTCTGATTCCCCGCCTCTGTTTCCCCATATCTGATTCCCCGCCTCTGAATCCCCAACTCTGATTCCCTGCATCTAATTCCCCAGCTCTGATTCCCCGCCTCTGATTCCCCAACTCTGATTCCCCACCTCTGATTCCCCAGCTCTGATTACCCACCTCTGATTCCCCATATCTAATTCCCTGCCTCTGTTTCCCCGCCTCTGATTCCCCGCCACTATTTCCCCATATCTGATTCTCCGCCTCAGAATCCCCAACTCTGATTCCCTGCATCTAATTCCCCAGCTCTGATTCCCCGCCTCTGATTCCCCGTGTCTGATTTCCTGCCTCTGATTCCCCGCCTCTGATTACCCATGTCTGATTCACCGCCTCTGATTCCCCACCTCTGATTCCCCATCTCTGATTCCGCACATCCGACTCCCAGCCTCTGATTCCCCATCTCTGATTCCCCGCCTCTGATTCCCCAACTCTGATTCCCCACCTCTGATTCCGCACATCTAATTCCCTGCCTCTGATTCCCCACCTCTGATTCCCCATATCTGATTCCCCGCCTCTGTTTCCCCGCCTCTGATTCCCCGCCTCTGATGCCCCGTGTTTGATTCCCTGCCTCTCATTCCCCGCCTCTGATTCCCCATCTCTGATTCCGCACATCTAATTCCCTGCCTGTGATTCCCCACCTCTGATTCCCCATATCTGATTCCCCGCCTCTGTTTCCCCGCCTCTGATTCCCCGCCTCTGATGCCCCGTGTTTGATTCCCTACCTCTGATTCCCCGCCTCTGATTCCCCATCTCTGATTCACCGCCTTTGATTCGCCACCTCTGATTCCCCATCTCTGATTCCCGGACTCTGATTCCCCACCTCTGATTCCCGGCCTCTTATTCCCGGCATCAGATTCCGGCCTCTGATTCCCGGCCTCTGATTCCCTGCTTCTGATTCTGATTCCCTGCCTCTGATTCCCCATTTCTGATTCCGCACATCTAATTCCCTGCCTCTGATTCCCCACCTCTGATTCCCCATATCTGATTCCCCCCCTCTGATTCCCCGCCTCTGTTTCCCCATATCTGATTCCCCGCCTCTGAATCCCCAACTCTGATTCCCTGCATCTAATTCCCCAGCTGTGATTCCCCGCCTCTGATTCCCCAACTCTGATTCCCCACCTCTGATTCCCCAGCTCTGATTACCCACCTCTGATTCCCCATATCTAATTCCCTGCCTCTGTTTCCCCGCCTCTGATTCCCCGCCACTATTTCCCCATATCTGATTCTCCGCCTCAGAATCCCCAACTCTGATTCCCTGCATCTAATTCCCCAGCTCTGATTCCCCGCCTCTGATTCCCCGTGTCTGATTTCCTGCCTCTGAATCCCCGCCTCTGATTACCCATGTCTGATTCACTGCCTCTGATTCCCCACCTCTGATTCCCCATCTCTGATTCCGCACATCCGAATCCCAGCCTCTGATTCCCCATCTCTGATTCCCCGCCTCTGATTCCCCAACTCTGATTCCCCACCTCTGATTCCGCACATCTAATTCCCTGCCTCTGATTCCCCACCTCTGATTCCCCATATCTGATTCCCCGCCTCTGTTTCCCCGCCTCTGATTCCCCGCCTCTGATGCCCCGTGTTTGATTCCCTGCCTCTGATTCCCCGCCTCTGATTCCCCATCTCTGATTCCGCACATCTAATTCCCTGCCTCTGATTCCCCACCTCTGATTCCCCATATCTGATTCCCCGCCTCTGTTTCCCCGCCTCTGATTCCCCGCCTCTGATGCCCCGTGTTTGATTCCCTGCCTCTGATTCCCCGCCTCTGATTCCCCATCTCTGATTCACCGCCTTTGATTCGCCACCTCTGATTCCCCATATCTGATTCCTCGCCTCTGTTTCCCCGCCTCTGATTTCCCGCCTCTGATTCCCCATATCTCATTCCCCGCCTCTGATTCCCCAACTCTGATTCCCGGACTCTGATTCCCCACCTCTGATTCCCGGCCTCTGATTCGCTGCTTCTGATTCTGATTCCCTGCCTCTGATTCCCCATCTCTGATTCCGCACATCTAATTCCCTGACTCTGAATCCCCACCTCTGATTCCCCATATCTGATTCCCCGCCTCTGTTTCCCCGCCTCTGATTCCCCGCCTCTGTTTCCCCATATCTAAGTCCCCGCCTCTGATTCCCCAACTTTGATTCCCCACCTCTGATTCCCCAGCTCTGATTCCCCGCCTCTGATTCCCCGCATCTGATTCCCTGCATCTGATTCCCAGCCTCTGATTCCCTGCCTCTGATTCCCAAACTCTGATTCCCCATCTCTGATTCATCGCCTTTGATTCGCCACCTCTCACTCCCCATATCTGATTCCCCGCCTCTGTTTCCCCGCCTCTGATTCCCCGCCTCTGATTCCCCATATCTCATTCCCCGCCTCTGAATCCCCATCTCTGATTCCCCACCTCTGATTCCCGGCCTCTTATTCCCGGCATATGATTCCGGCCTCTGATTCCCGGCCTCTGATTCCCTGCTTCTGATTCTGATTCCCTGCCTTTGATTCCCCATCTCTGATTCCGCACATCTGATTCCCTGCCTCTGATTCCCCATCTCTGATTCCCCATATCTGATTCCCCGCCTCTGTTTCCCCGCCTCTGATTCCCCGCCTCTGTTTCCCAATATCTAAGTCCCCGCCTCTGATTCCCCAACTCTGATTCCCCACCTCTGATTCCCCAGCTCTGATTTCCCGCCTCTGAATCCCCGCATCTGATTCCCTGCATCTGATTCCATGCCTCTGATTCCCTGCCTCTGATTTGCAACCTCTAATTCCCCACCACTGATTCCCCATATCTGATTCCCAGCCTCTGTTTCCCCGCCTCTGATTCCCCGCCTCTGTTTCCCCATATCTGATTCCCGGCCTCTGATTCCCCGCCTCTGATTCCCCGCCTCTGATTCCCTGCCTCTGATTCCACATCTCCGATCCCGCAAATCTGAATCCCTGCCTCTGATTCCCCGCCTCTGATTCCCCGCCTCTGATTCCCTGCCTCTGATTCCCAACCTCTGATTCCCCACCTCTGATTCCCCGTGTTTGATTCCCCGCCTCTGATTCCCCATCTCTGATTCACCGCCTTTGATTCGCCACCTCTGATTCCCCATATCTGATTCCTAGCCTCTGTTTACCCGCCTCTGATTCCCCGCCTCTGATTCCCCATATCTCATTCCCCGCCTCTGATTCCCCACCTTTGATTCCCCGCCTCTTATTCCCAGCATCAGATTCCAGGCCTCTGATTCCCGGCATCTGATTCCCCGCTTCTGATTCTGATTCCCTGCCTCTGATTCCCCATCTCTGATTCCGCACATCTGATTCCCTGCCTCTGATTCCCCACCTCTGATTCCCCATATCTGATTCCCCACCTCTGTTTCCCCGCCTCTGATTCCCCGCCTCTGTTTCCCCATATCTAATTCCCCACCTCTGATGCACCAACTCTGATTCACCGCCTCTGATTCCCCAGCTCTGATTCCCCGCCTCTGATTCCCCGCATCCGATTCCCCATATCTGATTCCCCGCCTCTGTTTCCCCATATCTGATTCCCCGCCTCTGATTCCCAACTATGATTCCCCACCTCTGATTCCCCAGCTCTGATTCCATGCCTCTGATTCCCCGCGTTCTATTCCCTGCCTCTGATTCCCCGCCTGTGATTCCCCATCTCTGATTCACCACCTCTGATTCCCCACCTCTGATTCCCCATATCTAATTCCCCGCCTCTGTTTGCCCGCCTCTGATTCCCCGCCTCTGTTTCCCCATATCTGATTCCCCGCCTCTGAATCCCCAACTCTGATTCCCTGCCTCGGATTCCCCAGCTCTGATTCCCCGCCTTTGATTCCCCCCGTCTGATTCCCAGCCTCTGAATCCCCGTGTCTGATATCCTGCCTCTGATTCCCCGCCTCTGATTCCTCATCTCAGATTCACCGCCTCTGATTCCCCACCTCTGATTCCCCATCTCTGATTCCGCACATCCGATTCCCTGCCTCTGATTCCCCGACTCTGATTCCCCACCTCTGATTCCCCAGCTCTGATTCCCCGCCTCTGATTCCCCAACTCTGATTCCCCGCCTCTGATAACGCAGCTCTGATTCCCCGCCTCCGATTCCCCGTGTTTGATTCCCTGCCTCTGATTCCCCGCCTCTGATTCCCCATCTCTGATTCACCACCTTTGATTCGCCACCTCTGATTCCCCATATCTGATTCCTCGCCTCTGTTTCCCCGCCTCTGATTCCCCGCCTCTGATTCCCCATATCTCATTCCCCGCCTCTGATTCCCCATCTCTGATTCCCGGACTCTGATTCCCCACCTCTGATTCCCGGCCTCTTATTCCCGGAATCAGATTCCGGCCTCTGATTCCCGGCCTCTGATTCCCTGCTTCTGATTCTGATTCCCTGCCTCTGATTCCCCATTTCTGATTCCGCACATCTAATTCCCTGCCTCTGATTCCCCACCTCTGATTCCCCATATCTGATTCCCCGCCTCTGTTTCCCCGCCTCTGATTCCCCGCCTCTGTTTCCCCATATCTGATTCCCCGCCTCTGAATCCCCAGCTCTGATTCCCTGCATCTAATTCCCCAGCTCTGATTCCCCGCCTCTGATTCCCCAACTCTGATTCCCCACCTCTGATTCCCCAGCTCTGATTACCCACCTCTGATTCCCCATATCTAATTCCCTGCCTCTGTTTCCCCGCCTCTGATTCCCCGCCACTATTTCCCCATATCTGATTCTCCGCCTCAGAATCCCCAACTCTGATTCCCTGCATCTAATTCCCCAGCTCTGATTCCCCGCCTCTGATTCCCCGTGTCTGATTTCCTGCCTCTGATTCCCCGCCTCTGATTACCCATGTCTGATTCACCGCCTCTGATTCCCCACCTCTGATTCCCCATCTCTGATTCCGCACATCCGACTCCCAGCCTCTGATTCCCCATCTCTGATTCCCCGCCTCTGATTCCCCAACTCTGATTCCCCACCTCTGATTCCGCACATCTAATTCCCTGCCTCTGATTCCCCACCTCTGATTCCCCATATCTGATTCCCCGCCTCTGTTTCCCCGCCTCTGATTCCCCGCCTCTGATGCCCCGTGTTTGATTCCCTGCCTCTCATTCCCCGCCTCTGATTCCCCATCTCTGATTCCGCACATCTAATTCCCTGCCTCTGATTCCCCACCTCTGATTCCCCATATCTGATTCCCCGCCTCTGTTTCCCCGCCTCTGATTCCCCGCCTCTGATGCCCCGTGTTTGATTCCCTGCCTCTGATTCTGCGCCTCTGATTCCCCATCTCTGATTCACCGCCTTTGATTCGCCACCTCTGATTCCCCATATCTGATTCCTCGCCTCTGTTTCCCCGCCTCTGATTTCCCGCCTCTGATTCCCCATATCTCATTCCCCGCCTCTGATTCCCCGCCTCTGATTCCCGGACTCTGATTCCCCACCTCTGATTCCCGGCCTCTGATTCGCTGCTTCTGATTCTGATTCCCTGCCTCTGATTCCCCATCTCTGATTCCGCACATCTAATTCCCTGCCTCTGATTCCCCACCTCTGATTCCCCATATCTGATTCCCCGCCTCTGTTTCCCCGCCTCTGATTCCCCGCCTCTGTTTCCCCATATCTAAGTCCCCGCCTCTGATTCCCCAACTTTGATTCCCCACCTCTGATTCCCCAGCTCTGATTCCCCGCCTCTGATTCCCCGCATCTGATTCCCTGCATCTGATTCCCAGCCTCTGATTCCCTGCCTCTGATTCCCAAACTCTGATTCCCCACCTCTGATTCCCCATATCTGATTCCCCGCCTCTGTTTCCCCGCCTCTGATTCCCCGCCTCTGTTTCCCCGCCACTGTTTCCCCATATCTGATTCTCCGCCTCTGAATCCCCAACTCTGATTCCCTGCATCTAATTCCCCAGCTCTGATTCCCCGCCTCTGAATCCCCGTGTCTGATATCCTGCCTCTGATTCCCCGCCTCTGATTCCCCATCTCAGATACACCGCCTCTGATTCCCCACCTCTGATTCCCCATCTCTGATTCCGCACATCCGATTCCCTGCCTCTGATTCCCCGCCTCTGATTCCCCAACTCTGATTCCCTGCCTCTGATTCCCCGCCTCTGTTTCCCCATATCTAAGTCCCCGCCTCTGATTCCCCAACTCTGATTCCCCACCTCTGATTCCCCAGCTCTGATTACCCACCTCTGATTCCCCTAATCTAATTCCCTGCCTCTGTTTCCCCGCCTCTGATTCCCCGCCACTGTTTCCCCATATCTGATTCTCCGCCTCTGAATCCCCAACTCTGATTCCCTGCATCTAATTCCCCAGCTCTGATTCCCCGCCTCTGATTCCCCGTGTCTGATTTCCTGCCTCCGATTCCCCGCCTCTGATTACCCATGTCTGATTCACCGCCTCTGATTCCCCACCTCTGATTCCCCATCTCTGATTCCGCACATCCGATTCCCAGCCTCTGATTCCCCATCTCTGATTCCCCGCCTTTGATTCCCCAACTCTGATTCCCCACCTCTGATTCCCCAGCTCTGATTCCCCGCCTCTGATTCCCCGTGTTTGATTCCCTGCCTCTGATTCCCCGCCTCTGATTCCCCATCTCTGATTCACCGCCTTTGATTCGCCACCTCTGATTCCCCATATCTGATTCCTCGCCTCTGTTTCCCCGCCTCTGATTTCCCGCCTCTGATTCCCCATATCTCATTCCCCGCCTCTGATTCCCCATCTCTGATTCCCGGACTCTGATTCCCCACCTCTGATTCCCGGCCTCTGATTCGCTGCTTCTGATTCTGATTCCCTGCCTCTGATTCCCCATCTCTGATTCCGCACATCTAATTCCCCGCCTCTGTTTCCCCGCCTCTGATTCCCCGCCTCTGTTTCCCCATATCTAAGTCCCCGCCTCTGATTCCTCAACTTTGATTCCCCACCTCTGATTCCCCAGCTCTGATTCCCCGCCTGTGATTCCCCGCATCTGATTCCCCACCTCTGATTCCCCACCTCTGATTCCCCATATCTAATTCCCCGCCTCTGTATGCCCGCCTCTGATTCCCCGCCTCTGTTTCCCCATATCTGATTCCCCGCCACTGAATCCCCAACTCTGATTCCCTGCCTCTGATTCCCCAGCTCTGATTCCCCGCCTTTGATTCCCCCCGTCTGATTCCCAGCCTCTGAATCCCCGTGTCTGATATCCTGCCTCTGATTCCCCGCCTCTGATTCCCCATCTCAGATTCACCGCCTCTGATTCCCCACCTCTGATTCCCCATCTCTGATTCCGCACATCCGATTCCCTGCCTCTGATTCCCCGACTCTGATTCCCCACCTCTGATTCCCCAGCTCTGATTCCCCGCCTCTGATTCCACAACTCTGATTCCCCGCCTCTGATTCCCCGCCTCTGTTTCCCCATAACTAATTCCCCGCCTCTGATTCCCCAACTCTGATTCCCCACCTCTGATTCCCCAGCTCTGATTACCCACCTCTGATTCCCCATATCTAATTCCCTGCCTCTGTTTCCCCGCCTCTGATTCCCCGCCACTATTTCCCCATATCTGATTCTCCGCCTCAGAATCCCCAACTCTGATTCCCTGCATCTAATTCCCCAGCTCTGATTCCCCGCCTCTGATTCCCCGTGTCTGATTTCCTGCCTCTGATTCCCCGCCTCTGATTACCCATGTCTGATTCACCGCCTCTGATTCCCCACCTCTGATTCCCCATCTCTGATTCCGCACATCCGACTCCCAGCCTCTGATTCCCCATCTCTGATTCCCCGCCTCTGATTCCCCAACTCTGATTCCCCATCTCTGATTCCCCAGCTCTGATTCCCCGCCTCTGATTCCCCGTGTTTGATTCCCTGCCTCTGATTCCCCGCCTCTGATTCCCCATCTCTGATTCACCGCCTTTGATTCGCCACCTCTGATTCCCCATATCTGATTCCTCGCCTCTGTTTCCCCGCCTCTGATTTCCCGCCTCTGATTCCCCATATCTCATTCCCCGCCTCTGATTCCCCATCTCTGATTCCCGGACTCTGATTCCCCACCTCTGATTCCCGGCCTCTGATTCGCTGCTTCTGATTCTGATTCCCTGCCTCTGATTCCCCATCTCTGATTCCGCACATCTAATTCCCTGCCTCTGATTCCCCATCTCTGATTCCCCATATCTGATTCCCCGCCTCTGTTTCACCGCCTCTGATTCCCCGCCTCTGTTTCCCCATATCTAAGTCCCCGCCTCTGATTACCCAACTTTGATTCCCCACCTCTGATTCCCCAGCTCTGATTCCCCGCCTCTGATTCCCCGCATCTGATTCCCTGCATCTGATTCCCAGCCTCTGATTCCCTGCCTCTGATTCCCAAACTCTGATTCCCCACCTCTGACTCCCCATATCTGATTCCCCGCCTCTGTTTCCCCGCCTCTGATTCCCCGCCTCTGTTTCCCCATATCTGATTCCCCGCCTCTATTTGCCCGCCTCTGATTCCCCGCCTCTGTTTCCCCATATCTGATTACCCGCCTCTGAATCCCCAACTCTGATTCCCTGCCTCTAATTTCCCAGCTCTGATTCCCCGCCTCTGATTCCCCGTGTCTGATTTCCTGCCTCTGATTCCCCGCCTCTGATTACCCATGTCTGATTCACCGCCTCTGATTCCCCACCTCTGATTCCCCATCTCTGATTCCGCACATCCGATTCACTGCCTCTGATTCCCCAGCTCTGATTCCCCGCCTCTGATTCCCCGCGTCTTATTCCCTGCTTCTGATTCTGATTCCCTGCCTCTGATTCCCCATCTCTGATTCTGCACATCTGATTCCCTGCCTCTGATTCCCCACCTCTGATTCGCCATATCTGATTCCCCGCCTCTGTTTCCCCGCCTCTGATTCCCCGACTCTGTTTCCCCATATCTAAGTCCCCGCCTCTGATTCCCCAACTCTGATTCCCCACCTCTGATTCCCCAGCTCTGATTCCCCGCCTCTGATTCCCCGCATCTGATTCCCTGCATATGATTCCCAGCCTCTGATTCCCTGCCTCTGATTCCCAACCTCTGATTCCCCACCTCTGATTCCCCATATCTGATTCCCCGCCTCTGTTTCCCCGCCTCTGATTCCCCGCCTCTGTTTCCCCATATCTCTTTCCCCGCCTCTATTTCCCAGCCTCTGATTCCCAGCCTCTGATTCCCCATATCTGATTCCCCGCCTCTGATTCCCCAACTCTGATTCCCCGCCTCAGATTCCCCAGCTCTGAATCCCCGCCTCTGATTCCCCGCGTCTGATTACCGGCCTCTGATTCCCCGCTCTGATTCCCCATCTCTGATTCACAACCTCTGATTCCCCACCTCTGATTCCCCATATCTGATTTGCCGCCTCTGTTTCCCCGCCTCTGATTCCCCACCTCTGATTCCCCGCCTCTGATTCGCCAGCTATGATTCCCCGCGTCTGATTCCCCGCGTCTGATTCCCTGCCTCTGATTCCCCGCCTCTGATACCACATCTCTGATTCACCACCTCTGATTCATTGCGTCTGATTCCCCGCCTCTGATTCACCATCTCTGATTCCCCATCTCTGATTCCCCAATTCTGATTCACCGCCTCTGATTCCCCAGCTCTGTTTCCTCGCCTCTGATTCCCTGCCTCTGATTCCCAACCTCTGATTCCCCACCTCTGATTTCCCATATTGATTCCCTGCCTCTGAATCCCCGCCTCTGATTCCCCAACTCTGATTCCCCGCCTCTGATTCCCCAGCTCTGATTCCCCGCCTCTGATTCCCCGTGTTTGATTCCCTGCCTCTGATTCCCGGCCTCTGATTCCCCATCTCTGATTCATCGCCTTTGATTCGCCACCTCTGACTCCCCATATCTGATTCCCCGCCTCTGTTTCCCCGCCTCTGATTCCCCGCCTCTGATTCCCCATATCTCATTCCCCGCCTCTGAATCCCCATCTCTGATTCCCCACCTCTGATTCCCGGCCTCTTATTCCCGGCATATGATTCCGGCCTCTGATTCCCGGCCTCTGATTCCCGGCCTCTGATTCTGATTCCCTGCCTTTGATTCCCCATCTCTGATTCCGCACATCTGATTCCCTGCCTTTGATTCCCCATCTCTGATTCCGCACATCTGATTCCCTGCCTCTGATTCCCCATCTCTGATTCCCCATATCTGATTCCCCGCCTCTGTTTCCCCGCCTCTGATTCCCCGCCTCTGTTTCCCAATATCTAAGTCCCCGCCTCTGATTCCCCAACTCTGATTCCCCACCTCTGATTCCCCAACTCTGATTTCCCGCCTCTGAATCCCCGCATCTGATTCCCTGCATCTGATTCCATGCCTCTGATTCCCTGCCTCTGATTTGCAACCTCTGATTCCCCACCACTGATTCCCCATATCTGATTCCCAGCCTCTGTTTCCCCGCCTCTGATTCCCCGCCTCTGTTTCGCCATATCTGATTCCCGGCCTCTGATTCCCCGCCTCTGATTCCCCGCCTCTGATTCCCTGCCTCTGATTCCACATCTCCGATCCCGCAAATCTGATTCCCTGCCTCTGATTCCCCGCCTCTGATTCCCCGCCTCTGATTCCCTGCCTCTGATTCCCAACCTCTGATTCCCCACCTCTGATTCCCCGTGTTTGATTCCCCGCCTCTGATTCCCCATCTCTGATTCACCGCCTTTGATTCGCCACCTCTGATTCCCCATATCTGATTCCTCGCTTCTGTTTACCCGCCTCTGATTCCCCGCCTCTGATTCCCCATATCTCATTCCCCGCCTCTGATTCCCCACCCCTGATTCCCCGCCTCTTATTCCCAGCATCAGATTCCAGGCCTCTGATTCCCGGCATCTGATTCCCCGCTTCTGATTCTGATTCCCTGCCTCTGATTCCCCATCTCTGATTCCGCACATCTGATTCCCTGCCTCTGATTCCCCACCTCTGATTCCCCATATCTGATTCCCCACCTCTGTTTCCCCGCCTCTGATTCCCCGCCTCTGTTTCCCCATATCTAATTCCCCACCTCTGATGCACCAACTCTGATTCACCGCCTCTGATTCCCCAGCTCTGATTCCCCGCCTCTGATTCCCCGCATCCGATTCCCCATATCTGATTCCCCGCCTCTGTTTCCCCATATCTGATTCCCCGCCTCTGATTCCCAACTATGATTCCCCACCTCTGATTCCCCAGCTCTGATTCCATGCCTCTGATTCCCCGCGTTCTATTCCCTGCCTCTGATTCCCCGCCTGTGATTCCCCATCTCTGATTCACCACCTCTGATTCCCCACCTCTGATTCCCCATATCTAATTCCCCGCCTCTGTTTGCCCGCCTCTGATTCGCCGCCTCTGTTTCCCCATATCTGATTCCCCGCCTCTGAATCCCCAACTCTGATTCCCTGCCTCTGATTCCCCAGCTCTGATTCCCCGCCTTTGATTCCCCCCGTCTGATTCCCAGCCTCTGAATCCCCGTGTCTGATATCCTGCCTCTGATTCCCCGCCTCTGATTCCTCATCTCAGATTCACCGCCTCTGATTCCCACCTCTGATTCCCCATCTCTGATTCCGCACATCCGATTCCCTGCCTCTGATTCCCCGACTCTGATTCCCCACCTCTGATTCCCCAGCTCTGATTCCCCGCCTCTGATTCCCCAACTCTGATTCCCCGCCTCTGATAACGCAGCTCTGATTCCCCGCCTCCGATTCCCCGTGTTTGATTCCCTGCCTCTGATTCCCCGACTCTGATTCCCCATCTCTGATTCACCACCTTTGATTCGCCACCTCTGATTCCCCATATCTGATTCCTCGCCTCTGTTTCCCCGCCTCTGATTCCCCGCCTCTGATTCCACATATCTCATTCCCCGCCTCTGATTCCCCATCTCTGATTCCCGGACTCTGATTCCCCACCTCTGATTCCCGGCCTCTTATTCCCGGCATCAGATTCCGGCCTCTGATTCCCGGCCTCTGATTCCCTGCTTCTGATTCTGATTCCCTGCCTCTGATTCCCCATTTCTGATTCCGCACATCTAATTCCCTGCCTCTGATTCCCCACCTCTGATTCCCCATATCTGATTCCCCGCCTCTGTTTCCCCGCCTCTGATTCCCCGCCTCTGTTTCCCCATATCTGATTCCCCGCCTCTGAATCCCCAACTCTGATTCCCTGCATCTAATTCCCCAGCTCTGATTCCCCGCCTCTGATTCCCCAACTCTGATTCCCCACCTCTGATTCCCCAGCTCTGATTACCCACCTCTGATTCCCCATATCTAATTCCCTGCCTCTGTTTCCCCGCCTCTGATTCCCCGCCACTATTTCCCCATATCTGATTCTCCGCCTCAGAATCCCCAACTCTGATTCCCTGCATCTAATTCCCCAGCTCTGATTCCCCGCCTCTGATTCCCCGTGTCTGATTTCCTGCCTCTGATTCCCCGCCTCTGATTACCCATGTCTGATTCACCGCCTCTGATTCCCCACCTCTGATTCCCCATCTCTGATTCCGCACATCCGACTCCCAGCCTCTGATTCCCCATCTCTGATTCCCCGCCTCTGATTCCCCAACTCTGATTCCCCACCTCTGATTCCGCACATCTAATTCCCTGCCTCTGATTCCCCACCTCTGATTCCCCATATCTGATTCCCCGCCTCTGTTTCCCCGCCTCTGATTCCCCGCCTCTGATGCCCCGTGTTTGATTCCCTGCCTCTGATTCCCCGCCTCTGATTCCCCATCTCTGATTCCGCACATCTAATTCCCTGCCTCTGATTCCCCACCTCTGATTCCCCATATCTGATTCCCCGCCTCTGTTTCCCCGCCTCTGATTCCCCGCCTCTGATGCCCCGTGTTTGATTCCCTGCCTCTGATTCCCCGCCTCTGATTCCCCATCTCTGATTCACCGCCTTTGATTCGCCACCTCTGATTCCCCATATCTGATTCCTCGCCTCTGTTTCCCCGCCTCTGATTTCCCGCCTCTGATTCCCCATATCTCATTCCCCGCCTCTGATTCCCCAACTCTGATTCCCGGACTCTGATTCCCCACCTCTGATTCCCGGCCTCTGATTCGCTGCTTCTGATTCTGATTCCCTGCCTCTGATTCCCCATCTCTGATTCCGCACATCTAATTCCCTGCCTCTGATTCCCCACCTCTGATTCCCCATATCTGATTCCCCGCCTCTGTTTCCCCGCCTCTGATTCCGCGCCTCTGTTTCCCCATATCTAAGTCCCCGCCTCTGATTCCCCAACTTTGATTCCCCACCTCTGATTCCCCAGCTCTGATTCCCCGCCTCTGATTCCCCGCATCTGATTCCCTGCATCTGATTCCCAGCCTCTGATTCCCTGCCTCTGATTCCCAAACTCTGATTCCCCACCTCTGATTCCCCATATCTGATTCCCCGCCTCTGTTTCCCCGCCTCTGATTCCCCGCCTTTGTTTCCCCGCCACTGTTTCCCCATATCTGATTCTCCGCCTCTGAATCCCCAACTCTGATTCCCTGCATCTAATTCCCCAGCTCTGATTCCCCGCCTCTGAATCCCCGTGTCTGATATCCTGCCTCTGATTCCCCGCCTCTGATTCCCCATCTCAGATTCACCGCCTCTGATTCCCCGCCTCTGATTCCCCATATCTCATTCCCCGCCTCTGAATCCCCATCTCTGATTCCCCACCTCTGATTCCCGGCCTCTTATTCCCGGCATATGATTCCGGCCTCTGATTCCCGGCCTCTGATTCCCTGCTTCTGATTCTGATTCCCTGCCTTTGATTCCCCATCTCTGATTCCGCACATCTGATTCCCTGCCTTTGATTCCCCATCTCTGATTCCGCACATCTGATTCCCTGCCTCTGATTCCCCATCTCTGATTCCCCATATCTGATTCCCCGCCTCTGTTTCCCCGCCTCTGATTCCCCGCCTCTGTTTCCCAATATCTAAGTCCCCGCCTCTGATTCCCCAACTCTGATTCCCCACCTCTGATTCCCCAGCTCTGATTTCCCGCCTCTGAATCCCCGCATCTGATTCCCTGCATCTGATTCCATGCCTCTGATTCCCTGCCTCTGATTTGCAACCTCTGATTCCCCACCACTGATTCCCCATATCTGATTCCCAGCCTCTGTTTCCCCACCTCTGATTCCCCGCCTCTGTTTCGCCATATCTGATTCCCGGCCTCTGATTCCCCGCCTCTGATTCCCCGCCTCTGATTCCCTGCCTCTGATTCCACATCTCCGATCCCGCAAATCTGATTCCCTGCCTCTGATTCCCCGCCTCTGATTCCCCGCCTCTGATTCCCTGCCTCTGATTCCCAACCTCTGATTCCCCACCTCTGATTCCCCGTGTTTGATTCCCCGCCTCTGATTCCCCATCTCTGATTCACCGCCTTTGATTCGCCACCTCTGATTCCCCATATCTGATTCCTCGCCTCTGTTTACCCGCCTCTGATTCCCCGCCTCTGATTCCCCATATCTCATTCCCCGCCTCTGATTCCCCACCTCTGATTCCCCGCCTCTTATTCCCAGCATCAGATTCCAGGCCTCTGATTCCCGGCATCTGATTCCCCGCTTCTGATTCTGATTCCCTGCCTCTGATTCCCCATCTCTGATTCCGCACATCTGATTCCCTGCCTCTGATTCCCCACCTCTGATTCCCCATATCTGATTCCCCACCTCTGTTTCCCCGCCTCTGATTCCCCGCCTCTGTTTCCCCATATCTAATTCCCCACCTCTGATGCACCAACTCTGATTCACCGCCTCTGATTCCCCAGCTCTGATTCCCCGCCTCTGATTCCCCGCATCCGATTAACCATATCTGATTCCCCGCCTCTGTTTCCCCATATCTGATTCCCCGCCTCTGATTCCCAACTATGATTCCCCACCTCTGATTCCCCAGCTGTGATTCCATGCCTCTGATTCCCCGCGTTCTATTCCCTGCCTCTGATTCCCCGCCTGTGATTCCCCATCTCTGATTCACCACCTCTGATTCCCCACCTCTGATTCCCCATATCTAATTCCCCGCCTCTGTTTGCCCGCCTCTGAGTCCCCGCCTCTGTTTCCCCATATCTGATTCCCCGCCTCTGAATCCCCAACTCTGATTCCCTGCCTCTGATTCCCCAGCTCTGATTCCCCGCCTTTGATTCCCCCCGTCTGATTCCCAGCCTCTGAATCCCCGTGTCTGATATCCTGCCTCTGATTCCCCGCCTCTGATTCCTCATCTCAGATTCACCGCCTCTGATTCCCCACCTCTGATTCCCCATCTCTGATTCCGCACATCCGATTCCCTGCCTCTGATTCCCCGACTCTGATTCCCCACCTCTGATTCCCCAGCTCTGATTCCCCGCCTCTGATTCCACAACTCTGATTCCCCGCCTCTGATAACGCAGCTCTGATTCCCCGCCTCCGATTCCCCGTGTTTGATTCCCTGCCTCTGATTCCCCGCCTCTGATTTCCCATCTCTGATTCACCACCTTTGATTCGCCACCTCTGATTCCCCATATCTGATTCCTCGCCTCTGTTTCCCCGCCTCTGATTCCACGCCTCTGATTCCCCATATCTCATTCCCCGCCTCTGATTCCCAATCTCTGATTCCCGG
Organism: Narcine bancroftii; assembly: GCF_036971445.1. Classification (NCBI taxonomy): domain Eukaryota; kingdom Metazoa; phylum Chordata; class Chondrichthyes; order Torpediniformes; family Narcinidae; genus Narcine; species Narcine bancroftii. The sequence continues at coordinate 134,455,178 of NC_091470.1, forward strand.
ACTCTGATTCCCCACCTCTGATTCCCGGCCTCTTATTCCCGGCATCAGATTCCGGCCTCTGATTCCCGGCCTCTGATTCCCTGCTTCTGAATCTGATTCCCTGCCTCTGATTCCCCATTTCTGATTCCGCACATCTAATTCCCTGCCTCTGATTCCCCACCTCTGATTCCCCATATCTGATTCCCCGCCTCTGTTTCCCCGCCTCTGATTCCCCGCATCTGTTTCCCCATATCTGATTCCCCGCCTCTGAATCCCCAACTCTGATTCCCTGCATCTAATTCCCCAGCTCTGATTCCCCGCCTCTGATTCCCCAACTCTGATTCCCCACCTCTGATTCCCCAGCTCTGATTACCCACCTCTGATTCCCCATATCTAATTCCCTGCCTCTGTTTCCCCGCCTCTGATTCCCCGCCACTATTTCCCCATATCTGATTCTCCGCCTCAGAATCCCCAACTCTGATTCCCTGCATCTAATTCCCCAGCTCTGATTCCCCGCCTCTGATTCCCCGTGTCTGATTTCCTGCCTCTGATTCCCCGCCTCTGATTACCCATGTCTGATTCACCGCCTCTGATTCCCCACCTCTGATTCCCCATCTCTGATTCCGCACATCCGACTCCCAGCCTCTGATTCCCCATCTCTGATTCCCCGCCTCTGATTCCCCAACTCTGATTCCCCACCTCTGATTCCGCACATCTAATTCCCTGCCTCTGATTCCCCACCTCTGATTCCCCATATCTGATTCCCCGCCTCTGTTTCCCCGCCTCTGATTCCCCGCCTCTGATGCCCCGTGTTTGATTCCCTGCCTCTGATTCCCCGCCTCTGATTCCCCATCTCTGATTCCGCACATCTAATTCCCTGCCTCTGATTCCCCACCTCTGATTCCCCATATCTGATTCCCCGCCTCTGTTTCCCCGCCTCTGATTCCCCGCCTCTGATGCCCCGTGTTTGATTCCCTGCCTCTGATTCCCCGCCTCTGATTCCCCATCTCTGATTCACCGCCTTTGATTCGCCACCTCTGATTCCCCATATCTGATTCCTCGCCTCTGTTTCCCCGCCTCTGATTTCCCGCCTCTGATTCCCCATATCTCATTCCCCGCCTCTGATTCCCCAACTCTGATTCCCGGACTCTGATTCCCCACCTCTGATTCCCGGCCTCTGATTCGCTGCTTCTGATTCTGATTCCCTGCCTCTGATTCCCCATCTCTGATTCCGCACATCTAATTCCCTGCCTCTGATTCCCCACCTCTGATTCCCCATATCTGATTCCCCGCCTCTGTTTCCCCGCCTCTGATTCCCCGCCTCTGTTTCCCCATATCTAAGTCCCCGCCTCTGATTCCCCAACTTTGATTCCCCACCTCTGATTCCCCAGCTCTGATTCCCCGCCTCTGATTCCCCGCATCTGATTCCCTGCATCTGATTCCCAGCCTCTGATTCCCTGCCTCTGATTCCCAAACTCTGATTCCCCACCTCTGATTCCCCATATCTGATTCCCCGCCTCTGTTTCCCCGCCTCTGATTCCCTGCCTCTGTTTCCCCGCCACTGTTTCCCCATATCTGATTCTCCGCCTCTGAATCCCCAACTCTGATTCGCTGCATCTAATTCCCCAGCTCTGATTCCCCGCCTCTGAATCCCCGTGTCTGATATCCTGCCTCTGATTCCCCGCCTCTGATTCCCCATCTCAGATTCACCGCCTCTGATTCCCCACCTCTGATTCCCCATCTCTGATTCCGCACATCCGATTCCCTGCCTCTGATTCGCCGACTCTGATTCCCCACCTCTGATTCCCCAGCTCTGATTCCCCGCCTCTGATTCCCCAACTCTGATTCCCTGCCTCTGATTCCCCGCCTCTGTTTCCCCATATCTAAGTCCCCGCCTCTGATTCCCCAACTCTGATTCCCCACCTCTGATTCCCCAGCTCTGATTACCCACCTCTGATTCCCCTAATCTAATTCCCTGCCTCTGTTTCCCCGCCTCTGATTCCCCGCCACTGTTTCCCCATATCTGATTCTCCGCCTCTGAATCCCCAACTCTGATTCCCTGCATCTAATTCCCCAGCTCTGATTCCCCGCCTCTGATTCCCCGTGTCTGATTTCCTGCCTCCGATTCCCCGCCTCTGATTACCCATGTCTGATTCACCGCCTCTGATTCCCCACCTCTGATTCCCCATCTCTGATTCCGCACATCCGATTCCCAGCCTCTGATTCCCCATCTCTGATTCCCCGCCTTTGATTCCCCAACACTGATTCCCCACCTCTGATTCCCCAGCTCTGATTCCCCGCCTCTGATTCCCCGTGTTTGATTCCCTGCCTCTGATTCCCCGCCTCTGATTCCCCATCTCTGATTCACCGCCTTTGATTCGCCACCTCTGATTCCCCATATCTGATTCCTCGCCTCTGTTTCCCCGCCTCTGATTTCCCGCCTCTGATTCCCCATATCTCATTCCCCGCCTCTGATTCCCCATCTCTGATTCCCGGACTCTGATTCCCCACCTCTGATTCCCGGCCTCTGATTCGCTGCTTCTGATTCTGATTCCCTGCCTCTGATTCCCCATCTCTGATTCCGCACATCTAATTCCACGCCTCTGTTTCCCCGCCTCTGATTCCCCGCCTCTGTTTCCCCATATCTAAGTCCCTGCCTCTGATTCCCCAACTTTGATTCCCCACCTCTGATTCCCCAGCTCTGATTCCCCGCCTCTGATTCCCCGCATCTGATTCCCCACCTCTGATTCCCCAGCTCTGATTCCCCGCCTCTGATTCGCCAACTCTGATTCCCCGCCTCTGATTCCCCGCCTCTGTTTCCCCATATCTGATTCCCCATCTCTGATTCCGCACATCCGATTCCCTGCCTCTGATTCCCCGCCTCTGATTCCCCAACTTTGATTCCCCACCTCTGATTCACCGCATCTGATTCCCCGCCTCTGATTCCCCATATCTGATTACCCACCTCTGATTCCCCATATCTAATTCCCAGCCTCTGTTTCCCCGCCTCTGATTCCCCGCCACTGTTTCCCCATATCTGATTCTCCGCCTCTGAATCCCCAACTCTGATTCCCTGCATCTAATTCCCCAGCTCTGATTCCCCGCCTCTGATTCCCCGTGTCTGATTTCCTGCCTCTGATTCCCCACCTCTGATTACCCATGTCTGATTCACCGCCTCTGTTTCCCTGCCTCTGATTCCCCGCCTCTGTTTCCCCATATCTAATTCCCCACCTCTGATGCACCAACTCTGATTCCCCGCCTCTGATTCCCCAGCTCTGATTCCCCGCCTCTGATTCCCCGCATCCGATTCCCCATATCTGATTCCACGCCTCTGTTTCCCCGCCTCTGATTCCCCGCCTCTGTTTCCCCATATCTGATTCCCCGCCTCTGATTCCCAACTATGATTCCCCGCCTCTGATACCCCAACTCTGATTCCCCACCTCTGATTCCCCAGCTCTGATTCCCCGCCTCTGATTCCCCAACTCTGATTCCCCACCTCTGATTCCCCAGCTCTGATTACCCACCTCTGATTCCCCATATCTAATTCCTAGCCTCTGTTTCCCCGCCTCTGATTCCCCGCCACTGTTTCCCCATATCTGATTCTCCGCCTCTGAATCCCCAACTCTGATTCCCTGCATCTAATTCCCCAGCTCTGATTCCCCGCCTCTGTTTCCCCATATCTAATTCCCCACCTCTGATGCACCAACTCTGATTCCCCGCCTCTGATTCCCCAGCTCTGATTCCCCGCCTCTGATTCCCCGCATCCGATTCCCCATATCTGATTCCACGCCTCTGTTTCCCCGCCTCTGATTCCCCGCCTCTGTTTCCCCATATCTGATTCCCCGCCTCTGATTCCCAACTATGATTCCCCGCCTCTGATTCCCCAGCTCTGATTCCCAGCCTCTGAATCCCCGTGTCTGATATCCTGCCTCTGATTCCCCGCCTCTGATTCCCCATCTCAGATTCACCGCCTCTGATTCCCCACCTCTGATTCCCCATCTCTGATTCCGCACATCCGATTCCCTGCCTCTGATTCCCCGCCTCTGATTCCCCAACTTTGATTCCCCGCCTCTGATTCACCGCATCTGATTCCCCACCTCTGATTCCCCAGCTCTGATTCCCCGCCTCTGATTCCCCAACTCTGATTCCCCACCTCTGATTCCCCAGCTCTGATTACCCACCTCTGATTCCCCATATCTAATTCCCAGCCTCTGTTTCCCCGCCTTTGATTCCCCGCCACTGTTTCCCCATATCTGATTCTCCGCCTCTGAATCCCCAACTCTGATTCCCTGCATCTAATTCCCCAGCTCTGATACCCCACCTCTGATTCCCCGTGTCTGATTTCCTGCCTCTGATTCCCCGCCTCTGATTACCCATGTCTGATTCACCGCCTCTGTTTCCCCGCCTCTGATTCCCCGCCTCTGTTTCCCCATATCTAATTCCCCACCTCTGATGCACCAACTCTGATTCCCCGCCTCTGATTCCCCAGCTCTGATTCCCCGCCTCTGATTCCCCGCATCCGATTCCCCATATCTGATTCCCCGCCTCTGTTTCCCCGCCTCTGATTCCCCGCCTCTGTTTCCCCATATCTGATTCCCCGCCTCTGATTCCCAACTATGATTCCCCGCCTCTGATTCCCCAGCTCTGATTCCCTGCCTCTGATTCCCCGCGTTCTATTCCCTGCCTCTGATTCCCCGCCTGTGATTCCCTATCTCTGATTCACCACCTCTGATTCCCCACCTCTGATTCCCCATATCTAATTCCCCGCCTCTGTTTGCCCGCCTCTGATTCCCCGCCTCTGTTTCCCATATCTGATTCCCCGCCACTGAATCCCCAACTCTGATTCCCTGCCTCTGATTCCCCAGCTCTGATTCCCCGCCTTTGATTCCCCCCGTCTGATTCCCAGCCTCTGAATCCCCGTGTCTGATATCCTGCCTCTGATTCCCCGCCTCTGATTCCCCATCTCAGATTCACCGCCTCTGATTCCCCACCTCTGATTCCCCATCTCTGATTCCGCACATCCGATTCCCTGCCTCTGATTCCCGGACTCTGATTCCCCACCTCTGATTCCCCAGCTCTGATTCCCCGCCTCTGATTCCCCAACTCTGATTCCCTGCCTCTGATTCCCCGCCTCTGTTTCCCCATATCTAAGGCCCCGCCTCTGATTCCCCAACTCTGATTCCCCACCTCTGATTCCCCAGCTCTGATTACCCACCTCTGATTCCCCTAATCTAATTCCCTGCCTCTGTTTCCCCGCCTCTGATTCCCTGCCACTGTTTCCCCATATCTGATTCTCCGCCTCTGAATCCCCAACTCTGATTCCCTGCATCTAATTCCCCAGCTCTGATTCCCCGCCTCTGATTCCCCGTGTCTGATTTCCTGCCTCCGATTCCCCGCCTCTGATTAACCATGTCTAATTCACCGCCTCTGATTCCCCAACTCTGATTCCCCATCTCTGATTCCGCACATCCGATTCCCAGCCTCTGATTCCCCATCTCTGATTCCCCGCCTCTGATTCCCCAACTCTGATTCCCCACCTCTGATTCCCCAGCTCTGATTCCCCGCCTCTGATTCCCCGTGTTTGATTCCCTGCCTCTGATTCCCCATCTCTGATTTCCCGCCTCTGATTCCCCATATCTCATTCCCCGCCTCTGATTCCCCATCTCTGATTCCCGGACTCTGATTCCCCACCTCTGATTCCCGGCCTCTGATTCGCTGCTTCTGATTCTGATTCCCTGCCTCTGATTCCCCATCTCTGATTCCGCACATCTAATTCCCCGCCTCTGTTTCCCCGCCTCTGATTCCCCGCCTCTGTTTCCCAATATCTAAGTCCCCGCCTCTGATTCCCCAACTTTGATTCCCCACCTCTGATTCCCCAGCTCTGATTCCCCGCCTCTGATTCCCCGCATCTGATTCCCTGCATCTGATTCCCAGCCTCTGATTCCCAGCCTCTGATTCCCAAACTCTGATTCCCCACCTCTGATTCCCCATATCTGATTCCCCGCCTCTGTTTCCCCGCCTCTGATTCCCTGCCTCTGTTTCCCCATATCTTATTCCCCGCCTCTGTTTCCCCGCCTCTGATTCCCCGCCTCTGATTCCCCGTGTCTGATTTCCTGCCTCTGATTCCCCGCTTCTGATTACCCATGTCTGATTCACCGCCTCTGATTCCCCACCTCTGATTCCCCATCTCTGATTCCGCACATCCGATTCCCAGCCTCTGATTCCCCATCTCTGATTCCCCGCCTCGGATTCCCCAACTCTGATTCCCCACCTCTGATTCCCCAGATCTGATTCCCCGCCTCTGATTCCCCGTGTTTGATTCCCTGCCTCTGATTCCCCGCCTCTGATTCCCCATCTCTGATTCACAGCCTTTGATTCGCCACCTCTGATTCCCCATATCTGATTCCTCGCCTCTGTTTCCCCGCCTCAGATTTCCCGCCTCTGATTCCCCATATCTCATTCCCCGCCTCTGATTCCCCATCTCTGATTCCCGGACTCTGATTCCCCACCTCTGATTCCCGGCCTCTGATTCGCTGCTTCTGATTCTGATTCCCTGCCTCTGATTCCCCATCTCTGATTCCGCACATCTAATTCCCCGCCTCTGTTTCCCCGCCTCTGATTCCCCGCCTCTGTTTCCCCATATCTAAGTCCCCACTCTGATTCCCCAACTTTGATTCCCCACCTCTGATTCCCCAGCTCTGATTCCCCGCCTCTGATTCCCCGCATCTGATTCCCTGCATCTGATTCCCAGCCTCTGATTCCCTGCCTCTGATTCCCAAACTCTGATTCCCCACCTCTGATTCCCCATCTCTGATTCCGAACATCTAATTCCCTGCCTCTGATTCCCCACCTCTGATTCCCCATATCTGATTCCCCGCCTCTGTTTCCCCGCCTCTGATTCCCCGCCTCTGTTTCCCCATATCTAAGTCCCCGCCTCTGATTCCCCAACTTTGATTCCCCACCTCTGATTCCCCAGCTCTTATTGCCCGCCTCTGATTCCCCGCATCTGATTCCCTCCATCTGATTCCCAGCCTCTGATTCCCTGCCTCTGATTCCCAAACTCTGATTCCCCACCTCTGATTCCCCATATCTGATTCCCCGCCTCTGTTTCCCCGCCTCTGATTCCCCGCCTCCGTTTCCCCATATCTGATTCCCCGCCTCTATTTGCCCGCCTCTGATTCCCCGCCTCTGTCTCCCCATATCTGATTACCCGCCTCTGAATCCCCAACTCTGATTCCCTGCCTCTAATTTCCCAGCTCTGATTCCCCGCCTCTGATTCCCCGTGTCTGATTTCCTGCCTCTGATTCCCCGCCTCTGATTACCCATGTCTGATTCACCGCCTCTGATTCCCCACCTCTGATTCCCCATCTCTGATTCCGCACATCCGATTCACTGCCTCTGATTCCCCAGCTCTGATTCCCCGCCTCTGATTCCCCGCGTCTTATTCCCTGCTTCTGATTCTGATTCCCTGCCTCTGATTCCCCATCTCTGATTCTGCACATCTGATTCCCTGCCTCTGATTCCCCACCTCTGATTCCCCATATCTGATTCCCCGCCTCTGAATCCCCATCTCTGATTCCCACACTCTGATTACGCACCTCTGATTTCCGGCCTCTTATTACCAGCATCTGATTCCAGGCCTCTGATTCCCGGCCTCTGATTCCCCACCTCTGATTCCCCAGCTCTGATTCCCCGCCTCTGATTCCCCGCATCTGATTCCCTGCATCTGGTTCCATGCCTCTGATTCCCTGCCTCTGATTCCCAACCTCTGATTCCCCACCACTGATTCCCCATATCTGATTCCCAGCCTCTGTTTCCCCGCCTCTGATTCCCCGCCTCTGTTTCCCCATATCTGATTCCCGGCCTCTGATTCCCCGCCTCTGATTCCCCGCCTCTGATTCCCTGCCTCTGATTCCACATCTCCGATCCTGCAAGTCTGATTCCCTGCCTCTGACTCCCCGCCTCCGATTCCCCACCTCTGATTCCCTGCCTCTGATTCCCAACCTCTGATTCCCCACCTCTGATTCCCCGCCTCTGATTCCCCGCCTCTGATTCCCCATCTCTGATTCACCGCCTTTGATTCGCCACCTCTGATTCCCCATATCTGATTCCTCGCCTCTGTTTACCCGCCTCTGATTCCCCGCCTCTGATTCCCCATATCTCATTCCCCGCCTCTGATTCCCCACCTCTGATTCCCGGCCTCTTATTCCCAGCATCTCATTCCAGGCCTCTGATTCCCGGCCTCTGATTCCCCGCTTCTGATTCTAATTCCCTGCCTCTGATTCCCCATCCCTGATTCCACACATCTGATTCCCTGCCTCTGATTCCCCACCTCTGATTCCCCATATCTGATTCCCCACCTCTGTTTCCCCGCCTCTGATTCCCCGCCTCTGTTTCCCCATATCTAATTCCCCACCTCTGATGCACCAACTCTGATTCCCCGCCTCTGATTCCCCAGCTCTGATTCCCCGCCTCTGATTCCCCGCATCCGATTCCCCATATCTGATTCCCCGCCTCTGTTTCCCAACTATGATTCCCCGCCTCTGATTCCCCAGCTCTGATTCCCTGCCTCTGATTCCCCGCGTTCTATTCCCTGCCTCTGATTCCCCGCCTGTGATTCCCCATCTCTGATTCACCACCTCTGATTCCCCACCTCTGATTCCCCATATGTAATTCCCCGCCTCTGTTTGCCCGCCTCTGATTCCCCGCCTCTGTTTCCCCATATCTGATTCCCCGCCTCTGAATCCCCAACTCTGATTCCCTGCCTCTTATTCCCCAGCTCTGATTCCCCGCCTTTGATTCCCCCCGTCTGATTCCCAGCCTCTGAATCCCCGTGTCTGATATCCTGCCTCTGATTCCCCGCCTCTGATTCCTCATCTCTGATTCACAGCCTCTGATTCCCCACCTCTGATTCCCGATCTCTGATTCCGCACATCCGATTCCCTGCCTCTGATTGCCCGACTCTGATTCCCCACCTCTGATTCCCGAGCTCTGATTCCCCGCCTCTGATTCCCAAACTCTGATTCCCCGCCTCTGATAACGCAGCTCTGATTCCCCGCCTCCGATTCCCCGTGTTTGATTCCCTGCCTCTGATTCCCCGCCTCTGATTCCCCATCTCTGATTCACCGCCTTTGATTCGCCACCTCTGATTCCCCATATCTGATTCCTCGCCTCTGTTTCCCCGCCTCTGATTCCCCGCCTCTGATTCCCCATATCTCATTCCCCGCCTCTGATTCCCCATCTCTGATTCCCGGACTCTGATTCCCCACCTCTGATTCCCGGCCTCTTATTCCCTGCTTCTCATTCTGATTCCCTGCCTCTGATTCCCCATTTCTGATTCCGCACATCTAATTCCCTGCCTCTGATTCCCCACCTCTGATTCCCCATATTTGATTCCCCGCCTCTGTTTCCCCGCCTCTAATTCCCCGCCTCTGTTTCCCCATATCTAAGTCCCCGCCTCTGATTCCCCAACTCTGATTCGCCACCTCTGATTCCCCAGCTCTGATTACCCTCCTCTGATTCCCCATATCTGATTCCCCGCCTCTGTTTCCCCGCCTCTGATTCCCCGCCACTGTTTCCCCATATCTGATTCCCCGCCTCTGAATCCCCAACTCTGATTCCCTGCATCTAATTCCCCAGCTCGGATTCCCCGCCTCTGATTCCCCGTGTCTGATTTCCTGCCTCTGATTCCCCGCCTCTGATTACCCATGTCTGATTCACCGCCTCTGATTCCCCACCTCTGATTCCCCATCTCAGATTCACCGCCTCTGATTCCCCACCTCTGATTCCCCATCTCTGATTCCGCACATCCGATTCCCTGCCTCTGATTCCCCGACTCTGATTCCCCACCTCTGATTCCCCAGCTCTGATTCCCCGCCTCTGATTCCCCAACTCTGATTCCCCGCCTCTGATTCCCCACCTCTGTTTCCCCATATCTAAGTCCCCGCCTCTGATTCCCCAACTCTGATTCCCCACCTCTGATTCCCCAGCTCTGATTACCCACCTCTGATTCCCCATATCTAATTCCCTGCCTCTGTCTCCCCGCCTCTGATTCCCCGCCACTGTTTCCCCATATCTGATTCTCCGCCTCTGAATCCCCAACTGTGATTCCCTGCATCTAATTCCCCAGCTCTGATTCCCCGCCTCTGATTCCCCGTGTCTGATTTCCTGCCTCTGATTCCCCGCCTCTGATTACCCATGTCTAATTCACCGCCTCTGATTCCCCACCTCTGATTCCCCATCTCTGATTCCGCACATCCGATTCCCAGCCTCTGATTCCCCATCTCTGATTCCCCGCCTCTGATTCCCCAACTCTGATTCCCCACCTCTGATTCCCCAGCTCTGATTCCACGCCTCTGATTCCCCGTGTTTGATTCCCTGCCTCTGATTCCCCGCCTCTGATTCCCCAGCTCTGATTCCCCGCCTCTGATTCCCCGTGTTTGATTCCTCGCCTCTGTTTCCCCGCCTCTGATTTCCCGCCTCTGATTCCCCATATCTCATTCCCCGCCTCTGATTCCCCATCTCTGATTCCCGGACTCTGATTCCCCACCTCTGATTCCCGGCCTCTGATTCGCTGCTTCTGATTCTGATTGCCTGCCTCTGATTCCCCACCTCTGATTCCCCGCATCTGATTCCCTGCATCTGATTCCCAGCCTCTGATTCCCTGCCTCTGATTCCCAAACTCTGATTCGCAACCTCCAATTCCCCATATCTGATTCCCCGCCTCTGTTTCCCCGCCTCTGATTCCCCGCCTCTGTTTCCCCATATCTGATTCCCCGCCTCTGTTTCCCCACCTCTGATTCCCCGCCTCTGATTCCCCGTGTCTGATTTCCTGCCTCTGATTCCCCGCCTCTGATTACCCATGTCTGATTCACCGCCTCTGATTCCCCACCTCTGATTCCCCATCTCTGATTCCGCACATCCGATTCCCAGCCTCTGATTCCCCATCTCTGATACCCCGCCTCTGATTCCCCAACTCTGATTCCCCACCTCTGATTCCCCAGCTCTGAATCCCCGCCTCTGATTCCCCGTGTTTGATTCCCTGCCTCCGATTCCCCGCCTCTGATTCCCCATCTCTGATTCACCGCCTTTGATTCGCCACCTCTGATTCCCCATATCTGATTCCTCGCCTCTGTTTCCCCGCCTCTGATTTCCCGCCTCTGATTCCCCATATCTCATTCCCCGCCTCTGATTCCCCATCTCTGATTCCCGGACTCTGATTCCCCACCTCTGATTCCCGGCCTCTGATTCGCTGCTTCTGATTCTGATTCCCTGCCTCTGATTCCCCATCTCTGATTCCGCACATCTAATTCCCCGCCTCTGTTTCCCCGCCTCTGATTCCCCGCCTCTGTTTCCCCATATCTAAGTCCCCGCCTCTGATTCCCCAACTTTGATTCCCCACCTCTGATTCCCCAGCTCTGATTCCCCGCCTCTGATTCCCCGCATCTGATTCCCCACCTCTGATTCCCCAGCTCTGATTCCCCGCCTCTGATTCCCCAACTCTGATTCCCCGCCTCTGATTCCCCACCTCTGTTTCCCCATATCTGATTCCCCATCTCTGATTCCGCACATCCGATTCCCTGCCTCTGATTCCCCGCCTCTGATTCCCCAACTTTGATTCCCCACCTCTGATTCCCCAGCTCTGATTCCCCGCCTCTGATTCCCCGCATCTGATTCCCCACCTCTGATTCCCCAGCTCTGATTCCCCGCCTCTGATTCCCCAACTCTGATTCCCCACCTCTGATTCCCCAGCTCTGATTACCCACCTCTGATTCCCCATATCTAATTCCCAGCCTCTGTTTCCCCGCCTCTGATTCCCCGCCACTGTTTCCCCATATCTGATTCTCCGCCTCTGAATCCCCAACTCTGATTCCCTGCATCTAATTCCCCAGCTCTGATTCCCCGCCTCTGATTCCCCGTGTCTGATTTCCTGCCTCTGATTCCCCGCCTCTGATTACCCATGTCTGATTCACCGCCTCTGTTTCCCCGCCTCTGATTCCCCGCCTCTGTTTCCCCATATCTAATTCCCCACCTCTGATGCACCAACTCTGATTCCCCGCCTCTGATTCCCCAGCTCTGATTCCCCGCCTCTGATTCCCCGCATCCGATTCCCCATATCTGATTCCACGCCTCTGTTTCCCCGCCTCTGATTCCCCGCCTCTGTTTCCCCATATCTGATTCCCCGCCTCTGATTCCCAACTATGATTCCACGCCTCTGTTTCCCCGCCTCTGATTCCCCGCCTCTGTTTCCCCATATCTGATTCCCCGCCTCTGATTCCCAACTATGATTCCCCGCCTCTGATACCCCAACTCTGATTCCCCACCTCTGATTCCCCAGCTCTGATTCCCCGCCTCTGATTCCCCAACTCTGATTCCCCACCTCTGATTCCCCAGCTCTGATTACCCAACTCTGATTCCCCATATCTAATTCCCAGCCTCTGTTTCCCCGCCTCTGATTCCCCGCCACTGTTTCCCCATATCTGATTCTCCGCCTCTGAATCCCCAACTCTGATTCCCTGCATCTAATTTCCCAGCTCTGATTCCCCGCCTCTGTTTCCCCATATCTAATTCCCCACCTCTGATGCACCAACTCTGATTCCCCGCCTCTAATTCCCCAGCTCTGATTCCCCGCCTCTGATTCCCCGCATCCGATTCCCCATATCTGATTCCACGCCTCTGTTTCCCCGCCTCTGATTCCCCGCCTCTGTTTCCCCATATCTGATTCCCCGCCTCTGATTCCCAACTATGATTCCCCGCCTCTGATTCCCCAGCTCTGATTCCCAGCCTCTGAATCCCCGTGTCTGATATCCTGCCTCTGATTCCCCGCCTCTGATTCCCCATCTCAGATTCACCGCCTCTGATTCCCCACCTCTGATTCCCCATCTCTGATTCCGCACATCCGATTCCCTGCCTCTGATTCCCCGCCTCTGATTCACCGCATCTGATTCCCCACCTCTGATTCCCCAGCTCTGATTCCCCGCCTCTGATTCCCCAACTCTGATTCCCCACCTCTGATTCCCCAGCTCTGATTACCCACCTCTGATTCCCCATATCTAATTCCCAGCCTCTGAATCCCCAACTCTGATTCCCTGCATCTAATTCCCAAGCTCTGATTCCCCGCCTCTGATTCCCCGTGTCTGATTTCCTGCCTCTGATTCCCCGCCTCTGATTACCCATGTCTGATTCACCGCCTCTGTTTCCCCGCCTCTGATTCCCCGCCTCTGTTTCCCCATATCTAATTCCCCACCTCTGATGCACCAACTCTGATTCCCCGCCTCTGATTCCCCAGCTCTGATTCCCCGCCTCTGATTCCACGCATCCGATTCCCCATATCTGATTCCCCGCCTCTGTTTCCCCGCCTCTGATTCCCCGCCTCTGTTTCCCCATATCTGATTCCCCGCCTCTGATTCCCAACTATGATTCCCCGCCTCTGATACCCCAGCTCTGATTCCCTGCCTCTGATTCCCCGCGTTCTATTCCCTGCCTCTGATTCCCCGCCTGTGATTCCCTATCTCTGATTCAACACCTCTGATTCCCCACCTCTGATTCCCCATATCTAATTCCCCGCCTCTGTTTGCCCGCCTCTGATTCCCCGCCTCTGTTTCCCCATATCTGATTCCCCGCCACTGAATCCCCAACTCTGATTCCCTGCCTCTGATTCCCCAGCTCTGATTCCCCGCCTTTGATTCCCCCCGTCTGATTCCCAGCCTCTGAATCCCCTTGTCTGATATCCTGCCTCTGATTCCCCGCCTCTGATTCCCCATCTCAGATTCACCGCCTCTGATTCCCCACCTCTGATTCCCCATCTCTGATTCCGCACATCCGATTCCCTGCCTCTGATTCCCCGACTCTGATTCCCCACCTCTGATTCCCCAGCTCTGATTCCCCGCCTCTGATTCCCCAACTCTGATTCCCTGCCTCTGATTCCCCGCCTCTGTTTCCCCATATCTAAGTCCCTGCCTCTGATTCCCCAACTCTGATTCCCCACCTCTGATTCCCCAGCTCTGATTACCCACCTCTGATTCCCCTAATCTAATTCCCTGCCTCTGTTTCCCCGCCTCTGATTCCCCGCCACTGTTTCCCCATATCTGATTCTCCGCCTCTGAATCCCCAACTCTGATTCCCTGCATCTAATTCCCCAGCTCTGATTCCCCGCCTCTGATTCCCCGTGTCTGATTTCCTGCCTCCGATTCCCCGCCTCTGATTAACCATGTCTAATTCACCGCCTCTGATTCCCCACCTCTGATTCCCCATCTCTGATTCCGCACATCCGATTCCCAGACTCTGATTCCCCATCTCTGATTCCCCGCCTCTGATTCCCCAACTCTGATTCCCCACCTCTGATTCCCCAGCTCTGATTCCCCGCCTCTGATTCCCCGTGTTTGATTCCCTGCCTCTGATTCCCCGCCTCTGATTCCCCATCTCTGATTCACCGCCTTTGATTCGCCACCTCTGATTCCCCATATCTGATTCCTCGCCTCTGTTTCCCCGCCTCTGATTTCCCGCCTCTGATTCCCCATATCTCATTCCCCGCCTCTGATTCCCCATCTCTGATTCCCGGACTCTGATTCCCCACCTCTGATTCCCGGCCTCTGATTCGCTGCTTCTGATTCTGATTCCCTGCCTCTGATTCCCCATCTCTGATTCCGCACATCTAATTCCCCGCCTCTGTTTCCCCGCCTCTGATTCCCCGCCTCTGTTTCCCCATATCTAAGTCCCCGCCTCTGATTCCCCAACTTTGATTCCCCACCTCTGATTCCCCAGCTCTGATTCCCCGCCTCTGATTCCCCGCATCTGATTCCCTGCATCTGATTCCCAGCCTCTGATTCCCTGCCTCTGATTCCCAAACTCTGATTCCCCACCTCTGATTCCCCATATCTGATTCCCCGCCTCTGTTTCCCCGCATCTGATTCCCCGCCTCTGATTCGCTGCTTCTGATTCTGATTCCCTGCCTCTGATTCCCCATCTCTGATTCCGCACATCTAATTCCCCGCCTCTGTTTCCCCGCCTCTGATTCCCCGCCTCTGTTTCCCCATATCTAAGTCCCCGCCTCTGATTCCCCAACTTTGATTCCCCACCTCTGATTCCCCAGCTCTGATTCCCCACCTCTGATTCCCGGCCTCTGATTCGCTGCTTCTGATTCTGATTCCCTGCCTCTGATTCCCCATCTCTGATTCCGCACATCTAATTCCCCGCCTCTGTTTCCCCGCCTCTGATTCCCCGCCTCTGTTTCCCCATATCTAAGTCCCCGCCTCTGATTCCCCAACTTTGATTCCCCACCTCTGATTCCCCAGCTCTGATTCCCCGCCTCTGATTCCCCGCATCTGATTCCCTGCATCTGATTCCCAGCCTCTGATTCCCTGCCTCTGATTCCCAAACTCTGATTCCCCACCTCTGATTCCCCATATCTGATTCCCCGCCTCTGTTTCCCCGCATCTGATTCCCCGCCTCTGATTCGCTGCTTCTGATTCTGATTCCCTGCCTCTGATTCCCCATCTCTGATTCCGCACATCTAATTCCCCGCCTCTGTTTCCCCGCCTCTGATTCCCCGCCTCTGTTTCCCCATATCTAAGTCCCCGCCTCTGATTCCCCAACTTTGATTCCCCACCTCTGATTCCCCAGCTCTGATTCCCCGCCTCTGATTCCCCGCATCTGATTCCCTGCATCTGATTCCCAGCCTCTAATTCCCTGCCTCTGATTCCCAAACTCTGATTCCCCACCTCTGATTCCCCATATCTGATTCCCCGCCTCTGTTTCCCCATATCTTATTCCCCGCCTCTGTTTCCCCGCCTCTGATTCCCCGCCTCTGATTCCCCGTGTCTGATTTCCTGCCTCTGATTCCCCGCTTCTGATTACCCATGTCTGATTCACCGCCTCTGATTCCCCACCTCTGATTCCCCATCTCTGATTCCGCACATCCGATTCCCAGCCTCTGATTCCCCATCTCTGATTCCCCGCCTCTGATTCCCCAACTCTGATTCCCCACCTCTGATTCCCCAGCTCTGATTCCCCGCCTCTGATTCCCCGTGTTTGATTCCCTGCCTCTGATTCCCCGCCTCTGATTCCCCATCTCTGATTCACAGCCTTTGATTCGCCACCTCTGATTCCCCATATCTGATTCCTCGCCTCTGTTTCCCCGCCTCTGATTTCCCGCCTCTGATTCCCCATATCTCATTCCCCACCTCTGATTCCCCATCTCTGATTCCGCACATCCGATTCACTGCCTCTGATTCCCCAGCTCTGATTCCCCGCCTCTGATTCCCCACGTCTTATTCCCTGCTTCTGATTCTGATTCCCTGCCTCTGATTCCCCATCTCTGATTCTGCACATCTGATTCCCTGCCTCTGATTCCCCACCTCTGATTCCCCATATCTGATTCCCCGCCTCTGAATCCCCATCTCTGATTCCCGGACTCTGATTACCCACCTCTGATTCCCGGCCTCTTATTACCAGCATCTGATTCCAGGCCTCTGATTCCCGGCCTCTGATTCCCCACCTCTGATTCCCCAGCTCTGATTCCCCGCCTCTGATTCCCCGCATATGATTCCCTGCATCTGATTCCATGCCTCTGATTCCCTGCCTCTGATTCCCAACCTCTGATTCCCCACCACTGATTCCCCATATCTGATTCCCAGCCTCTGTTTCCCCGCCTCTGATTCCCCGCCTCTGTTTCCCCATATCTGATTCCCGGCCTCTGATTCCCCGCCTCTGATTCCCCGCCTCTGATTCCCTGCCTCTGATTCCACATCTCCGATCCCGCAAATCTGATTCCCTGCCTCTGATTCCCCGCCTCCGATTCCCCGCCTCTGATTCCCTGCCTCTGATTCCCAACCTCTGATTCCCCACCTCTGATTCCCCGCCTCTGATTCCCTGCCTCTGATTCCCCATCTCTGATTCACCGCCTTTGATTCGCCACCTCTGATTCCCCATATCTTATTCCTCGCCTCTGTTTACCCGCCTCTGATTCCCCGCCTCTGATTCCCCATATCTCATTCCCCGCCTCTGATTCCCCACCTCTGATTCTCGGCCTCTTATTCCCAGCATCTGATTCCAGGCCTCTGATTCCCGGCCTCTGATTCCCCGCTTCTGATTCTGATTCCCTGCCTCTGATTCCCCATCTCTGATTCCACACATCTGATTCCCTGCCTCTGATTCCCCACCTCTGATTCCCCATATCTGATTCCCCACCTCTGTTTCCCCGCCTCTGATTCCCCGCCTCTGTTTCCCCATATCTAATTCCCCACCTCTGATGCACCAACTCTGATTCCCCGCCTCTGATTCCCCAGCTCTGATTCCCCGCCTCTGATTCCCCGCATCCGATTCCCCATATCTGATTCCCCGCCTCTGTTTCCCAACTATGATCCCCCGCCTCTGATTCCCCAGCTCTGATTCCCTGCCTCTGATTCCCCGCGTTCTATTCCCTGCCTCTGATTCCCCGCCTGTGATTCCCCACCTCTGATTCACCACCTCTGATTCCCCACCTCTGATTCCCCATATCTAATTCCCCGCCTCTGTTTGCCCGCCTCTGATTCCCCGCCTCTGTTTCCCCATATCTGATTCCCCGCCTCTGAAACCCCAACTCTGATTCCCTGCCTCTGATTCCCCAGCTCTGATTCCCTGCCTCTGATTCCCCGCGTTCTATTCCCTGCCTCTGATTCCCCGCCTGTGATTCCCCATCTCTGATTCACCACCTCTGATTCCCCACCTCTGATTCCCCATATCTAATTCCCCGCCTCTGTTTGCCCGCCTCTGATTCCCCGCCTCTGTTTCCCCATATCTGATTCCCCGCCTCTGAAACCCCAGCTCTAATTCCCCGCCTTTGATTCCCCCCGTCTGATTCCCAGCCTCTGAATCCCCGTGTCTGATATCCTGCCTCTGATTCCCCGCCTCTGATTCCTCATCTCAGATTCACCGCCTCTGATTCCCCACCTCTGATTCCCCATCTCTGATTCCGCACATCCGATTCCCTGCCTCTGATTCCCCGACTCTGATTCCCCACCTCTGATTCCCCAGCTCTGATTCCCCGCCTCTGATTCCCCAACTCTGATTCCTCGCCTCTGATAACGCAGCTCTGATTCCCCGCCTCCGATTCCCCGTGTTTGATGCCCTGCCTCTGATTCCCCGCCTCTGATTCCCCATCTCTGATTCACCGCCTTTGATTCGCCACCTCTGATTCCCCATATCTGATTCCTCGCCTCTGTTTCCCCGCCTCTGATTCCCCGCCTCTGATTCCCCATATCTCATTCCCCGCCTCTGATTCCCCATCTCTGATTCCCGGACTCTGATTCCCCACCTCTGATTCCAGGCCTCTTATTCCCGGCATTAGATTCCGGCCTCTGATTCCCGGCCTCTGATTCCCTGCTTCTGATTCTGATTCCCTGCCTCTGATTCCCCATTTCTGATTCCGCACATCTAATTCCCTGCCTCTGATTCCCCACCTCTGATTCCCCATATCTGATTCCCCGCCTCTGTTTCCCCGCCTCTGATTCCCCGCCTCTGTTTCCCAATATCTAAGTCCCCACCTCTGATTCCCCAACTCTGATTCCCCACCTCTGATTCCCCAGCTCTGATTACCCACCTCTGATTCCCCATATCTGATTCCCCGCCTCTGTTTCCCCGCCTCTGATTCCCCGCCACTGTTTCCCCATATCTGGTTCCCCGCCTCTGAATCCCCAACTCTGATTCCCTGCATCTAATTCCCCAGCTCTGATTCCCCGCCTCTGATTCCCCGTGTCTGATTTCCTGCCTCTGATTCCCCGCCTCTGATTACCCATGTCTGATTCACCGCCTCTGATTCCCCACCTCTGATTCCCCATCTCTGATTCCGCACATCCGATTCCCAGCCTCTGATTCCCCATCTCTGATTCCCCGCCTCTGATTCCCCAACTCTGATTCCCCACCTCCGATTCCCCAGCTCTGATTCCCCGCCTCTGATTCCCCGTGTTTGATTCCCTGCCTCTGATTCCCCGCCTCTGATTCCCCATCTCTGATTCACCGCCTTTGATTCGCCACCTCTGATTCCCCATATCTGATTCCTCGCCTCTGTTTACCCGCCTCAGATTCCCCGCCTCTGATTCCCCATGTCTCATTCCCCGCCTCTGATTCCCCATCTCTGATTCCCGGACTCTGATTCCCCACCTCTGATTCCCGGCCTCTGATTCCCTGCTTCTGATTCTGATTCCCTGCCTCTGATTCCCCATCTCTGATTCCGCACATCTAATTCCCTGCCTCTGATTCCCCACCTCTGATTCCCCATATCTGATTCCCCGCCTCTGTTTCCCCGCCTCTGATTCCCCGCCTCTGTTTCCCCATATCTAAGTCCCCGCCGCTGATTCCCCAACTTTGATTCCCCACCTCTGATTCCCCAGCTCTGATTCCCCGCCTCTGATTCCCCGCATCTGATTCCCTGCATCTGATTCCCAGCCTCTGATTCCCTGCCTCTGATTCCCAACCTCTGATTCCCCACCTCTGATTCCCCGCCTCTGATTCCCCGCCTCTGTTTCCCCATATCTGATTCCCCGCCTCTATTTGCCCGCCTCTGATTCCCCGCCTCTGTTTCCGCATATCTGATTACCCGCCTCTGAATCCCCAACTCTGATTCCCTGCCTCTAATTTCCCAGCTCTGATTCCCCGCCTCTGATTCCCCGTGTCTGATTTCCTGCCTCTGATTCCCCGCCTCTGATTACCCATGTCTGATTCACCGCCTCTGATTCCCCACCTATGATTCCCCATCTCTGATTCCGCACATCCGATTCACTGCCTCTGATTCCCCAGCTCTGATTCCCCGCCTCTGATTCCCCGCGTCTTATTCCCTGCTTCTGATTCTGATTCCCTGCCTCTGATTCCCCATCTCTGATTCTGCACATCTGATTCCTCGCCTCTGTTTACCCGCCTCTGATTCCCCGCCTCTGATTCCCCATATCTCATTCCCCACCTCTGATTCCCCATCTCTGATTCCCGGACTCTGATTCCCCACTTCTGATTCCCGGCCTCTGATTCCCTGCTTCTGATTCTGATTCCCTGCCTCTGATTCCCCATCTCTGATTCCGCACATCTAATTCCCTGCCTCTGATTCCCCACCTCTGATTCCCCATATCTGATTCCCCGCCTCTGTTTCCCCGCCTCTGATTCCCCGCCTATGTTTCCCCATATCTAAGTCCCCGCCTCTGATTCCCCAACTTTGATTCCCCACCTCTGATTCCCCAGCTCTGATTGCCCGCCTCTGATTCCCCGCATCTGATTCCCTGCATCTGATTCCCAGCCTCTGATTCCCTGCCTCTGATTCCCAAACTCTGATTCCCCACCTCTGATTCCCCATATCTGATTCCCCGCCTCTGTTTCCCCGCCTCTGATTCCCCGCCTCTGTTTCCCCATATCTGATTCCCCGCCTCTATTTGCCCACCTCTGATTCCCCGCCTCTGTTTCCCCATATCTGATTACCCGCCTCTGAATCCCCAACTCTGATTCCCTGCCTCTAATTTCCCAGCTCTGATACCCCGCCTCTGATTCCCCGTGTCTGATTTCCTGCCTCTGATTCCCCGCCTCTGATTACCCATGTCTGATTCACCGCCTCTGATTCCCCACATCTGATTACCCATCTCTGATTCCGCACATCCGATTCACTGCCTCTGATTCCCCAGCTCTGATTCCCCGCCTCTGATTCCCCGCGTCTTATTCCCTGCTTCTGATTCTGATTCCCTGCCTCTGATTCCCCATCTCTGATTCTGCACATCTGATTCCCTGCCTCTGATTCCCCACCTCTGATTCCCCATATCTGATTCCCCGCCTCTGAATCCCCATCTCTGATTCCCAGACACTGATTCCCCACCTCTGATTCCCGGCCTCTTATTACCAGCATCTGATTCCAGGCCTCTGATTCCCGGCCTCTGATTCCCCGCTTCTGATTCTGATTCCCCACCTCTGATTCCCCATATCTAATTCCCCGCCTCTGTTTGCCCGCCTCTGATTCCCCGCCTCTGTTTCCCCATATCTGATTCCCCGCCACTGAATCCCCAACTCTGATTCCCTGCCTCTGATTCCCCAGCTCTGATTCCCCGCCTTTGATTCCCCCCGTCTGATTCCCAGCCTCTGAATCCCCGTGTCTGATATCCTGCCTCTGATTCCCCGCCTCTGATTCCCCATCTCAGATTCACCGCCTCTGATTCCCCACCTCTGATTCCCCATCTCTGATTCCCCATCTCTGATTCCGCACATCTGATTCCCTGCCTCTGATTCCCCACCTCTGATTCCCCATATCTGATTCCCCGCCTCTGTTTCCCCGCCTCTGATTCCCCGCCTCTGTTTCCCCATATCTAATTCCCCACCTCTGATGCACCAACTCTGATTCCCCGCCTCTGATTCCCCAGCTCTGATTCCCCGCCTCTGATTCCCCGCATCCGATTCCCCATATCTGATTCCCCGCCTCTGTTTCCCCGCCTCTGATTCCCCGCCTCTGTTTTCCCATATCTGATTCCCCGCCTCTGATTCCCAACTATGATTCCCCGCCTCTGATTCCCCAGCTCTGATTCCCTGCCTCTGATTCCCCGCGTTCTATTCCCTGCCTCTGATTCCCCGCCTGTGATTCCCCATCTCTGATTCACCACCTCTGATTCCCCACCTCTGATTCCCCATATCTAATTCCCCGCCTCTGTTTGCCCGCCTCTGATTCCCCGCCTCTGTTTCCCCATATCTGATTCCCCGCCACTGAATCCCCAACTCTGATTCCCTGCCTCTGATTCCCCAGCTCTGATTCCCCGCCTTTGATTCCCCCCGTCTGATTCCCAGCCTCTGAATCCCCGTGTCTGATATCCTGCCTCTGATTCCCCGCCTCTGATTCCCCATCTCAGATTCACCGCCTCTGATTCCCCACCTCTGATTCCCCATCTCTGATTCCGCACATCCGATTCCCTGCCTCTGATTCCCCGACTCTGATTCCCCACCTCTGATTCCCCAGCTCTGATTCCCCGCCTCTGATTCCCCAACTCTGATTCCCCGCCTCTGATTCCCCGCCTCTGTTTCCCCATATCTAAGTCCCCGCCTCTGATTTCCCAACTCTGATTCCCCACCTCTGATTCCCCAGCTCTGATTACCCACCTCTGATTCCCCATATCTAATTCCCTGCCTCTGTTTCCCCGCCTCTGATTCCCCGCCACTGTTTCCCCGTGTCTGATTTCCTGCCTCTGATTCCCCGCCTCTGATTACCCATGTCTAATTCACCGCCTCTGATTCCCCACCTCTGATTCCCCATCTCTGATTCCGCACATCCGATTCCCAGCCTCTGATTCCCCATCTCTGATTCCCCGCCTCTGATTCCCCAACTCTGATTCCCCACCTCTGATTCCCCAGCTCTGATTCCCCGCCTCTGATTCCCCGTGTTTGATTCCCTGCCTCTGATTCCCCGCCTCTGATTCCCCATCTCTGATTCACCGCCTTTGATTCGCCACCTCTGATTCCCCATATCTGATTCCTCGCCTCTGTTTCCCCGCCTCTGATTTCCCGCCTCTGATTCCCCATATCTCATTCCCCGCCTCTGATTCCCCATCTCTGATTCCCGGACTCTGATTCCCCACCTCTGATTCCCGGCCTCTGATTCGCTGCTTCTGATTCTGATTCCCTGCCTCTGATTCCCCATCTCTGATTCCGCACATCTAATTCCCCGCCTCTGTTTCCCCGCCTTTGATTCCCCCCGTCTGATTCCCAGCCTCTGAATCCCCGTGTCTGATATCCTGCCTCTGATTCCCCGCCTCTGATTCCCCAGCTCTGATTCCCCGCCTCTGATTCCCCGCATCTGATTCCCTGCATCTGATTCCCAGCCTCTGATTCCCTGCCTCTGATTCCCAAACTCTGATTCCCCACCTCTGATTCCCCATATCTGATTCCCCGCCTCTGTTTCCCCGCCTCTGATTCCCCGCCTCTGTTTCCCCATATCTGATTCCCCGCCTCTGTTTCCCCACCTCTGATTCCCCGCCTCTGATTCCCCGTGTCTGATTTCCTGCCTCTGATTCCCCGCCTCTGATTACCCATGTCTGATTCACCGCCTCTGATTCCCCACCTCTGATTTCCCATCTCTGATTCCGCACATCCGATTCCCAGCCTCTGATTCCCCATCTCTGATTCCCCGCCTCTGATTCCCCAACTCTGATTCCCCACCTCTGATTCCCCAGCTCTGATTCCCCGCATCTGATTCCCCGTGTTTGATTCCCTGCCTCTGATTCCCCGCCTCTGATTCCCCATCTCTGATTCACCGCCTTTGATTCGCCACCTCTGATTCCCCATATCTGATTCCTCGCCTCTGTTTCCCCGCCTCTGATTTCCCGCCTCTGATTCCCCATATCTCATTCCCCGCCTCTGATTCCCCATCTCTGATTCCCGGACTCTGATTCCCCACCTCTGATTCCCGGCCTCTGATTCGCTGCTTCTGATTCTGATTCCCTGCCTCTGATTCCCCATCTCTGATTCCGCACATCTAATTCCCCGCCTCTGTTTCCCCGCCTCTGATTCCCCGCCTCTGTTTCCCCATATCTAAGTCCCCGCCTCTGATTCCCCAACTTTGATTCCCCACCTCTGATTCCCCAGCTCTGATTCCCCGCCTCTGATTCCCCGTGTCTGATTTCCTGCCTCTGATTCCCCGCCTCTGATTACCCATGTCTGATTCACCGCCTCTGTTTCCCCGCCTCTGATTCCCCGCCTCTGTTTCCCCATATCTAAGTCCCCGCCTCTGATTCCCCAACTTTGATTCCCCACCTCTGATTCCCCAGCTCTGATTCCCCGCCTCTGATTCCCCAACTCTGATTCCCCGCCTCTGATTCCCCGCCTCTGTTTCCCCATATCTGATTCCCCATCTCTGATTCCGCACATCCGATTCCCTGCCTCTGATTCCCCGCCACTGATTCCCCAACTTTGATTCCCCACCTCTGATTCCCCAGCTCTGATTCCCCGCCTCTGATTCCCCGCATCTGATTCCCCACCTCTGATTCCCCAGCTCTGATTCCCCGCCTCTGATTCCCCAACTCTGATTCCCCACCTCTGATTCCCCAGGTCTGATTACCCACCTCTGATTCCCCATATCTAATTCCCAGCCTCTGTTTCCCCGCCTCTGATTCCCCAACTTTGATTCCCCACCTCTGATTCCCCAACTCTGATTCCCTGCATCTAATTCCCCAGCTCTGATTCCCCGCCTCTGATTCTTCGTGTCTGATTTCCTGCCTCTGATTCCCCGCCTCTGATTACCCATGTCTGATTCACCGCCTCTGTTTCCCCGCCTCTGATGCCCCGCCTCTGTTTCCCCATATCTAATTCCCCACCTCTGATGCACCAACTCTGATTCCCCGCCTCTGATTCCCCAGCTCTGATTCCCCGCCTCTGATACCCGCATCCGATTCCGCATATCTGATTCCACGCCTCTGTTTCCCCGCCTCTGATTCCCCGCCTCTGTTTCCCCATATCTGATTCCCCGCCTCTGATTCCCAACTATGATTCCACGCCTCTGTTTCCCCGCCTCTGATTCCCCGCCTCTGTTTCCCCATATCTGATTCCCCGCCTCTGATTCCCAACTATGATTCCCCGCCTCTGATACCCCAACTCTGATTCCCCACCTCTGATTCCCCAGCTCTGATTCCCCGCCTCTGATTCCCCAACTCTGATTCCCCACCTCTGATTCCCCAGCTCTGATTACCCACCTCTGATTCCCCATATCTAATTCCCAGCCTCTGTTTCCCCGCCTCTGATTCCCCGCCACTGTTTCCCCATATCTGATTCTCCGCCTCTGAATCCCCAACTCTGATTCCCTGCATCTAATTCCCCAGCTCTGATTCCCCGCCTCTGTTTCCCCATATCTAATTCCCCACCTCTGATGCACCAACACTGATTCCCCGCCTCTGATTCCCCAGCTCTGATTCCCCGCCTCTGATTCCCCGCATCCGATTCCCCATATCTGATTCCACGCCTCTGTTTCCCCGCCTCTGATTCCCCGCCTCTGTTTCCCCATATCTGATTCCCCGCCTCTGATTCCCAACTATGATTCCCCGCCTCTGATTCCCCAGCTCTGATTCCCAGCCTCTGAATCCCCGTGTCTGATATCCTGCCTCTGATTCCCCGCCTCTGATTCCCCATCTCAGATTCACCGCCTCTGATTCCCCACCTCTGATTCCCCATCTCTGATTCCGCACATCCGATTCCCTGCCTCTGATTCCCCGCCTCTGATTCCCCAACTTTGATTCCCCGCCTCTGATTCCCCGCATCTGATTCCCCACCTCTGATTCCCCAGCTCTGATTCCCCGCCTCTGATTCCCCAACTCTGATTCCCCACCTCTGATTCCCCAGCTCTGATTACCCACCTCTGATTCCCCATATCTAATTCCCAGCCTCTGTTTCCCCGCCTCTGATTCCCCGCCACTGTTTCCCCATATCTGATTCTCCGCCTCTGAATCCCCAACTCTGATTCCCTGCATCTAATTCCCCAGCTCTGATACCCCGCCTCTGATTCCCCGTGTCTGATTTCCTGCCTCTGATTCCCCGCCTCTGATTACCCATGTCTGATTCACCGCCTCTGTTTCCCCGCCTCTGATTCCCCGCCTCTGTTTCCCCATATCTAATTCCCCACCTCTGATGCACCAACTCTGATTCCCCGCCTCTGATTCCCCAGCTCTGATTCCCCGCCTCTGATTCACCGCATCCGATTCCCCATATCTGATTCCCCCCCTCTGTTTCCCCGCCTCTGATTCCCCGCCTCTGTTTCCCCATATCTGATTCCCCGCCTCTGATTCCCAACTATGATTCCCCGCCTCTGATTCCCCAGCTCTGATTCCCTGCCTCTGATTCCCCGCGTTCTATTCCCTGCCTCTGATTCCCCGCCTGTGATTCCCTATCTCTGATTCACCACCTCTGATTCCCCACCTCTGATTCCCCATATCTAATTCCCCGCCTCTGTTTGCCCGCCTCTGATTCCCCGCCTCTGTTTCCCCATATCTGATTCCCCGCCACTGAATCCCCAACTCTGATTCCCTGCCTCTGATTCCCCATATCTCATTCCCCGCCTCTGATTCCCCATCTCTGATTCCCGGACTCTGATTCCCCACCTCTGATTCCCGGCCTCTGATTCGCTGCTTCTGATTCTGATTCCCTGCCTCTGATTCCGCACATCTAAATCCCCGCCTCTGTTTCCCCGCCTCTGATTCCCCGCCTCTGTTTCCCCATATCTAAGTCCCCGCCTCTGATTCCCCAACTTTGATTCCCCACCTCTGATTCCCCAGCTCTGATTCCCCGCCTCTGATTCCCCGCATCTGATTCCCCACCTCTGATTCCCCAGCTCTGATTCCCCGCCTCTGATTCCCCAACTCTGATTCCCCGCCTCTGTTTCCCCGCCTCTGTTTCCCCATATCTGATTCCCCATCTCTGATTCCGCACATCCGATTCCCTGCCTCTGATTCCCCGCCTCTGATTCCCCAACTTTGATTCCCCACCTCTGATTCCCCAGCTCTGATTCCCCGCCTCTGATACCCCGCATCTGATTCCCCACCTCTGATTCCCCAGCTCTGATTCCCCGCCTCTGATTCCCCAACTCTGATTCCCCACCTCTGATTCCCCAGCTCTGATTACCCACCTCTGATTCCCCATATCTAATTCCCAGCCTCTGTTTCCCCGCCTCTGATTCCCCGCCACTGTTTCCCCATATCTGATTCTCCGCCTCTGAATCCCCAACTCTGATTCCCTGCATCTAATTCCCCAGCTCTGATTCCCCGCCTCTGATTCCCCGTGTCTGATTTCCTGCCTCTGTTTCCCCGCCTCTCATTACCCATGTCTGATTCACCGCCTCTGTTTCCCCGCCTCTGATTCCCCGCCTCTGTTTCCCCATATCTAATTCCCCACCTCTGATGCACCAACTCTGATTCCCCGCCTCTGATTCCCCAGCTCTGATTCCCCGCCTCTGATTCCCCGCATCCGATTCCCCATATCTGATTCCCCGCCTCTGTTTCCCCGCCTCTGATTCCCCGCCTCTGTTTCCCCATATCTGATTCCCCGCCTCTGATTCCCAACTATGATTCCCCGCCTCTGATTCCCCAGCTCTGATTCCCTGGCTCTGATTCCCCGCGTTCTATTCCCTGCCTCTGATTCCCCGCCTGTGATTCCCCATCTCTGATTCACCACCTCTGATTCCCCACCTCTGATTCCCCATATCTAATTCCCCGCCTCTGTTTGCCCGCCTCTGATTCCCCGCCTCTGTTTCCCCATATCTGATTCCCCGCCACTGAATCCCCAACTCTGATTCCCTGCCTCTGATTCCCCAGCTCTGATTCCCCGCCTTTGATTCCCCCCGTCTGATTCCCAGCCTCTGAATCCCCGTGTCTGATATCCTGCCTCTGATTCCCCGCCTCTGATTCCCCATCTCAGATTCACCGCCTCTGATTCCCCACCTCTGATTCCCCATCTCTGATTCCGCACATCCGATTCCCTGCCTCTGATTCCCCGACTCTGATTCCCCACCTCTGATTCCCCAGCTCTGATTCCCCGCCTCTGATTCCCCAAATCTGATTCCCCGCCATTGATTCCCCACCTCTGTTTCCCCATATCTAAGTCCCCGCCTCTGATTCCCCAACTCTGATTCCCCACCTCTGATTCCTCAGCTCTGATTACCCACCTCTGATTCCCCATATCTAATTCCCTGCCTCTGTTTCCCCGCCTCTGATTCCCCGCCACTGTTTCCCCATATCTGATTCTCCGCCTCTGAATCCCCAACTCTGATTCCCTGCATCTAATTCCCCAGCTCTGATTCCCCGCCTCTGATTCCCCGTGTCTGATTTCCTGCCTCTGATTCCCCGCCTCTGATTACCCATGTCTAATTCACCGCCTCTGATTCCCCACCTCTGATTCCCCATCTCTGATTCCGCACATCCGATTCCCAGCCTCTGATTCCCCATCTCTGATTCCCCGCCTCTGATTCCCCAACTCTGATTCCCCACCTCTGATTCCCCAGCTCTGATTCCCCGCCTCTGATTCCCCGTGTTTGATTCCCTGCCTCTGATTCCCCGCCTCTGATTCCCCAGCTCTGATTCCCCGCCTCTGATTCCCCGTGTTTGATTCCTCGCCTCTGTTTCCCCGCCTCTGATTTCCCGCCTCTGAATCCCCATATCTCATTCCCCGCCTCTGATTCCCCATCTCTGATTCCCGGACTCTGATTCCCCACCTCTGATTCCGCACATCCGATTCCCTGCCTCTGATTCCCCGCCTCTGATTCCCCAACTTTGATTCCCCGCCTCTGATTCCCCGCATCTGATTCCCCACCTCTGATTCCCCAGCTCTGATACCCCGCCTCTGATTCCCCAACTCTGATTCCCCACCTCTGATTCCCCAGCTCTGATTACCCACCTCTGATTCCCCATATCTAATTCCCAGCCTCTGTTTCCCCGCCTCTGATTCCCCGCCACTGTTTCCCCATATCTGATTCTCCGCCTCTGAATCCCCAACTCTGATTCCCTGCATCTAATTCCCCAGCTCTGATACCCCGCCTCTGATTCCCCGTGTCTGATTTCCTGCCTCTGATTCCCCGCCTCTGATTACCCATGTCTGATTCACCGCCTCTGTTTCCCCGCCTCTGATTCCCCGCCTCTGTTTCCCCATATCTAATTCCCCACCTCTGATGCACCAACTCTGATTCCCCGCCTCTGATTCCCCAGCTCTGATTCCCCGCCTCTGATTCACCGCATCCGATTCCCCATATCTGATTCCCCCCCTCTGTTTCCCCGCCTCTGATTCCCCGCCTCTGTTTCCCCATATCTGATTCCCCGCCTCTGATTCCCAACTATGATTCCCCGCCTCTGATTCCCCAGCTCTGATTCCCTGCCTCTGATTCCCCGCGTTCTATTCCCTGCCTCTGATTCCCCGCCTGTGATTCCCTATCTCTGATTCACCACCTCTGATTCCCCACCTCTGATTCCCCATATCTAATTCCCCGCCTCTGTTTGCCCGCCTCTGATTCCCTGCCTCTGTTTCCCCATATCTGATTCCCCGCCACTGAATCCCCAACTCTGATTCCCTGCCTCTGATTCCCCATATCTCATTCCCCGCCTCTGATTCCCCATCTCTGATTCCCGGACTCTGATTCCCCACCTCTGATTCCCGGCCTCTGATTCGCTGCTTCTGATTCTGATTCCCTGCCTCTGATTCCGCACATCTAAATCCCCGCCTCTGTTTCCCCGCCTCTGATTCCCCGCCTCTGTTTCCCCATATCTAAGTCCCCGCCTCTGATTCCCCAACTTTGATTCCCCACCTCTGATTCCCCAGCTCTGATTCCCCGCCTCTGATTCCCCGCATCTGATTCCCCACCTCTGATTCCCCAGCTCTGATTCCCCGCCTCTGATTCCCCAACTCAGATTCCCCGCCTCTGTTTCCCCGCCTCTGTTTCCCCATATCTGATTCCCCATCTCTGATTCCGCACATCCGATTCCCTGCCTCTGATTCCCCGCCTCTGATTCCCCAACTTTGATTCCCCACCTCTGATTCCCCAGCTCTGATTCCCCGCCTCTGATACCCCGCATCTGATTCCCCACCTCTGATTCCCCAGCTCTGATTCCCCGCCTCTGATTCCCCAACTCTGATTCCCCACCTCTGATTCCCCAGCTCTGATTACCCACCTCTGATTCCCCATATCTAATTCCCAGCCTCTGTTTCCCCGCCTCTGATTCCCCGCCACTGTTTCCCCATATCTGATTCTCCGCCTCTGAATCCCCAACTCTGATTCCCTGCATCTAATTCCCCAGCTCTGATTCCCCGCCTCTGATTCCCCGTGTCTGATTTCCTGCCTCTGTTTCCCCGCCTCTGATTACCCATGTCTGATTCACCGCCTCTGTTTCCCCGCCTCTGATTCCCCGCCTCTGTTTCCCCATATCTAATTCCCCACCTCTGATGCACCAACTCTGATTCCCCGCCTCTGATTCCCCAGCTCTGATTCCCCGCCTCTGATTCCCCGCATCCGATTCCCCATATCTGATTCCCCGCCTCTGTTTCCCCGCCTCTGATTCCCCGCCTCTGTTTCCCCATATCTGATTCCCCGCCTCTGATTCCCAACTATGATTCCCCGCCTCTGATTCCCCAGCTCTGATTCCCTGCCTCTGATTCCCCGCGTTCTATTCCCTGCCTCTGATTCCCCGCCTGTGATTCCCCATCTCTGATTCACCACCTCTGATTCCCCACCTCTGATTCCCCATATCTAATTCCCCGCCTCTGTTTGCCCACCTCTGATTCCCCGCCTCTGTTTCCCCATATCTGATTCCCCGCCACTGAATCCCCAACTCTGATTCCCTGCCTCTGATTCCCCAGCTCTGATTCCCCGCCTTTGATTCCCCCCGTCTGATTCCCAGCCTCTGAATCCCCGTGTCTGATATCCTGCCTCTGATTCCCCGCCTCTGATTCCCCATCTCAGATTCACCGCCTCTGATTCCCCACCTCTGATTCCCCATCTCTGATTCCGCACATCCGATTCCCTGCCTCTGATTCCCCGACTCTGATTCCCCACCTCTGATTCCCCAGCTCTGATTCCCCGCCTCTGATTCCCCAAATCTGATTCCCCGCCATTGATTCCCCACCTCTGTTTCCCCATATCTAAGTCCCCGCCTCTGATTCCCCAACTCTGATTCCCCACCTCTGATTCCTCAGCTCTGATTACCCACCTCTGATTCCCCATATCTAATTCCCTGCCTCTGTTTCCCCGCCTCTGATTCCCCGCCACTGTTTCCCCATATCTGATTCTCCGCCTCTGAATCCCCAACTCTGATTCCCTGCATCTAATTCCCCAGCTCTGATTCCCCGCCTCTGATTCCCCGTGTCTGATTTCCTGCCTCTGATTCCCCGCCTCTGATTACCCATGTCTAATTCACCGCCTCTGATTCCCCACCTCTGATTCCCCATCTCTGATTCCGCACATCCGATTCCCAGCCTCTGATTCCCCATCTCTGATTCCCCGCCTCTGATTCCCCAACTCTGATTCCCCACCTCTGATTCCCCAGCTCTGATTCCCCGCCTCTGATTCCCCGTGTTTGATTCCCTGCCTCTGATTCCCCGCCTCTGATTCCCCAGCTCTGATTCCCCGCCTCTGATTCCCCGTGTTTGATTCCTCGCCTCTGTTTCCCCGCCTCTGATTTCCCGCCTCTGATTCCCCATATCTCATTCCCCGCCTCTGATTCCCCATCTCTGATTCCCGGACTCTGATTCCCCACCTCTGATTCCCGGCCTCTGATTCGCTGCTTCTGATTCTGATTGCCTGCCTCTGATTGCCCATCTCTGATTCCGCACATCTAATTCCCCGCCTCTGTTTCCCCGCCTCTGATTCCCCGCCTCTGTTTCCCCATATCTAAGTCCCCGCCTCTGATTCCCCAACTTTGATTCCCCACCTCTGATTCCCCAGCTCTGATTCCCCGCATCTGATTCCCTGCATCTGATTCCCAGCCTCTGATTCCCTGCCTCTGATTCCCAAACTCTGATTCCCCACCTCTGATTCCCCATATCTGATTCCCCGCCTCTGTTTCCCCGCCTCTGATTCCCCGCCTCTGTTTCCCCATATCTGATTCCCCGCCTCTGTTTCCCCACCTCTGATTCCCCGCCTCTGATTCCCCGTGTCTGATTTCCTGCCTCTGATTCCCCGCCTCTGATTACCCATGTCTAATTCACCGCCTCTGATTCCCCACCTCTGATTTCCCATCTCTGATTCCGCACATCCGATTCCCAGCCTCTGATTCCCCATCTCTGATTCCCCGCCTCTGATTCCCCAACTCTGATTCCCCACCTCTGATTCCCCAGCTCTGATTCCCCGCATCTGATTCCCCGTGTTTGATTCCCTGCCTCTGATTCCCCGCCTCTGATTCCCCATCTCTGATTCACCGCCTTTGATTCGCCACCTCTGATTCCCCATATCTGATTCCTCGCCTCTGTTTCCCCGCCTCTGATTTCCCGCCTCTGATTCCCCATATCTCATTCCCCGCCTCTGATTCCCCATCTCTGATTCCCGGACTCTGATTCCCCACCTCTGATTCCCGGCCTCTGATTCGCTGCTTCTGATTCTGATTCCCTGCCTCTGATTCCCCATCTCTGATTCCGCACATCTAATTCCCCGCCTCTGTTTCCCCGCCTCTGATTCCCCACCTCTGTTTCCCCATATCTAAGTCCCCGCCTCTGATTCCCCAACTTTGATTCCCCACCTCTGATTCCCCAGCTCTGATTCCCCGCCTCTGATTCCCCGCATCTGATTCCCCACCTCTGATTCCCCAGCTCTGATTCCCCGCCTCTGATTCCCCAACTCTGATTCCCCGCCTCTGATTCCCCGCCTCTGTTTCCCCATATCTGATTCCCCATCTCTGATTCCGCACATCCGATTCCCTGCCTCTGATTCCCCGCCACTGATTCCCCAACTTTGATTCCCCACCTCTGATTCCCCAGCTCTGATTCCCCGCCTCTGATTCCCCGCATCTGATTCCCCACCTCTGATTCCCCAGCTCTGATTCCCCGCCTCTGATTCCCCAACTCTGATTCCCCACCTCTGATTCCCCAGGTCTGATTACCCACCTCTGATTCCCCATATCTAATTCCCAGCCTCTGTTTCCCCGCCTCTGATTCCCCAACTTTGATTCCCCACCTCTGATTCCCCAACTCTGATTCCCTGCATCTAATTCCACAGCTCTGATTCCCCGCCTCTGATTCTTCGTGTCTGATTTCCTGCCTCTGATTCCCCGCCTCTGATTACCCATGTCTGATTCACCGCCTCTGTTTCCCCGCCTCTGATTCCCCGCCTCTGTTTCCCCATATCTAATTCCCCACCTCTGATGCACCAACTCTGATTCCCCGCCTCTGATTCCCCAGCTCTGATTCCCCGCCTCTGATACCCGCATCCGATTCCGCATATCTGATTCCACGCCTCTGTTTCCCCGCCTCTGATTCCCCGCCTCTGTTTCCCCATATCTGATTCCCCGCCTCTGATTCCCAACTATGATTCCACGCCTCTGTTTCCCCGCCTCTGATTCCCCGCCTCTGTTTCCCCATATCTGATTCCCCGCCTCTGATTCCCAACTATGATTCCCCGCCTCTGATACCCCAACTCTGATTCCCCACCTCTGATTCCCCAGCTCTGATTCCCCGCCTCTGATTCCCCAACTCTGATTCCCCACCTCTGATTCCCCAGCTCTGATTACCCACCTCTGATTCCCCATATCTAATTCCCAGCCTCTGTTTCCCCGCCTCTGATTCCCCGCCACTGAATCCCCAACTCTGATTCCCTGCCTCTGATTCCCCATATCTCATTCCCCGCCTCTGATTCCCCATCTCTGATTCCTGGACTCTGATTCCCCACCTCTGATTCCCGGCCTCTGATTCGCTGCTTCTGATTCTGATTCCCTGCCTCTGATTCCGCACATCTAATTCCCCGCCTCTGTTTCCCCGCCTCTGATTCCCCGCCTCTGTTTCCCCATATCTAAGTCCCCGCCTCTGATTCCCCAACTTTGATTCCCCACCTCTGATTCCCCAGCTCTGATTCCCCGCCTCTGATTCCCCGCATCTGATTCCCCACCTCTGATTCCCCAGCTCTGATTCCCCGCCTCTGATTCCCCAACTCTGATTCCCCGCCTCTGTTTCCCCGCCTCTGTTTCCCCATATCTGATTCCCCATCTCTGATTCCGCACATCCGATTCCCTGCCTCTGATTCCCCGCCTCTGATTCCCCAACTTTGATTCCCCACCTCTGATTCCCCAGCTCTGATTCCCCGCCTCTGATACCCCGCATCTGATTCCCCACCTCTGATTCCCCAGCTCTGATTCCCCGCCTCTGATTCCCCAACTCTGATTCCCCACCTCTGATTCCCCAGCTCTGATTACCCACCTCTGATTCCCCATATCTAATTCCCAGCCTCTGTTTCCCCGCCTCTGATTCCCCGCCACTGTTTCCCCATATCTGATTCTCCGCCTCTGAATCCCCAACTCTGATTCCCTGCATCTAATTCCCCAGCTCTGATTCCCCGCCTCTGATTCCCCGTGTCTGATTTCCTGCCTCTGTTTCCCCGCCTCTGATTACCCATGTCTGATTCACCGCCTCTGTTTCCCCGCCTCTGATTCCCCGCCTCTGTTTCCCCATATCTAATTCCCCACCTCTGATGCACCAACTCTGATTCCCCGCCTCTGATTCCCCAGCTCTGATTCCCCGCCTCTGATTCCCCGCATCCGATTCCCCATATCTGATTCCCCGCCTCTGTTTCCCCGCCTATGATTCCCCGCCTCTGTTTCCCCATATCTGATTCCCCGCCTCTGATTCCCAACTATGATTCCCCGCCTCTGATTCCCCAGCTCTGATTCCCTGCCTCTGATTCCCCGCGTTCTATTCCCTGCCTCTGATTCCCCGCCTGTGATTCCCCATCTCTGATTCACCACCTCTGATTCCCCACCTCTGATTCCCCATATCTAATTCCCCGCCTCTGTTTGCCCGCCTCTGATTCCCCGCCTCTGTTTCCCCATATATGATTCCCCGCCACTGAATCCCCAACTCTGATTCCCTGCCTCTGATTCCCCAGCTCTGATTCCCCGCCTTTGATTCCCCCCGTCTGATTCCCAGCCTCTGAATCCCCGTGTCTGATATCCTGCCTCTGATTCCCCGCCTCTGATTCCCCATCTCAGATTCACCGCCTCTGATTCCCCACCTCTGATTCCCCATCTCTGATTCCGCACATCCGATTCCCTGCCTCTGATTCCCCGACTCTGATTCCCCACCTCTGATTCCCCAGCTCTGATTCCCCGCCTCTGATTCCCCAAATCTGATTCCCCGCCATTGATTCCCCACCTCTGTTTCCCCATATCTAAGTCCCCGCCTCTGATTCCCCAACTCTGATTCCCCACCTCTGATTCCTCAGCTCTGATTACCCACCTCTGATTCCCCATATCTAATTCCCTGCCTCTGTTTCCCCGCCTCTGATTCCCCGCCACTGTTTCCCCATATCTGATTCTCCGCCTCTGAATCCCCAACTCTGATTCCCTGCATCTAATTCCCCAGCTCTGATTCCCCGCCTCTGATTCCCCGTGTCTGATTTCCTGCCTCTGATTCCCCGCCTCTGATTACCCATGTCTAATTCACCGCCTCTGATTCCCCACCTCTGATTCCCCATCTCTGATTCCGCACATCCGATTCCCAGCCTCTGATTCCCCATCTCTGATTCCCCGCCTCTGATTCCCCAACTCTGATTCCCCACCTCTGATTCCCCAGCTCTGATTCCCCGCCTCTGATTCCCCGTGTTTGATTCCCTGCCTCTGATTCCCCGCCTCTGATTCCCCAGCTCTGATTCCCCGCCTCTGATTCCCCGTGTTTGATTCCTCGCCTCTGTTTCCCCGCCTCTGATTTCCCGCCTCTGATTCCCCATATCTCATTCCCCGCCTCTGATTCCCCATCTCTGATTCCCGGACTCTGATTCCCCACCTCTGATTCCCGGCCTCTGATTCGCTGCTTCTGATTCTGATTGCCTGCCTCTGATTGCCCATCTCTGATTCCGCACATCTAATTCCCCGCCTCTGTTTCCCCGCCTCTGATTCCCCGCCTCTGTTTCCCCATATCTAAGTCCCCGCCTCTGATTCCCCAACTTTGATTCCCCACCTCTGATTCCCCAGCTCTGATTCCCCGCCTCTGATTCCCCGCATCTGATTCCCTGCATCTGATTCCCAGCCTCTGATTCCCTGCCTCTGATTCCCAAACTCTGATTCCCCACCTCTGATTCCCCATATCTGATTCCCCGCCTCTGTTTCCCCGCCTCTGATTCCCCGCCTCTGTTTCCCCATATCTGATTCCCCGCCTCTGTTTCCCCACCTCTGATTCCCCGCCTCTGATTCCCCGTGTCTGATTTCCTGCCTCTGATTCCCCGCCTCTGATTACCCATGTCTGATTCACCGCCTCTGATTCCCCACCTCTGATTTCCCATCTCTGATTCCGCACATCCGATTCCCAGCCTCTGATTCCCCATCTCTGATTCCCCGCCTCTGATTCCCCAACTCTGATTCCCCACCTCTGATTCCCCAGCTCTGATTCCCCGCATCTGATTCCCCGTGTTTGATTCCCTGCCTCTGATTCCCCGCCTCTGATTCCCCATCTCTGATTCACCGCCTTTGATTCGCCACCTCTGATTCCCCATATCTGATTCCTCGCCTCTGTTTCCCCGCCTCTGATTTCCCGCCTCTGATTCCCCATATCTCATTCCCCGCCTCTGATTCCCCATCTCTGATTCCCGGACTCTGATTCCCCACCTCTGATTCCCGGCCTCTGATTCGCTGCTTCTGATTCTGATTCCCTGCCTCTGATTCCCCATCTCTGATTCCGCACATCTAATTCCCCGCCTCTGTTTCCCCGCCTCTGATTCCCCACCTCTGTTTCCCCATATCTAAGTCCCCGCCTCTGATTCCCCAACTTTGATTCCCCACCTCTGATTCCCCAGCTCTGATTCCCCGCCTCTGATTCCCCGCATCTGATTCCCCACCTCTGATTCCCCAGCTCTGATTCCCCGCCTCTGATTCCCCAACTCTGATTCCCCGCCTCTGATTCCCCGCCTCTGTTTCCCCATATCTGATTCCCCATCTCTGATTCCGCACATCCGATTCCCTGCCTCTGATTCCCCGCCACTGATTCCCCAACTTTGATTCCCCACCTCTGATTCCCCAGCTCTGATTCCCCGCCTCTGATTCCCCGCATCTGATTCCCCACCTCTGATTCCCCAGCTCTGATTCCCCGCCTCTGATTCCCCAACTCTGATTCCCCACCTCTGATTCCCTAGGTCTGATTACCCACCTCTGATTCCCCATATCTAATTCCCAGCCTCTGTTTCCCCGCCTCTGATTCCCCAACTTTGATTCCCCACCTCTGATTCCCCAACTCTGATTCCCTGCATCTAATTCCCCAGCTCTGATTCCCCGCCTCTGATTCTTCGTGTCTGATTTCCTGCCTCTGATTCCCCGCCTCTGATTACCCATGTCTGATTCACCGCCTCTGTTTCCCCGCCTCTGATTCCCCGCCTCTGTTTCCCCATATCTAATTCCCCACCTCTGATGCACCAACTCTGATTCCCCGCCTCTGATTCCCCAGCTCTGATTCCCCGCCTCTGATACCCGCATCCGATTCCGCATATCTGATTCCACGCCTCTGTTTCCCCGCCTCTGATTCCCCGCCTCTGTTTCCCCATATCTGATTCCCCGCCTCTGATTCCCAACTATGATTCCACGCCTCTGTTTCCCCGCCTCTGATTCCCCGCCTCTGTTTCCCCATATCTGATTCCCCGCCTCTGATTCCCAACTATGATTCCCCGCCTCTGATACCCCAACTCTGATTCCCCACCTCTGATTCCCCAGCTCTGATTCCCCGCCTCTGATTCCCCAACTCTGATTCCCCACCTCTGATTCCCCAGCTCTGATTACCCACCTCTGATTCCCCATATCTAATTCCCAGCCTCTGTTTCCCCGCCTCTGATTCCCCGCCACTGTTTCCCCATATCTGATTCTCCGCCTCTGAATCCCCAACTCTGATTCCCTGCATCTAATTCCCCAGCTCTGATTCCCCGCCTCTGTTTCCCCATATCTAATTCCCCACCTCTGATGCACCAACACTGATTCCCCGCCTCTGATTCCGCAGCTCTGATTCCCCGCCTCTGATTCCCCGCATCCGATTCCCCATATCTGATTCCACGCCTCTGTTTCCCCGCCTCTGATTCCCCGCCTCTGTTTCCCCATATCTGATTCCCCGCCTCTGAATCCCAACTATGATTCCCCGCCTCTGATTCCCCAGCTCTGATTCCCAGCCTCTGAATCCCCGTGTCTGATATCCTGCCTCTGATTCCCCGCCTCTGATTCCCCATCTCAGATTCACCGCCTCTGATTCCCCACCTCTGATTCCCCATCTCTGATTCCGCACATCCGATTCCCTGCCTCTGATTCCCCGCCTCTGATTCCCCAACTTTGATTCCCCGCCTCTGATTCCCCGCATCTGATTCCCCACCTCTGATTCCCCAGCTCTGATTCCCCGCCTCTGATTCCCCAACTCTGATTCCCCACCTCTGATTCCCCAGCTCTGATTACCCACCTCTGATTCCCCATATCTAATTCCCAGCCTCTGTTTCCCCGCCTCTGATTCCCCGCCACTGTTTCCCCATATCTGATTCTCCGCCTCTGAATCCCCAACTCTGATTCCCTGCATCTAATTCCCCAGCTCTGATACCCCGCCTCTGATTCCCCGTGTCTGATTTCCTGCCTCTGATTCCCCGCCTCTGATTACCCATGTCTGATTCACCGCCTCTGTTTCCCCGCCTCTGATTCCCCGCCTCTGTTTCCCCATATCTA
Source organism: Narcine bancroftii (assembly GCF_036971445.1). NCBI lineage: Eukaryota > Metazoa > Chordata > Chondrichthyes > Torpediniformes > Narcinidae > Narcine > Narcine bancroftii. The sequence continues at coordinate 134,493,490 of NC_091470.1, forward strand.
ATTCCCCACCTCTGATGCACCAACTCTGATTCCCCGCCTCTGATTCCCCAGCTCTGATTCCCCGCCTCTGATTCACCGCATCCGATTCCCCATATCTGATTCCCCCCCTCTGTTTCCCCGCCTCTGATTCCCCGCCTCTGTTTCCCCATATCTGATTCCCCGCCTCTGATTCCCAACTATGATTCCCCGCCTCTGATTCCCCAGCTCTGATTCCCTGCCTCTGATTCCCCGCGTTCTATTCCCTGCCTCTGATTCCCCGCCTGTGATTCCCTATCTCTGATTCACCACCTCTGATTCCCCACCTCTGATTCCCCATATCTAATTCCCCGCCTCTGTTTGCCCGCCTCTGATTCCCCGCCTCTGTTTCCCCATATCTGATTCCCCGCCACTGAATCCCCAACTCTGATTCCCTGCCTCTGATTCCCCAGCTCTGATTCCCCGCCTTTGATTCCCCCCGTCTGATTCCCAGCCTCTGAATCCCCGTGTCTGATATCCTGCCTCTGATTCCCCGCCTCTGATTCCCCATATCAGATTCACCGCCTCTGATTCCCCACCTCTGATTCCCCATCTCTGATTCCGCACATCCGATTCCCTGCCTCTGATTCCCCGACTCTGATTCCCCACCTCTGATTCCCCAGCTCTGATTCCCCGCCTCTGATTCCCCAACTCTGATTCCCTGCCTCTGATTCCCCGCCTCTGTTTCCCCATATCTAAGTCCCCGCCTCTGATTCCCCAACTCTGATTCCCCACCTCTGATTCCCCAGCTCTGATTACCCACCTCTGATTCCCCTAATCTAATTCCCTGCCTCTTTTTCCCCGCCTCTGATTCCCCGCCACTGTTTCCCCATATCTGATTCTCTGCCTCTGAATCCCCAACTCTGATTCCCTGCATCTAATTCCCCAGCTCTGATTCCCCGCCTCTGATTCCCCGTGTCTGATTTCCTGCCTCCGATTCCCCGCCTCTGATTAACCATGTCTAATTCACCGCCTCTGATTCCCCACCTCTGATTCCCCATCTCTGATTCCGCACATCCGATTCCCAGCCTCTGATTCCCCATCTCTGATTCCCCGCCTCTGATTCCCCGCATCTGATTCCCCACCTCTGATTCCCCAGCTCTGATTCCCCGCCTCTGATTCCCCAACTCTGATTCCCCGCCTCTGATTCCCCGCCTCTGTTTCCCCATATCTGATTCCCCATCTCTGATTCCGCACATCCGATTCCCTGCCTCTGATTCCCCGCCACTGATTCCCCAACTTTGATTCCCCACCTCTGATTCCCCAGCTCTGATTCCCCGCCTCTGATTCCCCGCATCTGATTCCCCACCTCTGATTCCCCAGCTCTGATTCCCCGCCTCTGATTCCCCAACTCTGATTCCCCACCTCTGATTCCCCAGGTCTGATTACCCACCTCTGATTCCCCATATCTAATTCCCAGCCTCTGTTTCCCCGCCTCTGATTCCCCAACTTTGATTCCCCACCTCTGATTCCCCAACTCTGATTCCCTGCATCTAATTCCCCAGCTCTGATTCCCCGCCTCTCATTCTTCGTGTCTGATTTCCTGCCTCTGATTCCCCGCCTCTGATTACCCATGTCTGATTCACCGCCTCTGTTTCCCCGCCTCTGATTCCCCGCCTCTGTTTCCCCATATCTAATTCCCCACCTCTGATGCACCAACTCTGATTCCCCGCCTCTGATTCCCCAGCTCTGATTCCCCGCCTCTGATACCCGCATCCGATTCCGCATATCTGATTCCACGCCTCTGTTTCCCCGCCTCTGATTCCCCGCCTCTGTTTCCCCATATCTGATTCCCCGCCTCTGATTCCCAACTATGATTCCACGCCTCTGTTTCCCCGCCTCTGATTCCCCGCCTCTGTTTCCCCATATCTGATTCCCCGCCTCTGATTCCCAACTATGATTCCCCGCCTCTGATACCCCAACTCTGATTCCCCACCTCTGATTCCCCAGCTCTGATTCCCCGCCTCTGATTCCCCAACTCTGATTCCCCACCTCTGATTCCCCAGCTCTGATTACCCACCTCTGATTCCCCATATCTAATTCCCAGCCTCTGTTTCCCCGCCTCTGATTCCCCGCCACTGTTTCCCCATATCTGATTCTCCGCCTCTGAATCCCCAACTCTGATTCCCTGCATCTAATTCCCCAGCTCTGATTCCCCGCCTCTGTTTCCCCATATCTAATTCCCCACCTCTGATGCACCAACACTGATTCCCCGCCTCTGATTCCCCAGCTCTGATTCCCCGCCTCTGATTCCCCGCATCCGATTCCCCATATCTGATTCCACGCCTCTGTTTCCCCGCCTCTGATTCCCCGCCTCTGTTTCCCCATATCTGATTCCCCGCCTCTGAATCCCAACTATGATTCCCCGCCTCTGATTCCCCAGCTCTGATTCCCAGCCTCTGAATCCCCGTGTCTGATATCCTGCCTCTGATTCCCCGCCTCTGATTCCCCATCTCAGATTCACCGCCTCTGATTCCCCACCTCTGATTCCCCATCTCTGATTCCGCACATCCGATTCCCTGCCTCTGATTCCCCGCCTCTGATTCCCCAACTTTGATTCCCCGCCTCTGATTCCCCGCATCTGATTCCCCACCTCTGATTCCCCAGCTCTGATTCCCCGTCTCTGATTCCCCAACTCTGATTCCCCACCTCTGATTCCCCAGCTCTGATTACCCACCTCTGATTCCCCATATCTAATTCCCAGCCTCTGTTTCCCCGCCTCTGATTCCCCGCCACTGTTTCCCCATATCTGATTCTCCGCCTCTGAATCCCCAACTCTGATTCCCTGCATCTAATTCCCCAGCTCTGATACCCCGCCTCTGATTCCCCGTGTCTGATTTCCTGCCTCTGATTCCCCGCCTCTGATTACCCATGTCTGATTCACCGCCTCTGTTTCCCCGCCTCTGATTCCCCACCTCTGTTTCCCCATATCTAATTCCCCACCTCTGATGCACCAACTCTGATTCCCCGCCTCTGATTCCCCAGCTCTGATTCCCCGCCTCTGATTCACCGCATCCGATTCCCCATATCTGATTCCCCCCCTCTGTTTCCCCGCCTCTGATTCCCCGCCTCTGTTTCCCCATATCTGATTCCCCGCCTCTGATTCCCAACTATGATTCCCCGCCTCTGATTCCCCAGCTCTGATTCCCTGCCTCTGATTCCCCGCGTTCTATTCCCTGCCTCTGATTCCCCGCCTGTGATTCCCTATCTCTGATTCACCACCTCTGATTCCCCACCTCTGATTCCCCATATCTAATTCCCCGCCTCTGTTTGCCCGCCTCTGATTCCCCGCCTCTGTTTCCCCATATCTGATTCCCCGCCACTGAATCCCCAACTCTGATTCCCTGCCTCTGATTCCCCAGCTCTGATTCCCCGCCTTTGATTCCCCCCGTCTGATTCCCAGCCTCTGAATCCCCGTGTCTGATATCCTGCCTCTGATTCCCCGCCTCTGATTCCCCATATCAGATTCACCGCCTCTGATTCCCCACCTCTGATTCCCCATCTCTGATTCCGCACATCCGATTCCCTGCCTCTGATTCCCCGACTCTGATTCCCCACCTCTGATTCCCCAGCTCTGATTCCCCGCCTCTGATTCCCCAACTCTGATTCCCTGCCTCTGATTCCCCGCCTCTGTTTCCCCATATCTAAGTCCCCGCCTCTGATTCCCCAACTCTGATTCCCCACCTCTGATTCCCCAGCTCTGATTACCCACCTCTGATTCCCCTAATCTAATTCCCTGCCTCTTTTTCCCCGCATCTGATTCCCCACCTCTGATTCCCCAGCTCTGATTCCCCGCCTCTGATTCCCCAACTCTGATTCCCCGCCTCTGATTCCCCGCCTCTGTTTCCCCATATCTGATTCCCCATCTCTGATTCCGCACATCCGATTCCCTGCCTCTGATTCCCCGCCACTGATTCCCCAACTTTGATTCCCCACCTCTGATTCCCCAGCTCTGATTACCCACCTCTGATTCCCCATATCTAATTCCCAGCCTCTGTTTCCCCGCCTCTGATTCCCCGCCACTGTTTCCCCATATCTGATTCTCCGCCTCTGAATCCCCAACTCTGATTCCCTGCATCTAATTCCCCAGCTCTGATACCCCGCCTCTGATTCCCCGTGTCTGATTTCCTGCCTCTGATTCCCCGCCTCTGATTACCCATGTCTGATTCACCGCCTCTGTTTCCCCGCCTCTGATTCCCCGCCTCTGTTTCCCCATATCTAATTCCCCACCTCTGATGCACCAACTCTGATTCCCCGCCTCTGATTCCCCAGCTCTGATTCCCCGCCTCTGATTCACCGCATCCGATTCCCCATATCTGATTCCCCCCCTCTGTTTCCCCGTCTCTGATTCCCCGCCTCTGTTTCCCCATATCTGATTCCCCGCCTCTGATTCCCAACTATGATTCCCCGCCTCTGATTCCCCAGCTCTGATTCCCTGCCTCTGATTCCCCGCGTTCTATTCCCTGCCTCTGATTCCCCGCCTGTGATTCCCTATCTCTGATTCACCACCTCTGATTCCCCACCTCTGATTCCCCATATCTAATTCCCCGCCTCTGTTTGCCCGCCTCTGATTCCCCGCCTCTGTTTCCCCATATCTGATTCCCCGCCACTGAATCCCCAACTCTGATTCCCTGCCTCTGATTCCCCAGCTCTGATTCCCCGCCTTTGATTCCCCCCGTCTGATTCCCAGCCTCTGAATCCCCGTGTCTGATATCCTGCCTCTGATTCCCCGCCTCTGATTCCCCATATCAGATTCACCGCCTCTGATTCCCCACCTCTGATTCCCCATCTCTGATTCCGCACATCCGATTCCCTGCCTCTGATTCCCCGACTCTGATTCCCCACCTCTGATTCCCCAGCTCTGATTCCCCGCCTCTGATTCCCCAACTCTGATTCCCTGCCTCTGATTCCCCGCCTCTGTTTCCCCATATCTAAGTCCCCGCCTCTGATTCCCCAACTCTGATTCCCCACCTCTGATTCCCCAGCTCTGATTACCCACCTCTGATTCCCCTAATCTAATTCCCTGCCTCTTTTTCCCCGCCTCTGATTCCCCGCCACTGTTTCCCCATATCTGATTCTCTGCCTCTGAATCCCCAACTCTGATTCCCTGCATCTAATTCCCCAGCTCTGATTCCCCGCCTCTGATTCCCCGTGTCTGATTTCCTGCCTCCGATTCCCCGCCTCTGATTAACCATGTCTAATTCACCGCCTCTGATTCCCCACCTCTGATTCCCCATCTCTGATTCCGCACATCCGATTCCCAGCCTCTGATTCCCCATCTCTGATTCCCCGCCTCTGATTCCCCGCATCTGATTCCCCACCTCTGATTCCCCAGCTCTGATTCCCCGCCTCTGATTCCCCAACTCTGATTCCCCGCCTCTGATTCCCCGCCTCTGTTTCCCCATATCTGATTCCCCATCTCTGATTCCGCACATCCGATTCCCTGCCTCTGATTCCCCGCCACTGATTCCCCAACTTTGATTCCCCACCTCTGATTCCCCAGCTCTGATTCCCCGCCTCTGATTCCCCGCATCTGATTCCCCACCTCTGATTCCCCAGCTCTGATTCCCCGCCTCTGATTCCCCAACTCTGATTCCCCACCTCTGATTCCCCAGGTCTGATTACCCACCTCTGATTCCCCATATCTAATTCCCAGCCTCTGTTTCCCCGCCTCTGATTCCCCAACTTTGATTCCCCACCTCTGATTCCCCAACTCTGATTCCCTGCATCTAATTCCCCAGCTCTGATTCCCCGCCTCTCATTCTTCGTGTCTGATTTCCTGCCTCTGATTCCCCGCCTCTGATTACCCATGTCTGATTCACCGCCTCTGTTTCCCCGCCTCTGATTCCCCGCCTCTGTTTCCCCATATCTAATTCCCCACCTCTGATGCACCAACTCTGATTCCCCGCCTCTGAATCCCCAGCTCTGATTCCCCGCCTCTGATACCCGCATCCGATTCCGCATATCTGATTCCACGCCTCTGTTTCCCCGCCTCTGATTCCCCGCCTCTGTTTCCCCATATCTGATTCCCCGCCTCTGATTCCCAACTATGATTCCACGCCTCTGTTTCCCCGCCTCTGATTCCCCGCCTCTGTTTCCCCATATCTGATTCCCCGCCTCTGATTCCCAACTATGATTCCCCGCCTCTGATACCCCAACTCTGATTCCCCACCTCTGATTCCCCAGCTCTGATTCCCCGCCTCTGATTCCCCAACTCTGATTCCCCACCTCTGATTCCCCAGCTCTGATTACCCACCTCTGATTCCCCATATCTAATTCCCAGCCTCTGTTTCCCCGCCTCTGATTCCCCGCCACTGTTTCCCCATATCTGATTCTCCGCCTCTGAATCCCCAACTCTGATTCCCTGCATCTAATTCCCCAGCTCTGATTCCCCGCCTCTGTTTCCCCATATCTAATTCCCCACCTCTGATGCACCAACACTGATTCCCCGCCTCTGATTCCCCAGCTCTGATTCCCCGCCTCTGATTCCCCGCATCCGATTCCCCATATCTGATTCCACGCCTCTGTTTCCCCGCCTCTGATTCCCCGCCTCTGTTTCCCCATATCTGATTCCCCGCCTCTGAATCCCAACTATGATTCCCCGCCTCTGATTCCCCAGCTCTGATTCCCAGCCTCTGAATCCCCGTGTCTGATATCCTGCCTCTGATTCCCCGCCTCTGATTCCCCATCTCAGATTCACCGCCTCTGATTCCCCACCTCTGATTCCCCATCTCTGATTCCGCACATCCGATTCCCTGCCTCTGATTCCCCGCCTCTGATTCCCCAACTTTGATTCCCCGCCTCTGATTCCCCGCATCTGATTCCCCACCTCTGATTCCCCAGCTCTGATTCCCCGCCTCTGATTCCCCAACTCTGATTCCCCACCTCTGATTCCCCAGCTCTGATTACCCACCTCTGATTCCCCATATCTAATTCCCAGCCTCTGTTTCCCCGCCTCTGATTCCCCGCCACTGTTTCCCCATATCTGATTCTCCGCCTCTGAATCCCCAACTCTGATTCCCTGCATCTAATTCCCCAGCTCTGATACCCCGCCTCTGATTCCCCGTGTCTGATTTCCTGCCTCTGATTCCCCGCCTCTGATTACCCATGTCTGATTCACCGCCTCTGTTTCCCCGCCTCTGATTCCCCGCCTCTGTTTCCCCATATCTAATTCCCCACCTCTGATGCACCAACTCTGATTCCCCGCCTCTGATTCCCCAGCTCTGATTCCCCGCCTCTGATTCACCGCATCCGATTCCCCATATCTGATTCCCCCCCTCTGTTTCCCCGCCTCTGATTCCCCGCCTCTGTTTCCCCATATCTGATTCCCCGCCTCTGATTCCCAACTATGATTCCCCGCCTCTGATTCCCCAGCTCTGATTCCCTGCCTCTGATTCCCCGCGTTCTATTCCCTGCCTCTGATTCCCCGCCTGTGATTCCCTATCTCTGATTCACCACCTCTGATTCCCCACCTCTGATTCCCCATATCTAATTCCCCGCCTCTGTTTGCCCGCCTCTGATTCCCCGCCTCTGTTTCCCCATATCTGATTCCCCGCCACTGAATCCCCAACTCTGATTCCCTGCCTCTGATTCCCCAGCTCTGATTCCCCGCCTTTGATTCCCCCCGTCTGATTCCCAGCCTCTGAATCCCCGTGTCTGATATCCTGCCTCTGATTCCCCGCCTCTGATTCCCCATATCAGATTCACCGCCTCTGATTCCCCACCTCTGATTCCCCATCTCTGATTCCGCACATCCGATTCCCTGCCTCTGATTCCCCGACTCTGATTCCCCACCTCTGATTCCCCAGCTCTGATTCCCCGCCTCTGATTCCCCAACTCTGATTCCCTGCCTCTGATTCCCCGCCTCTGTTTCCCCATATCTAAGTCCCCGCCTCTGATTCCCCAACTCTGATTCCCCACCTCTGATTCCCCAGCTCTGATTACCCACCTCTGATTCCCCTAATCTAATTCCCTGCCTCTTTTTCCCCGCATCTGATTCCCCACCTCTGATTCCCCAGCTCTGATTCCCCGCCTCTGATTCCCCAACTCTGATTCCCCGCCTCTGATTCCCCGCCTCTGTTTCCCCATATCTGATTCCCCATCTCTGATTCCGCACATCCGATTCCCTGCCTCTGATTCCCCGCCACTGATTCCCCAACTTTGATTCCCCACCTCTGATTCCCCAGCTCTGATTCCCCGCCTCTGATTCCCCGCATCTGATTCCCCACCTCTGATTCCCCAGCTCTGATTCCCCGCCTCTGATTCCCCAACTCTGATTCCCCACCTCTGATTCCCTAGGTCTGATTACCCACCTCTGATTCCCCATATCTAATTCCCAGCCTCTGTTTCCCCGCCTCTGATTCCCCAACTTTGATTCCCCACCTCTGATTCCCCAACTCTGATTCCCTGCATCTAATTCCCCAGCTCTGATTCCCCGCCTCTGATTCTTCGTGTCTGATTTCCTGCCTCTGATTCCCCGCCTCTGATTACCCATGTCTGATTCACCGCCTCTGTTTCCCCGCCTCTGATTCCCCGCCTCTGTTTCCCCATATCTAATTCCCCACCTCTGATGCACCAACTCTGATTCCCCGCCTCTGATTCCCCAGCTCTGATTCCCCGCCTCTGATACCCGCATCCGATTCCGCATATCTGATTCCACGCCTCTGTTTCCCCGCCTCTGATTCCCCGCCTCTGTTTCCCCATATCTGATTCCCCGCCTCTGATTCCCAACTATGATTCCACGCCTCTGTTTCCCCGCCTCTGATTCCCCGCCTCTGTTTCCCCATATCTGATTCCCCGCCTCTGATTCCCAACTATGATTCCCCGCCTCTGATACCCCAACTCTGATTCCCCACCTCTGATTCCCCAGCTCTGATTCCCCGCCTCTGATTCCCCAACTCTGATTCCCCACCTCTGATTCCCCAGCTCTGATTACCCACCTCTGATTCCCCATATCTAATTCCCAGCCTCTGTTTCCCCGCCTCTGATTCCCCGCCACTGTTTCCCCATATCTGATTCTCCGCCTCTGAATCCCCAACTCTGATTCCCTGCATCTAATTCCCCAGCTCTGATTCCCCGCCTCTGTTTCCCCATATCTAATTCCCCACCTCTGATGCACCAACACTGATTCCCCGCCTCTGATTCCGCAGCTCTGATTCCCCGCCTCTGATTCCCCGCATCCGATTCCCCATATCTGATTCCACGCCTCTGTTTCCCCGCCTCTGATTCCCCGCCTCTGTTTCCCCATATCTGATTCCCCGCCTCTGAATCCCAACTATGATTCCCCGCCTCTGATTCCCCAGCTCTGATTCCCAGCCTCTGAATCCCCGTGTCTGATATCCTGCCTCTGATTCCCCGCCTCTGATTCCCCATCTCAGATTCACCGCCTCTGATTCCCCACCTCTGATTCCCCATCTCTGATTCCGCACATCCGATTCCCTGCCTCTGATTCCCCGCCTCTGATTCCCCAACTTTGATTCCCCGCCTCTGATTCCCCGCATCTGATTCCCCACCTCTGATTCCCCAGCTCTGATTCCCCGCCTCTGATTCCCCAACTCTGATTCCCCACCTCTGATTCCCCAGCTCTGATTACCCACCTCTGATTCCCCATATCTAATTCCCAGCCTCTGTTTCCCCGCCTCTGATTCCCCGCCACTGTTTCCCCATATCTGATTCTCCGCCTCTGAATCCCCAACTCTGATTCCCTGCATCTAATTCCCCAGCTCTGATACCCCGCCTCTGATTCCCCGTGTCTGATTTCCTGCCTCTGATTCCCCGCCTCTGATTACCCATGTCTGATTCACCGCCTCTGTTTCCCCGCCTCTGATTCCCCGCCTCTGTTTCCCCATATCTAATTCCCCACCTCTGATGCACCAACTCTGATTCCCCGCCTCTGATTCCCCAGCTCTGATTCCCCGCCTCTGATTCACCGCATCCGATTCCCCATATCTGATTCCCCCCCTCTGTTTCCCCGCCTCTGATTCCCCGCCTCTGTTTCCCCATATCTGATTCCCCGCCTCTGATTCCCAACTATGATTCCCCGCCTCTGATTCCCCAGCTCTGATTCCCTGCCTCTGATTCCCCGCGTTCTATTCCCTGCCTCTGATTCCCCGCCTGTGATTCCCTATCTCTGATTCACCACCTCTGATTCCCCACCTCTGATTCCCCATATCTAATTCCCCGCCTCTGTTTGCCCGCCTCTGATTCCCCGCCTCTGTTTCCCCATATCTGATTCCCCGCCACTGAATCCCCAACTCTGATTCCCTGCCTCTGAATCCCCAGCTCTGATTCCCCGCCTTTGATTCCCCCCGTCTGATTCCCAGCCTCTGAATCCCCGTGTCTGATATCCTGCCTCTGATTCCCCGCCTCTGATTCCCCATATCAGATTCACCGCCTCTGATTCCCCACCTCTGATTCCCCATCTCTGATTCCGCACATCCGATTCCCTGCCTCTGATTCCCCGACTCTGATTCCCCACCTCTGATTCCCCAGCTCTGATTCCCCGCCTCTGATTCCCCAACTCTGATTCCCTGCCTCTGATTCCCCGCCTCTGTTTCCCCATATCTAAGTCCCCGCCTCTGATTCCCCAACTCTGATTCCCCACCTCTGATTCCCCAGCTCTGATTACCCACCTCTGATTCCCCTAATCTAATTCCCTGCCTCTTTTTCCCCGCCTCTGATTCCCCGCCACTGTTTCCCCATATCTGATTCTCTGCCTCTGAATCCCCAACTCTGATTCCCTGCATCTAATTCCCCAGCTCTGATTCCCCGCCTCTGATTCCCCGTGTCTGATTTCCTGCCTCCGATTCCCCGCCTCTGATTAACCATGTCTAATTCACCGCCTCTGATTCCCCACCTCTGATTCCCCATCTCTGATTCCGCACATCCGATTCCCAGCCTCTGATTCCCCATCTCTGATTCCCCGCCTCTGATTCCCCGCATCTGATTCCCCACCTCTGATTCCCCAGCTCTGATTCCCCGCCTCTGATTCCCCAACTCTGATTCCCCGCCTCTGATTCCCCGCCTCTGTTTCCCCATATCTGATTCCCCATCTCTGATTCCGCACATCCGATTCCCTGCCTCTGATTCCCCGCCACTGATTCCCCAACTTTGATTCCCCACCTCTGATTCCCCAGCTCTGATTCCCCGCCTCTGATTCCCCGCATCTGATTCCCCACCTCTGATTCCCCAGCTCTGATTCCCCGCCTCTGATTCCCCAACTCTGATTCCCCACCTCTGATTCCCCAGGTCTGATTACCCACCTCTGATTCCCCATATCTAATTCCCAGCCTCTGTTTCCCCGCCTCTGATTCCCCAACTTTGATTCCCCACCTCTGATTCCCCAACTCTGATTCCCTGCATCTAATTCCCCAGCTCTGATTCCCCGCCTCTGATTCTTCGTGTCTGATTTCCTGCCTCTGATTCCCCGCCTCTGATTACCCATGTCTGATTCACCGCCTCTGTTTCCCCGCCTCTGATTCCCCGCCTCTGTTTCCCCATATCTAATTCCCCACCTCTGATGCACCAACTCTGATTCCCCGCCTCTGATTCCCCAGCTCTGATTCCCCGCCTCTGATACCCGCATCCGATTCCGCATATCTGATTCCACGCCTCTGTTTCCCCGCCTCTGATTCCCCGCCTCTGTTTCCCCATATCTGATTCCCTGCCTCTGATTCCCAACTATGATTCCACGCCTCTGTTTCCCCGCCTCTGATTCCCCGCCTCTGTTTCCCCATATCTGATTCCCCGCCTCTGATTCCCAACTATGATTCCCCGCCTCTGATACCCCAACTCTGATTCCCCACCTCTGATTCCCCAGCTCTGATTCCCCGCCTCTGATTCCCCAACTCTGATTCCCCACCTCTGATTCCCCAGCTCTGATTACCCACCTCTGATTCCCCATATCTAATTCCCAGCCTCTGTTTCCCCGCCTCTGATTCCCCGCCACTGTTTCCCCATATCTGATTCTCCGCCTCTGAATCCCCAACTCTGATTCCCTGCATCTAATTCCCCAGCTCTGATTCCCCGCCTCTGTTTCCCCATATCTAATTCCCCACCTCTGATGCACCAACACTGATTCCCCGCCTCTGATTCCGCAGCTCTGATTCCCCGCCTCTGATTCCCCGCATCCGATTCCCCATATCTGATTCCACGCCTCTGTTTCCCCGCCTCTGATTCCCCGCCTCTGTTTCCCCATATCTGATTCCCCGCCTCTGAATCCCAACTATGATTCCCCGCCTCTGATTCCCCAGCTCTGATTCCCAGCCTCTGAATCCCCGTGTCTGATATCCTGCCTCTGATTCCCCGCCTCTGATTCCCCATCTCAGATTCACCGCCTCTGATTCCCCACCTCTGATTCCCCATCTCTGATTCCGCACATCCGATTCCCTGCCTCTGATTCCCCGCCTCTGATTCCCCAACTTTGATTCCCCGCCTCTGATTCCCCGCATCTGATTCCCCACCTCTGATTCCCCAGCTCTGATTCCCCGCCTCTGATTCCCCAACTCTGATTCCCCACCTCTGATTCCCCAGCTCTGATTACCCACCTCTGATTCCCCATATCTAATTCCCAGCCTCTGTTTCCCCGCCTCTGATTCCCCGCCACTGTTTCCCCATATCTGATTCTCCACCTCTGAATCCCCAACTCTGATTCCCTGCATCTAATTCCCCAGCTCTGATACCCCGCCTCTGATTCCCCGTGTCTGATTTCCTGCCTCTGATTCCCCGCCTCTGATTACCCATGTCTGATTCACCGCCTCTGTTTCCCCGCCTCTGATTCCCCGCCTCTGTTTCCCCATATCTAATTCCCCACCTCTGATGCACCAACTCTGATTCCCCGCCTCTGATTCCCCAGCTCTGATTCCCCGCCTCTGATTCACCGCATCCGATTCCCCATATCTGATTCCCCCCCTCTGTTTCCCCGCCTCTGATTCCCCGCCTCTGTTTCCCCATATCTGATTCCCCGCCTCTGATTCCCAACTATGATTCCCCGCCTCTGATTCCCCAGCTCTGATTCCCTGCCTCTGATTCCCCGCGTTCTATTCCCTGCCTCTGATTCCCCGCCTGTGATTCCCTATCTCTGATTCACCACCTCTGATTCCCCACCTCTGATTCCCCATATCTAATTCCCCGCCTCTGTTTGCCCGCCTCTGATTCCCCGCCTCTGTTTCCCCATATCTGATTCCCCGCCACTGAATCCCCAACTCTGATTCCCTGCCTCTGATTCCCCAGCTCTGATTCCCCGCCTTTGATTCCCCCCGTCTGATTCCCAGCCTCTGAATCCCCGTGTCTGATATCCTGCCTCTGATTCCCCGCCTCTGATTCCCCATATCAGATTCACCGCCTCTGATTCCCCACCTCTGATTCCCCATCTCTGATTCCGCACATCCGATTCCCTGCCTCTGATTCCCCGACTCTGATTCCCCACCTCTGATTCCCCAGCTCTGATTCCCCGCCTCTGATTCCCCAACTCTGATTCCCTGCCTCTGATTCCCCGCCTCTGTTTCCCCATATCTAAGTCCCCGCCTCTGATTCCCCAACTCTGATTCCCCACCTCTGATTCCCCAGCTCTGATTACCCACCTCTGATTCCCCTAATCTAATTCCCTGCCTCTTTTTCCCCGCCTCTGATTCCCCGCCACTGTTTCCCCATATCTGATTCTCTGCCTCTGAATCCCCAACTCTGATTCCCTGCATCTAATTCCCCAGCTCTGATTCCCCGCCTCTGATTCCCCGTGTCTGATTTCCTGCCTCCGATTCCCCGCCTCTGATTAACCATGTCTAATTCACCGCCTCTGATTCCCCACCTCTGATTCCCCATCTCTGATTCCGCACATCCGATTCCCAGCCTCTGATTCCCCATCTCTGATTCCCCGCCTCTGATTCCCCAACTCTGATTCCCCACCTCTGATTCCCCAGCTCTGATTCCCCGCTTCTGATTCCCAGTGTTTGAATCCCTGCCTCTGATTCCCCGCCTCTGATTCCCCATCTCTGATTCACCGCCTTTGATTCGCCACCTCTGATTCCCCATATCTGATTCCTCGCCTCTGTTTCCCCGCCTCTGATTTCCCGCCTCTGATACCCCATATCTCATTCCCCGCCTCTGATTCCCCATCTCTGATTCCCGGACTCTGATTCCCCACCTCTGATTCCCGGCCTCTGATTCGCTGCTTCTGATTCTGATTCCCTGCCTCTGATTCCCCATCTCTGATTCCGCACATCTAATTCCCCGCCTCTGTTTCCCCGCCTCTGATTCCCCGCCTCTGTTTCCCCATATCTAAGTCCCCGCCTCTGATTCCCCAACTTTGATTCCCCACCTCTGATTCCCCAGCTCTGATTCCCCGCCTCTGATTCCCCGCATCTGATTCCCTGCATCTGATTCCCAGCCTCTGATTCCCTGCCTCTGATTCCCAAACTCTGATTCCCCACCTCTGATTCCCCATATCTGATTCCCCGCCTCTGTATCCCCGCCTCTGATTCCCCGCCTCTGTTTCCCCATATCTTATTCCCCGCCTCTGTTTCCCCGCCTCTGATTCCCCGCCTCTGATTCCCCGTGTCTGATTTCCTGCCTCTGATTCCCCGCTTCTGATTACCCATGTCTGATTCACCGCCTCTGATTCCCCACCTCTGATTCCCCATCTCTGATTCCGCACATCCGATTCCCAGCCTCTGATTCCCCATCTCTGATTCCCCGCCTCTGATTCCCCAACTCTGATTCCCCACCTCTGATTCCCCAGCTCTGATTCCCCGCCTCTGATTCCCCGTGTTTGATTCCCTGCCTCTGATTCCCCGCCTCTGATTCCCCATCTCTGATTCACAGCCTTTGATTCGCCACCTCTGATTCCCCATATCTGATTCCTCGCCTCTGTTTCCCCGCCTCCGATTTCCCGCCTCTGATTCCCCATATCTCATTCCCCGCCTCTGATTCCCCATCTCTGATTCCCGGACTCTGATTCCCCACCTCTGATTCCCGGCCTCTGATTCGCTGCTTCTGATTCTGATTCCCTGCCTCTGATTCCCCATCTCTGATTCCGCACATCTAATTCCCCGCCTCTGTTTCCCCGCCTCTGATACCCCGCCTCTGTTTCCCCATATCTGATTCCCCGCCTCTGTTTCCCCGCCTCTGATTCCCCGCCTCTGTTTCCCCATATCTAAGTCCCCGCCTCTGATTCCCCAACTCTGATTCCTCACCTCTGATTCCCCAGCTCTTATTGCCCGCCTCTGATTCCCCGCATCTGATTCCCTCCATCTGATTCCCAGCCTCTGATTCCCTGCCTCTGATTCCCAAACTCTGATTCCCCACCTCTGATTCCCCATATCTGATTCCCCGCCTCTGTTTCCCCGCCTCTGATTCCCCGCCTCTGTTTCCCCTTATCTGATTCCCCGCCTCTATTTGCCCGCCTCTGATTCCCCGCCTCTGTTTCCCCATATCTGATTACCCGCCTCTGAATCCCCAACTCTGATTCCCTGCCTCTAATTTCCCAGCTCTGATTCCCCGCCTCTGATTCCCCGTGTCTGATTTCCTGCCTCTGATTCCCCGCCTCTGATTACCCATGTCTGATTCACCGCCTCTGATTCCCCACCTCTGATTCCCCATCTCTGATTCCGCACATCCGATTCACTGCCTCTGATTCCCCAGCTCTGATTCCCCGCCTCTGATTCCCCGCGTCTTATTCCCTGCTTCTGATTCTGATTCCCTGCCTCTGATTCCCCATCTCTGATTCTGCACATCTGATTCCCTGCCTCTGATTCCCCACCTCTGATTCCCCATATCTGATTCCCCGCCTCTGAATCCCCATCTCTGATTCCCGGACTCTGATTACCCACCTCTGATTCCCGGCCTCTTATTACCAGCATCTGATTCCAGGCCTCTGATTCCCGGCCTCTGATTCCCCGCCTCTGTTTCCCCATATCTAATTCCCCACCTCTGATGCACCAACTCTGATTCCCCGCCTCTGATTCCCCGCCTCTGATTCCCCGCCTCTGTTTCCCCATATCTAATTCCCCACCTCTGATGCACCAACTCTGATTCCCCGCCTCTGATTCCCCAGCTCTGATTCCCCGCCTCTGATTCCCCGCATCCGATTCCCCATATCTGATTCCCCGCCTCTGTTTCCCCGCCTCTGATTCCCCACCTCTGATTCCCAACTATGATTCCCCGCCTCTGATTCCCCAGCTCTGATTCCCTGCCTCTGATTCCCCGCGTTCTATTCCCTGCCTCTGATTCCCCGCCTGTGATTCCCCATCTCTGATTCACCACCTCAGATTCCCCACCTCTGATTCCCCATATCTAATTCCCCGCCTCTGTTTGCCCGCCTCTGATTCCCCGCCTCTGTTTCCCCATATCTGATTCCCCGCCACTGAATCCCAACTCTGATTCCCTGCCTCTGATTCCCCAGCTCTGATTCCCCGCCTTTGATTCCCCCCGTCTGTTTCCCAGCCTCTGAATCCCGGTGTCTGATATCCTGCCTCTGATTCCCCGCCTCTGATTCCCCATCTCAGATTCACCGCCTCTGATTCCCCACCTCTGATTCCCCATCTCTGATTCCGCACATCCGATTCCCTGCCTCTGATTCCCCGACTCTGATTCCCCACCTCTGATTCCCCAGCTCTGATTCCCCGCCTCTGATTCCCCAACTCTGATTCCCCGCCTCTGATTCCCCGCCTCTGTTTCCCCATATCTAAGTCCCCGCCTCTGATTCCCCAACTCTGATTCCCCACCTCTGATTCCCCAGCTCTGATTACCCACCTCTGATTCCCCATATCTAATTCCCAGCCTCTGTTTCCCCGCCTCTGATTCCCCGCCACTGTTTCCCCATATCTGATTCTCCGCCTCTGAATCCCCAACTCTGATTCCCTGCATCTAATTCCCCAGCTCTGATTCCCCGCCTCTGATTCCCCGTGTCTGATTTCCTGCCTCTGATTCCCCGCCTCTGATTACCCATGTCTGATTCACCGCCTCTGATTCCCCACCTCTGATTCCCCATATCTGATTCCTCGCCTCTGTTTCCCCGCCTCTGATTTCCCGCCTCTGATTCCCCATATCTCATTCCCCGCCTCTGATTCCCCATCTCTGATTCCCGGACTCTGATTCCCCACCTCTGATTCCCGGCCTCTGATTCGCTGCTTCTGATTCTGATTCCCTGCCTCTGGTTCCCCATCTCTGATTCCGCACATCTAATTCCCCGCCTCTGTTTCCCCACCTCTGATTCCCCGCCTCTGTTTCCCCATATCTAAGTCCCCGCCCCTGATTCCCCAACTTTGATTCCCCACCTCTGATTCCCCAGCTCTGATTCCCCGCCTCTGATTCCCCGCATCTGATTCCCTGCATCTGATTCCCAGCCTCTGATTCCCTGCCTCTGATTCCCAAACTCTGATTCCCCACCTCTGATTCCCCATATCTGATTCCCCGCCTCTGTTTCCCCGCCTCTGATTCCCCGCCTCTGTTTCCCCATATCTGATTCCCCGCCTCTATTTGCCCGCCTCTGATTCCCCGCCTCTGTTTCCCCATATCTGATTACCCGCCTCTGAATCCCCAACTCAGATTCCCTGCCTCTAATTTCCCAGCTCTGATTCCCCGCCTCTGATTCCCCGTTTCTGATTTCCTGCCTCTGATTCCCCGCCTCTGATTACCCATGCCTGATTCACCGCCTCTGATTCCCCACCTCTGATTCCCCATCTCTGATTCCGCATATCCGATTCACTGCCTCTGATTCCCCAACTCTGATTCCCCGCCTCTGATTCCCAGCGTCTTATTCCCTGCTTCTGATTCTGATTCCCTGCCTCTGATTCCCCATCTCTGATTCTGCACATCTGATTCCCTGCCTCTGATTCCCCACCTCTGATTCGCCATATCTGATTCCCCGCCTCTGTTTCCCTGCCTCTGATTCCCCGCCTCTGTTTCCCCATATCTAAGTCCCCGCCTCTGATTCCCCAACTCTGATTCCCCACCTCTGATTCCCCAGCTCTGATTCCCCGCCTCTGATTCCCCGCATCTGATTCCCTGCATCTGATTCCCAGCCTCTGATTCCCTGCCTCTGATTCCCAACCTCTGATTCCCCACCTCTGATTCCCCATATCTGATTCCCCGCCTCTGTTTCCCCGCCTCTGATTCCCCGCCTCTGTTTCCCCATATCTGATTCCCCGCCTCTATTTCCCTTCCTCTGATTCCCAGCCTCTGATTCCCCATATCTAATTCCCCGCCTCTGATTCCCCAACTCTGATTCCCCGCCTCTGATTCCCCAGCTCTGAATCCCCGCATCTGATTCCCCGCGTCTGATTACCGGCCTCTGATTCCCCGCTCTGATTCCCCATTTCTGATTCACAACCTCTGATTCCCCACCTCTGATTCCCCATATCTGATTTGCCGCCTCTGTTTCCCCGCCTCTGATTCCCCGCCTCTGATTCACCAGCTATGATTCCCCGCCTCTGATTCCCCGCCTCTGATTCCCTCCCTCTGATTCCCCGCCTCTGATTCCACATCTCTGATTCACCACCTCTGATTCATTGCGTCTGATTCCCCGCCTCTGTTTCCCCGCCTCTGATTCCCCGCCTCTGTTTCCCCATATCTAAGTCCCCGCCTCTGATTCCCCAACTCTGATTCCCCACCTCTGATTCCCCAGCTCTGATTCCCCGCCTCTGATTCCCCGCATCTGATTCCCTGCATCTGATTCCCAGCCTCTGATTCCCTGCCTCTGATTCCCAACCTCTGATTCCGCACCTCTGATTCCCCAACTTTGATTCCCCACCTCTGATTCCCCAGCTCTGATTCCCCGCCTCTGATTCCCCGCATCTGATTCCCTGCATCTGATTCCCAGCCTCTGATTCCCTGCCTCTGATTCCCAAACTCTGATTCCCCACCTCTGATTCCCGGCCTCTGATTCCGCACATCTAATTCCCTGCCTCTGATTCCCCACCTCTGATTCCCCATATCTGATTCCCCACCTCTGATTCCCGGCCTCTGATTCCGCACATCTAATTCCCTGCCTCTGATTCCCCACCTCTGATTCCCCATATCTAATTCCCTGCCTCTGATTCCCCACCTCTGATTCCCCATATCTAAGTCCCCGCCTCTGATTCCCCAACTTTGATTCCCCACCTCTGATTCCCCAGCTCTTATTGCCCGCCTCTGATTCCCCGCATCTTATTCCCTCCATCTGATTCCCAGCCTCTGATTCCCTGCCTCTGATTCCCAAACTCTGATTCCCCACCTCTGATTCCCCATATCTGATTCCCCGCCTCTGTTTCCCCGCCTCTGATTCCCCGCCTCTGTTTCCCCTTATCTGATTCCCCGCCTCTATTTGCCCGCCTCTGATTCCCCGCCTCTGTTTCCCCATATCTGATTACCCGCCTCTGAATCCCCAACTCTGATTCCCTGCCTCTAATTTCCCAGCTCTGATTCCCCGCCTCTGATTCCCCATGTCTGATTTCCTGCCTCTGATTCCCCGCCTCTGATTACCCATGTCTGATTCACCGCCTCTGATTCCCCACCTCTGATTCCCCATCTCTGATTCCGCACATCCGATTCACTGCCTATGATTCCCCAGCTCTGATTCCCCGCCTCTGATTCCCCGCGTCTTATTCCCTGCTTCTGATTCTGATTCCCTGCCTCTGATTCCCCATCTCTGATTCTGCACATCTGATTCCCTGCCTCTGATTCCCCACCTCTGATTCCCCATATCTGATTCCCCGCCTCTGTTTCCCCGCCTCTGATTCCCCGCCTCTGTTTCCCCTTATCTGATTCCCCGCCTCTATTTGCCCGCCTCTGATTCCCCGCCTCTGTTTCCCCATATCTGATTACCCGCCTCTGAATCCCCAACTCTGATTCCCTGCCTCTAATTTCCCAGCTCTGATTCCCCGCCTCTGATTCCCCGTGTCTGATTTCCTGCCTCTGATTCCCCGCCTCTGATTACCCATGTCTGATTCACCGCCTCTGATTCCCCACCTCTGATTCCCCATCTCTGATTCCGCACATCCGATTCACTGCCTCTGATTCCCCAGCTCTGATTCCCCGCCTCTGATTCCCCGCGTCTTATTCCCTGCTTCTGATTCTGATTCCCTGCCTCTGATTCCCCATCTCTGATTCTGCACATCTGATTCCCTGCCTCTGATTCCCCACCTCTGATTCCCCATATCTGATTCCCCGCCTCTGAATCCCCATCTCTGATTCCCGGACTCTGATTACCCACCTCTGATTCCCGGCCTCTTATTACCAGCATCTGATTCCAGGCCTCTGATTCCCGGCCTCTGATTCCCCGCCTCTGTTTCCCCATATCTAATTCCCCACCTCTGATGCACCAACTCTGATTCCCCGCCTCTGATTCCCCGCCTCTGATTCCCCGCCTCTGTTTCCCCATATCTAATTCCCCACCTCTGATGCACCAACTCTGATTCCCCGCCTCTGATTCCCCAGCTCTGATTCCCCGCCTCTGATTCCCCGCATCCGATTCCCCATATCTGATTCCCCGCCTCTGTTTCCCCGCCTCTGATTCCCCACCTCTGATTCCCAACTATGATTCCCCGCCTCTGATTCCCCAGCTCTGATTCCCTGCCTCTGATTCCCCGCGTTCTATTCCCTGCCTCTGATTCCCCGCCTGTGATTCCCCATCTCTGATTCACCACCTCTGATTCCCCACCTCTGATTCCCCATATCTAATTCCCCGCCTCTGTTTGCCCGCCTCTGATTCCCCGCCTCTGTTTCCCCATATCTGATTCCCCGCCACTGAATCCCAACTCTGATTCCCTGCCTCTGATTCCCCAGCTCTGATTCCCCGCCTTTGATTCCCCCCGTCTGATTCCCAGCCTCTGAATCCCGGTGTCTGATATCCTGCCTCTGATTCCCCGCCTCTGATTCCCCATCTCAGATTCACCGCCTCTGATTCCCCACCTCTGATTCCCCATCTCTGATTCCGCACATCCGATTCCCTGCCTCTGATTCCCCGACTCTGATTCCCCACCTCTGATTCCCCAGCTCTGATTCCCCGCCTCTGATTCCCCAACTCTGATTCCCCGCCTCTGATTCCCCGCCTCTGTTTCCCCATATCTAAGTCCCCGCCTCTGATTCCCCAACTCTGATTCCCCACCTCTGATTCCCCAGCTCTGATTACCCACCTCTGATTCCCCATATCTAATTCCCAGCCTCTGTTTCCCCGCCTCTGATTCCCCGCCACTGTTTCCCCATATCTGATTCTCCGCCTCTGAATCCCCAACTCTGATTCCCTGCATCTAATTCCCCAGCTCTGATTCCCCGCCTCTGATTCCCCGTGTCTGATTTCCTGCCTCTGATTCCCCGCCTCTGATTACCCATGTCTGATTCACCGCCTCTGATTCCCCACCTCTGATTCCCCATATCTGATTCCTCGCCTCTGTTTCCCCGCCTCTGATTTCCCGCCTCTGATTCCCCATATCTCATTCCCCGCCTCTGATTCCCCATCTCTGATTCCCGGACTCTGATTCCCCACCTCTGATTCCCGGCCTCTGATTCGCTGCTTCTGATTCTGATTCCCTGCCTCTGGTTCCCCATCTCTGATTCCGCACATCTAATTCCCCGCCTCTGTTTCCCCACCTCTGATTCCCCGCCTCTGTTTCCCCATATCTAAGTCCCCGCCCCTGATTCCCCAACTTTGATTCCCCACCTCTGATTCCCCAGCTCTGATTCCCCGCCTCTGATTCCCCGCATCTGATTCCCTGCATCTGATTCCCAGCCTCTGATTCCCTGCCTCTGATTCCCAAACTCTGATTCCCCACCTCTGATTCCCCATATCTGATTCCCCGCCTCTGTTTCCCCGCCTCTGATTCCCCGCCTCTGTTTCCCCATATCTGATTCCCCGCCTCTATTTGCCCGCCTCTGATTCCCCGCCTCTGTTTCCCCATATCTGATTACCCGCCTCTGAATCCCCAACTCAGATTCCCTGCCTCTAATTTCCCAGCTCTGATTCCCCGCCTCTGATTCCCCGTTTCTGATTTCCTGCCTCTGATTCCCCGCCTCTGATTACCCATGCCTGATTCACCGCCTCTGATTCCCCACCTCTGATTCCCCATCTCTGATTCCGCATATCCGATTCACTGCCTCTGATTCCCCAACTCTGATTCCCCGCCTCTGATTCCCAGCGTCTTATTCCCTGCTTCTGATTCTGATTCCCTGCCTCTGATTCCCCATCTCTGATTCTGCACATCTGATTCCCTGCCTCTGATTCCCCACCTCTGATTCGCCATATCTGATTCCCCGCCTCTGTTTCCCTGCCTCTGATTCCCCGCCTCTGTTTCCCCATATCTAAGTCCCCGCCTCTGATTCCCTTCCTCTGATTCCCCGCCTCTGATTCCCCGCATCTGATTCCCTGCATCTGATTCCCAGCCTCTGATTCCCTGCCTCTGATTCCCAACCTCTGATTCCCCACCTCTGATTCCCCATATCTGATTCCCCGCCTCTGTTTCCCCGCCTCTGATTCCCCGCCTCTGTTTCCCCATATCTGATTCCCCGCCTCTATTTCCCTTCCTCTGATTCCCAGCCTCTGATTCCCCATATCTAATTCCCCGCCTCTGATTCCCCAACTCTGATTCCCCGCCTCTGATTCCCCAGCTCTGAATCCCCGCATCTGATTCCCCGCGTCTGATTACCGGCCTCTGATTCCCCGCTCTGATTCCCCATTTCTGATTCACAACCTCTGATTCCCCACCTCTGATTCCCCATATCTGATTTGCCGCCTCTGTTTCCCCGCCTCTGATTCCCCGCCTCTGATTCACCAGCTATGATTCCCCGCCTCTGATTCCCCGCCTCTGATTCCCTCCCTCTGATTCCCCGCCTCTGATTCCACATCTCTGATTCACCACCTCTGATTCATTGCGTCTGATTCCCCGCCTCTGTTTCCCCGCCTCTGATTCCCCGCCTCTGTTTCCCCATATCTAAGTCCCCGCCTCTGATTCCCCAACTCTGATTCCCCACCTCTGATTCCCCAGCTCTGATTCCCCGCCTCTGATTCCCCGCATCTGATTCCCTGCATCTGATTCCCAGCCTCTGATTCCCTGCCTCTGATTCCCAACCTCTGATTCCGCACCTCTGATTCCCCAACTTTGATTCCCCACCTCTGATTCCCCAGCTCTGATTCCCCGCCTCTGATTCCCCGCATCTGATTCCCTGCATCTGATTCCCAGCCTCTGATTCCCTGCCTCTGATTCCCAAACTCTGATTCCCCACCTCTGATTCCCGGCCTCTGATTCCGCACATCTAATTCCCTGCCTCTGATTCCCCACCTCTGATTCCCCATATCTGATTCCCCACCTCTGATTCCCGGCCTCTGATTCCGCACATCTAATTCCCTGCCTCTGATTCCCCACCTCTGATTCCCCATATCTAATTCCCTGCCTCTGATTCCCCACCTCTGATTCCCCATATCTAAGTCCCCGCCTCTGATTCCCCAACTTTGATTCCCCACCTCTGATTCCCCAGCTCTTATTGCCCGCCTCTGATTCCCCGCATCTTATTCCCTCCATCTGATTCCCAGCCTCTGATTCCCTGCCTCTGATTCCCAAACTCTGATTCCCCACCTCTGATTCCCCATATCTGATTCCCCGCCTCTGTTTCCCCGCCTCTGATTCCCCGCCTCTGTTTCCCCTTATCTGATTCCCCGCCTCTATTTGCCCGCCTCTGATTCCCCGCCTCTGTTTCCCCATATCTGATTACCCGCCTCTGAATCCCCAACTCTGATTCCCTGCCTCTAATTTCCCAGCTCTGATTCCCCGCCTCTGATTCCCCATGTCTGATTTCCTGCCTCTGATTCCCCGCCTCTGATTACCCATGTCTGATTCACCGCCTCTGATTCCCCACCTCTGATTCCCCATCTCTGATTCCGCACATCCGATTCACTGCCTCTGATTCCCCAGCTCTGATTCCCCGCCTCTGATTCCCCGCGTCTTATTCCCTGCTTCTGATTCTGATTCCCTGCCTCTGATTCCCCATCTCTGATTCTGCACATCTGATTCCCTGCCTCTGATTCCCCACCTCTGATTCCCCATATCTGATTCCCCGCCTCTGAATCCCCATCTCTGATTCCCGGACTCTGATTACCCACCTCTGATTCCCGGCCTCTTACTACCAGCATCTGATTCCAGGCCTCTGATTCCCGGCCTCTGATTCCCCGCCTCTGTTTCCCCATATCTAATTCCCCACCTCTGATGCACCAACTCTGATTCCCCGCCTCTGATTCCCCGCCTCTGAATCGCCGCCTCTGTTTCCCCATATCTAATTCCCCACCTCTGATGCACCAACTCTGATTCCCCGCCTCTGATTCCCCAGCTCTGATTCCCCGCCTCTGATTCCCCGCATCCGATTCCCCATATCTGATTCCCCGCCTCTGTTTCCCCGCCTCTGATTACCCGCCTCTGATTCCCAACTATGATTCCCCGCCTCTGATTCCCCAGCTCTGATTCCCTGCCTCTGATTCCCCGCGTTCTATTCCCTGCCTCTGATTCCCCGCCTGTGATTCCCCATCTCTGATTCACCACCTCTGATTCCCCACCTCTGATTCCCCATATCTAATTCCCCGCCTCTGTTTGCCCGCCTCTGATTCCCCGCCTCTGTTTCCCCATATCTGATTCCCCGCCACTGAATCCCAACTCTGATTCCCTGCCTCTGATTCCCCAGCTCTGATTGCCCGCCTTTGATTCCCCCCGTCTGATTCCCAGCCTCTGAATCCCCGTGTCTGATATCCTGCCTCTGATTCCCCGCCTCTGATTCCCCATCTCAGATTCACCGCCTCTGATTCCCCACCTCTGATTCCCCATCTCTGATTCCGCACATCCGATTCCCTGCCTCTGATTCCCCGACTCTGATTCCCCACCTCTGATTCCCCAGCTCTGATTCCCCGCCTCTGATTCCCCAACTCTGATTCCCCGCCTCTGATTCCCCGCCTCTGTTTCCCCATATCTAAGTCCCCGCCTCTGATTCCCCAACTCTGATTCCCCACCTCTGATTCCCCAGCTCTGATTACCCACCTCTGATTCCCCATATCTAATTCCCAGCCTCTGTTTCCCCGCCTCTGATTCCCCGCCACTGTTTCCCCATATCTGATTCTCCACCTCTGAATCCCCAACTCTGATTCCCTGCATCTAATTCCCCAGCTCTGATTCCCCGCCTCTGATTCCCCGTGTCTGATTTCCTGCCTCTGATTCCCCGCCTCTGATTACCCATGTCTGATTCACCGCCTCTGATTCCCCACCTCTGATTCCCCATATCTGATTCCTCGCCTCTGTTTCCCCGCCTCTGATTTCCCGCCCCTGATTCCCCATATCTCATTCCCCGCCTCTGATTCCCCATCTCTGATTCCCGGACTCTGATTCCCCACCTCTGATTCCCGGCCTCTGATTCGCTGCTTCTGATTCTGATTCCCTGCCTCTGGTTCCCCATCTCTGATTCCGCACATCTAATTCCCCGCCTCTGTTTCCCCACCTCTGATTCCCCGCCTCTGTTTCCCCATATCTAAGTCCCCGCCCCTGATTCCCCAACTTTGATTCCCCACCTCTGATTCCCCAGCTCTGATTCCCCGCCTCTGATTCCCCGCATCTGATTCCCTGCATCTGATTCCCAGCCTCTGATTCCCTGCCTCTGATTCCCAAACTCTGATTCCCCACCTCTGATTCCCCATATCTGATTCCCCGCCTCTGTTTCCCCGCCTCTGATTCCCCGCCTCTGTTTCCCCATATCTGATTCCCCGCCTCTATTTGCCCGCCTTTGATTCCCCGCCTCTGTTTCCCCATATCTGATTACCCGCCTCTGAATCCCCAACTCAGATTCCCTGCCTCTAATTTCCCAGCTCTGATTCCCCGCCTCTGATTCCCCGTTTCTGATTTCCTGCCTCTGATTCCCCGCCTCTGATTACCCATGTCTGATTCACCGCCTCTGATTCCCCACCTCTGATTCCCCATCTCTGATTCCGCACATCCGATTCACTGCCTCTGATTCCCCAACTCTGATTCCCCGCCTCTGATTCCCAGCGTCTTATTCCCTGCTTCTGATTCTGATTCCCTGCCTCTGATTCCCCATCTCTGATTCTGCACATCTGATTCCCTGCCTCTGATTCCCCACCTCTGATTCGCCATATCTGATTCCCCGCCTCTGTTTCCCTGCCTCTGATTCCCCGCCTCTGTTTCCCCATATCTAAGTCCCCGCCTCTGATTCCCCACCTCTGATTCCCCAGCTCTGATTCCCCGCCTCTGATTCCCCGCCTCTGATTCCCCGCATCTGATTCCCTGCATCTGATTCCCAGCCTCCGATTCCCTGCCTCTGATTCCCAACCTCTGATTCCCCACCTCTGATTCCCCATATCTGATTCCCCGCCTCTGTTTCCCCGCCTCTGATTCCCCGCCTCTGTTTCCCCATATCTGATTCCCCGCCTCTATTTCCCTTCCTCTGATTCCCAGCCTCTGATTCCCCATATCTGATTCCCCGCCTCTGATTCCCCAACTCTGATTCCCCGCCTCTGATTCCCCAGCTCTGAATCCCCGCATCTGATTCCCCGCGTCTGATTACCGGCCTCTGATTCCCCGCTCTGATTCCCCATTTCTGATTCACAACCTCTGATTCCCCACCTCTGATTCCCCATATCTGATTTGCCGCCTCTGTTTCCCCGCCTCTGATTCCCCACCTCTGATTCCCCGCCTCTGATTCACCAGCTATGATTCCCCGCCTCTGATTCCCCGCATCTGATTCCCTGCCTCTGATTCCCCGCCTCTGATTCCACATCTCTGATTCACCACCTCTGATTAATTGCGTCTGATTCCCCGCCTCTGTTTCTCCGCCTCTGATTCCCCGCCTCTGTTTCCCCATATCTAAGTCCCCGCCTCTGATTCCCCAACTCTGATTCCCCACCTCTGATTCCCCAGCTCTGATTCCCCGCCTCTGATTCCCCGCATCTGATTCACTGCATCTGATTCCCAGCCTCTGATTCCCTGCCTCTGATTCCCAACCTCTGATTCCGCACCTCTGATTCCCCATATCTGATTCCCCGCCTCTGTTTCCCCGCCTCTGTTTCCCCGCCTCTGATTCCCCGCCTCTGTTTCCCCATATCTAAGTCCCCACCTCTGATTCCCCAACTCTGATTCCCCACCTCTGATTCCCCAGCTCTGATTCCCCACCTCTGATTCCCCGCATCTGATTCCCTGCATCTGATTCCCAGCCTCTGATTCCCTGCCTCTGATTCCCAACCTCTGATTCCCCACCTCTGATTCCCCATATCTGATTCCCCGCCTCTGTATCCCCGCCTCTGATTCCCCACCTCTGTTTCCCCATATCTGATTCCCCGCCTCTATTTCCCCGCCTCTGATTCCCAGCCTCTGATTCCCCATATCTGATTCCCCGCCTCTGATTCCCCAACTCTGATTCCCCGCCTCTGATTCCCCAGCTCTGAATCCCCGCATCTGATTCCCCAGCTCTGAATCCCCGCATCTGATTCCCCGCGTCTGATTACCGGCCTCTGATTCCCCGCTCTGATTCCCCAGCTCTGATTCACAACCTCTGATTCCCCACCTCTGATTCCCCATATCTGATTTGCCGCCTCTGTTTCCCCGCCTCTGATTCGCCAGCTATGATTCCCCGCCTCTGATTCCCCGCATCTGATTCCCTGCCTCTGATTCCCCGCCTCTGATTCCACATCTCTGATTCACCACCTCTGATTCATTGCGTCTGATTCCCCGCCTCTGATTCCCCATCTCTGATTCCCCATCTCTGATTCCCCAATTCTGATTCACCGCCTCTGATTCCCCAGCTATGTTTCCTCGCCTCTGATTCCCGGCCTCTGATTCCCTGCTTCTGATTCTGATTCCCTGACTCTGATTCCCCATCTCTGATTCCGCACATCTAATTCCCTGCCTCTGATTCCCCACCTCTGATTCCCCATATCTGATTCCCCGCCTCTGTTTCCCCGCCTCTGATTCCCCGCCTCTGTTTCCCCATATCTAAGTCCCCGCCTCTGATTCCCCAACTTTGATTCCCCACCTCTGATTCCCCAGCTCTGATTGCCCGCCTCTGATTCCCCGCATCTGATTCCCTGCATCTGATTCCCAGGCTCTGATTCCCTGCCTCTGATTCCCAAACTCTGATTCCCCACCTCTGATTCCCCATATCTGATTCCCCGCCTCTGTGTCCCCGCCTCTGCTTCCCCGCATCTGATTCCCTGCATCTGATTCCCAGGCTCTGATTCCCTGCATCTAATTCCCCAGCTCTGATTCCCCGCCTCTGATTCCCCGTGTCTGATTTCCTGCCTCTGATTTCCCCGCCTCTGATTACCCATGTCTAATTCAACGCCTCTGATTCCCCACCTCTGATTCCCCATCTCTGATTCCCCAGCTCTGATTCCCCGCCTCTGATTCCCCGTGTTTGATTCCTCGCCTCTGTTTCCCCGCCTCTGATTTCCCGCCTCTGATTCCCCATATCTCATTCCCCGCCTCTGATTCCCCATCTCTGATTCCCGGACTCTGATTCCCCACCTCTGATTCCCGGCCTCTGATTCGCTGCTTCTGATTCTGATTGCCTGCCTCTGATTCCCCATCTCTGATTCCGCACATCTAATTCCCCGCCTCTGTTTCCCCGCCTCTGATTCCCCGCCTCTGTTTCCCCATATCTAAGTCCCCGCCTCTGATTCCCCAACTTTGATTCCCCACCTCTGATTCCCCAGCTCTGATTCCCCGCCTCTGATTCCCCGCATCTGATTCCCTGCATCTGATTCCCAGCCCCTGATTCCCTGCCTCTGATTCCCAAACTCTGATTCCCCACCTCTGATTCCCCATATCTGATTCCCCGCCTCTGTTTCCCCGCCTCTGATTCCCCGCCTCTGTTTGCCCATATCTGATTCCCCGCCTCTGTTTCCCCACCTCTGATTCCCCGCCTCTGATTACCCGTGTCTGATTTCCTGCCTCTGATTCCCCGCCTCTGATTACCCATGTCTGATTCACCGCCTCTGATTCCCCACCTCTGATTTCCCATCTCTGATTCCGCACATCCGATTCCCAGCCTCTGATTCCCCATCTCTGATTTCCCGCCTCTGATTCCCCAACTCTGATTCCCCACCTCTGATTCCCCAGCTCTGATTCCCCGCATCTGATTCCCCGTGTTTGATTCCCTGCCTCTGATTCCCCGCCTCTGATTCCCCATCTCTGATTCACCGCCTTTGATTCTCCACCTCTGATTCCCCATATCTGATTCCTCGCCTCTGTTTCCCCGCCTCTGATTTCCCGCCTCTGATTCCCCATATCTCATTCCCGCCTCTGATTCCCCATCTCTGATTCCCGGACTCTGATTCCCCACCTATGATTCCCGGCCTCTGATTCGCTGCTTCTGATTCTGATTCCCTGCCTCTGATTCCCCATCTCTGATTCCGCACATCTAATTCCCCGCCTCTGTTTCCCCGCCTCTGATTCCCCGCCTCTGTTTCCCCATATCTAAGTCCCCGCCTCTGATTCCCCAACTTTGATTCCCCACCTCTGATTCCCCAGCTCTGATTCCCCGCCTCTGATTCCCCGCATCTGATTCCCCACCTCTGATTCCCCAGCTCTGATTCCCCGCCTCTGATTCCCCAACTCTGATTCCCCGCCTCTGATTCCCCGCCTCTGTTTCCCCATATCTGATTCCCCATCTCTGATTCCGCACATCCGATTCACTGCCTCTGATTCCCCGCCACTGATTCCCCAACTTTGATTCCCCACCTCTGATTCCCCAGCTCTGATTCCCCGCCTCTGATTCCCCGCATCTGATTCCCCACCTCTGATTCCCCAGCTCTGATTCCCCGCCTCTGATTCCCCAACTCTGATTCCCCACCTCTGATTCCCCAGCTCTGATTACCCACCTCTGATTCCCCATATCTAATTCCCAGCCTCTGTTTCCCCGCCTCTGATTCCCCAACTTTGATTCCCCACCTCTGATTCCCCAACTCTGATTCCCTGCATCTAATTCCCCAGCTCTGATTCCCCGCCTCTGATTCTTCGTGTCTGATTTCCTGCCTCTGATTCCCCGCCTCTGATTACCCATGTCTGATTCACCGCCTCTGTTTCCCCGCCTCTGATTCCCCGCCTCTGTTTCCCCATATCTAATTCCCCACCTCTGATGCACCAACTCTGATTCCCCGCCTCTGATTCCCAGGCTCTGATTCCCCGCCTCTGATTCCCCGCATCCGATTCCGCATATCTGATTCCACGCCTCTGTTTCCCCGCCTCTGATTCCCCGCCTCTGTTTCCCCATATCTGATTCCCCGCCTCTGATTCCCAACTATGATTCCACGCCTCTGTTTCCCCGCCTCTGATTCCCCGCCTCTGTTTCCCCATATCTGATTCCCCGCCTCTGATTCCCAACTATGATTCCCCGCCTCTGATACCCCAACTCTGATTCCCCACCTCTGATTCCCCAGCTCTGATTCCCCGCCTCTAATTCCCCAACTCTGATTCCCCACCTCTGATTCCCCAGCTCTGATTACCCACCTCTGATTCCCCATATCTAATTCCCAGCCTCTGTTTCCCCGCCTCTGATTCCCCGCCACTGTTTCCCCATATCTGATTCTCCGCCTCTGAATCCCAAACTCTGATTCCCTGCATCTAATTCCCCAGCTCTGATTCCCCGCCTCTGTTTCCCCATATCTAATTCCCCACCTCTGATGCACCAACTCTGATTCCCCGCCTCTGATTCCCCAGCTCTGATTCCCCGCCTCTGATTCCCCGCATCCGATTCCCCATATCTGATTCCATGCCTCTGTTTCCCCGCCTCTGATTCCCCGCCTCTGTTTCCCCATATCTGATTCCCCGCCTCTGATTCCCAACTATGATTCCCCGCCTCTGATTCCCCAGCTCTGATTCCCAGCCTCTGAATCCCCGTGTCTGATATCCTGCCTCTGATTCCCCGCCTCTGATTCCCCATCTCAGATTCACCGCCTCTGATTCCCCACCTCTGATTCCCCATCTCTGATTCCGCACATCCGATTCCCTGCCTCTGATTCCCCGCCTCTGATTCCCCAACTTTGATTCCCCGCCTCTGATTCCCCGCATCTGATTCCCCACCTCTGATTCCCCAGCTCTGATTCCCCGCCTCTGATTCCCCAACTCTGATTCCCCACCTCTGATTCCCCAGCTCTGATTACCCACCTCTGATTCCCCATATCTAATTCCCAGCCTCTGTTTCCCCGCCTCTGATTCCCCGCCACTGTTTCCCCATATCTGATTCTCCGCCTCTGAATCCCCAACTCTGATTCCCTGCATCTAATTCCCCAGCTCTGATACCCCGCCTCTGATTCCCTGTGTCTGATTTCCTGCCTCTGATTCCCCGCCTCTGATTACCCATGTCTGATTCACCGCCTCTGTTTCCCCGCCTCTGATTCCCCGCCTCTGTTTCCCCATATCTAATTCCCCACCTCTGATGCACCAACTCTGATTCCCCGCCTCTGATTCCCCAGCTCTGATTCCCCGCCTCTGATTCCCCGCATCCGATTCCCCATATCTGATTCCCCGCCTCTGTTTCCCCGCCTCTGATTCCCCGCCTCTGTTTCCCCATATCTGATTCCCCGCCTCTGATTCCCAACTATGATTCCCCGCCTCTGATTCCCCAGCTCTGATTCCCTGCCTCTGATTCCCCGCGTTCTATTCCCTGCCTCTGATTCCCCGCCTGTGATTCCCTATCTCTGATTCACCACCTCTGATTCCCCACCTCTGATTCCCCATATCTAATTCCCCGCCTCTGTTTGCCCGTCTCTGATTCCCCGCCTCTGTTTCCCCATATCTGATTCCCCGCCACTGAATCCCCAACTCTGATTCCCTGCCTCTGATTCCCCAGCTCTGATTCCCCGCCTTTGATTCCCCCCGTCTGATTCCCAGCCTCTGAATCCCCGTGTCTGATATCCTGCCTCTGATTCCCCGCCTCTGATTCCCCATCTCAGATTCACCGCCTCTGATTCCCCACCTCTGATTCCCCATCTCTGATTCCGCACATCCGATTCCCTGCCTCTGATTCCCCGACTCTGATTCCCCACCTCTGATTCCCCAACTCTGATTCCCCGCCTCTGATTCCCCAACTCTGATTCCCTGCCTCTGATTCCCCGCCTCTGTTTCCCCATATCTAAGTCCCCGCCTCTGATTCCCCAACTCTGATTCCCCACCTCTGATTCCCCAGCTCTGATTACCCACCTCTGATTCCCCTAATCTAATTCCCTGCCTCTTTTTCCCCGCCTCTGATTCCCCGCCACTGTTTCCCCATATCTGATTCTCCGCCTCTGAATCCCCAACTCTGATTCCCTGCATCTAATTCCCCAGCTCTGATTCCCCGCCTCTGATTCCCCGTGTCTGATTTCCTGCCTCCGATTCCCCGCCTCTGATTAACCATGTCTAATTCACCGCCTCTGATTCCCCACCTCTGATTCCCCATATCTGATTCCGCACATCCGATTCCCAGCCTCTGATTCCCCATCTCTGATTCCCCGCCTCTGATTCCCCAACTCTGATTCCCCACCTCTGATTCCCCAGCTCTGATTCCCCGCCTCTGATTCCCAGTGTTTGATTCCCTGCCTCTGATTCCCCGCCTCTGATTCCCCATCTCTGATTCACCGCCTTTGATTCGCCACCTCTGATTCCCCATATCTGATTCCTCGCCTCTGTTTCCCCGCCTCTGATTTCCCGCCTCTGATACCCCATATCTCATTCCCCGCCTCTGATTCCCCATCTCTGATTCCCGGACTCTGATTCCCCACCTCTGATTCCCGGCCTCTGATTCGCTGCTTCTGATTCTGATTCCCTGCCTCTGATTCCCCATCTCTGATTCCGCACATCTAATTCCCCGCCTCTGTTTCCCCGCCTCTGATTCCCCGCCTCTGTTTCCCCATATCTAAGTCCCCGCCTCTGATTCCCCAACTTTGATTCCCCACCTCTGATTCCCCAGCTCTGATTCCCCGCCTCTGATTCCCCGCATCTGATTCCCTGCATCTGATTCCCAGCCTCTGATTCCCTGCCTCTGATTCCCAAACTCTGATTCCCCACCTCTGATTCCCCATATCTGATTCCCCGCCTCTGTTTCCCCGCCTCTGATTCCCCGCCTATGTTTCCCCATATCTTATTCCCCGCCTCTGTTTCCCCGCCTCTGATTCCCCGCCTCTGATTCCCCGTGTCTGATTTCCTGCCTCTGATTCCCCGCTTCTGATTACCCATGTCTGATTCACCGCCTCTGATTCCCCACCTCTGATTCCCCATCTCTGATTCCGCACATCCGATTCCCAGCCTCTGATTCCCCATCTCTGATTCCCCGCCTCTGATTCCCCAACTCTGATTCCCCACCTCTGATTCCCCAGCTCTGATTCCCCGCCTCTGATTCCCCGTGTTTGATTCCCTGCCTCTGATTCCCCGCCTCTGATTCCCCATCTCTGATTCACAGCCTTTGATTCGCCACCTCTGATTCCCCATATCTGATTCCTCGCCTCTGTTTCCCCGCCTCTGATTTCCCGCCTCTGATTCCCCATATCTCATTCCCCGCCTCTGATTCCCCATCTCTGATTCCCGGACTCTGATTCCCCACCTCTGATTCCCGGCCTCTGATTCGCTGCTTCTGATTCTGATTCCCTGCCTCTGATTCCCCATCTCTGATTCCGCACATATAATTCCCCGCCTCTGTTTCCCCGCCTCTGATTCCCCGCCTCTGTTTCCCCATATCTGATTCCCCGCCTCTGTTTCCCCGCCTCTGATTCCCCGCCTCTGTTTCCCCATATCTAAGTCCCCGCCTCTGATTCCCCAACTCTGATTCCTCACCTCTGATTCCCCAGCTCTGATTCCCCGCCTCTGATTCCCCGCATCTGATTCCCTGCATCTGATTCCCAGCCTCTGATTCCCTGCCTCTGATTCCCAACCTCTGATTCCCCACCTCTGATTCCCCATATCTGATTCCCCGCCTCTGTTTCCCCGCCTCTGATTCCCCGCCTCTGTTTCCCCATATCTAAGTCCCCGCCTCTGATTCCCCAACTTTGATTCCCCACCTCTGATTCCCCAGCTCTTATTGCCCGCCTCTGATTCCCCGCATCTGAATCCCTCCATCTGATTCCCAGCCTCTGATTCCCTGCCTCTGATTCCCAAACTCTGATTCCCCACCTCTGATTCCCCATATCTGATTCCCCGCATCTGTTTCCCCGCCTCTGATTCCCCGCCTCTGTTTCCCCTTATCTGATTCCCCGCCTCTATTTGCCCGCCTCTGATTCCCCGCCTCTGTTTCCCCATATCCGATTACCCGCCTCTGAATCCCCAACTCTGATTCCCTGCCTCTAATTTCCCAGCTCTGATTCCCCGCCTCTGATTCCCCGTGTCTGATTTCCTGCCTCTGATTCCCCGCCTCTGATTACCCATGTCTGATTCACCGCCTCTGATTCCCCACCTCTGATTCCCCATCTCTGATTCCGCACATCCGATTCACTGCCTCTGATTCCCCAGCTCTGATTCCCCGCCTCTGATTCCCCGCGTCTTATTCCCTGCTTCTGATTCTGATTCCCTGCCTCTGATTCCCCATCTCTGATTCTGCACATCTGATTCCCTGCCTCTGATTCCCCACCTCTGATTCCCCATATCTGATTCCCCGCCTCTGAATCCCCATCTCTGATTCCCGGACTCTGATTACCCACCTCTGATTCCCGGCCTCTTATTACCAGCATCTGATTCCAGGCCTCTGATTCCCGGCCTCTGATTCCCCGCCTCTGTTTCCCCATATCTAATTCCCCACCTCTGATGCACCAACTCTGATTCCCCGCCTCTGATTCCCCGCCTCTGATTCCCCGCCTCTGTTTCCCCATATCTAATTCCCCACCTCTGATGCACCAACTCTGATTCCCCGCCTCTGATTCCCCAGCTCTGATTCCCCGCCTCTGATTCCCCGCATCCGATTCCCCATATCTGATTCCCCGCCTCTGTTTCCCCGCCTCTGATTCCCCGCCTCTGATTCCCAACTATGATTCCCCGCCTCTGATTCCCAAGCTCTGATTCCCTGCCTCTGATTCCCAGCGTTCTATTCCCTGCCTCTGATTCCCCGCCTGTGATTCCCCATCTCTGATTCACCACCTCTGATTCCCCACCTCTGATTCCCCATATCTAATTCCCCGCCTCTGTTTGCCCGCCTCTGATTCCCCGCCTCTGTTTCCCCATATCTGATTCCCCGCCACTGAATCCCAACTCTGATTCCCTGCCTCTGATTCCCCAGCTCTGATTCCCCGCCTTTGATTCCCCCCGTCTGATTCCCAGCCTCTGAATCCCCGTGTCTGATATCCTGCCTCTGATTCCCCGCCTCTGATTCCCCATCTCAGATTCACCGCCTCTGATTCCCCACCTCTGATTCCCCATCTCTGATTCCGCACATCCGATTCCCTGCCTCTGATTCCCCGACTCTGATTCCCCACCTCTGATTCCCCAGCTCTGATTCCCCGCCTCTGATTCCCCAACTCTGATTCCCCGCCTCTGATTCCCCGCCTCTGTTTCCCCATATCTAAGTCCCCGCCTCTGATTCCCCAACTCTGATTCCCCACCTCTGATTCCCCAGCTCTGATTACCCACCTCTGATTCCCCATATCTAATTCCCAGCCTCTGTTTCCCCGCCTCTGATTCCCCGCCACTGTTTCCCCATATCTGATTCTCCGCCTCTGAATCCCCAACTCTGATTCCCTGCATCTAATTCCCCAGCTCTGATTCCCCGCCTCTGATTCCCCGTGTCTGATTTCCTGCCTCTGATTCCCCGCATCTGATTACCCATGTCTGATTCACCGCCTCTGATTCCCCACCTCTGATTCCCCATATCTGATTCCTCGCCTCTGTTTCCCCGCCTCTGATTTCCCGCCTCTGATTCCCCATATCTCATTCCCCGCCTCTGATTCCCCATCTCTGATTCCCGGACTCTGATTCCCCACCTCTGATTCCCGGCCTCTGATTCGCTGCTTCTGATTCTGATTCCCTGCCTCTGGTTCCCCATCTCTGATTCCGCACATCTAATTCCCCGCCTCTGTTTCCCCACCTCTGATTCCCCGCCTCTGTTTCCCCATATCTAAGTCCCCGCCTCTGATTCCCCAACTTTGATTCCCCACCTCTGATTCCCCAGCTCTGATTCCCCGCCTCTGATTCCCCGCATCTGATTCCCTGCATCTGATTCCCAGCCTCTGATTCCCTGCCTCTGATTCCCAAACTCTGATTCCCCACCTCTGATTCCCCATATCTGATTCCCCGCCTCTGTTTCCCCGCCTCTGATTCCCCGCCTCTGTTTCCCCATATCTGATTCCCCGGCTCTATTTGCCCGCCTCTGATTCCCCGCCTCTGTTTCCCCATATCTGATTACCCGCCTCTGAATCCCCAACTCTGATTCCCTGCCTCTAATTTCCCAGCTCTGATTCCCCGCCTCTGATTCCCCGTTTCTGATTTCCTGCCTCTGATTCCCCGCCTCTGATTACCCATGTCTGATTCACCGCCTCTGATTCCCCACCTCTGATTCCCCATCTCTGATTCCGCATATCCGATTCACTGCCTCTGATTCCCCAACTCTGATTCCCCGCCTCTGATTCCCAGCGTCTTATTCCCTGCTTCTGATTCTGATTCCCTGCCTCTGATTCCCCATCTCTGATTCTGCACATCTGATTCCCTGCCTCTGATTCCCCACCTCTGATTCGCCATATCTGATTCCCCGCCTCTGTTTCCCTGCCTCTGATTCCCCGCCTCTGTTTCCCCATATCTAAGTCCCCGCCTCTGATTCCCCAACTCTGATTCCCCACCTCTGATTCCCCAGCTCTGATTCCCCGCCTCTGATTCCCCGCATCTGATTCCCTGCATCTGATTCCCAGCCTCTGATTCCCTGCCTCTGATTCCCAACCTCTGATTCCCCACCTCTGATTCCCCATATCTGATTCCCCGCCTCTGTTTCCCCGCCTCTGATTCCCCACCTCTGTTTCCCCATATCTGATTCCCCGCCTCTATTTCCCTTCCTCTGATTCCCAGCCTCTGATTCCCCATATCTGATTCCCCGCCTCTGATTCCCCAACTCTGATTCCCCGCCTCTGATTCCCCAGCTCTGAATCCCTGCATCTGATTCCCCGCGTCTGATTACCGGCCTCTGATTCCCCGCTCTGATTCCCCATTTCTGATTCACAACCTCTGATTCCCCACCTCTGATTCCCCATATCTGATTTGCCGCCTCTGTTTCCCCGCCTCTGATTCCCCACCTCTGATTCCCCGCCTCTGATTCACCAGCTATGATTCCCCGCCTCTGATTCCCCGCATCTGATTCCCTGACTCTGATTCCCCGCCTCTGATTCCACATCTCTGATTCACCACCTCTGATTCATTGCGTCTGATTCCCCGCCTCTGTTTCCCCGCCTCTGATTCCCCGCCTCTGTTTCCCCATATCTAAGTCCCCGCCTCTGATTCCCCAACTCTGATTCCCCACCTCTGATTCCCCAGCTCTGATTCCCCGCCTCTGATTCCCCGCATCTGATTCCCTGCATCTGATTCCCAGCCTCTGATTCCCTGCCTCTGATTCCCAACCTCTGATTCCGCACCTCTGATTCCCCAACTTTGATTCCCCACCTCTGATTCCCCAGCTCTGATTCCCCGCTTCTGATTCCCCGCATCTGATTCCCTGCATCTGATTCCCAGCCTCTGATTCCCTGCCTCTGATTCCCAAACTCTGATTCCCCACCTCTGATTCCCGGCCTCTGATTCCGCACATCTAATTCCCTGCCTCTGATTCCCCACCTCTGATTCCCCATATCTGATTCCCCGCCTCTGTTTCCCCGCCTCTGATTCCCAGCCTCTGTTTCCCCATATCTAAGTCCCCGCCTCTGATTCCCCAACTTTGAATCCCCACCTCTGATTCCCCAGCTCTTATTGCCCGCCTCTGATTCCCCGCATCTTATTCCCTCCATCTGATTCCCAGCCTCTGATTCCCTGCCTCTGATTCCCAAACTCTGATTCCCCACCTCTGATACCCCATATCTGATTCCCCGCCTCTGTTTCCCCGCCTCTGATTCCCCGCCTCTGTTTCCCCTTATCTGATTCCCCGCCTCTATTTGCCCGCCTCTGATTCCCCGCCTCTGTTTCCCCATATCTGATTACCCGCCTCTGAATCCCCAACTCTGATTCCCTGCCTCTAATTTCCCAGCTCTGATTCCCCGCCTCTGATTCCCCGTGTCTGATTTCCTGCCTCTGATTCCCCGCCTCTGATTCCCCGCCTCTGTTTCCCCATATCTAATTCCCCACCTCTGATGCACCAACTCTGATTCCCCGCCTCTGATTCCCCAGCTCTGATTCCCCGCCTCTGATTCCCCGCATCCGATTCCCCATATCTGATTCCCCGCCTCTGTTTCCCCGCCTCTGATTCCCCGCCTCTGATTCCCAACTATGATTCCCCGCCTCTGATTCCCCAGCTCTGATTCCCTGCCTCTGATTCCCAGCGTTCTATTCCCTGCCTCTGATTCCCCGCCTGTGATTCCCCATCTCTGATTCACCACCTCTGATTCCCCACCTCTGATTCCCCATATCTAATTCCCCGCCTCTGTTTGCCCGCCTCTGATTCCCCGCCTCTGTTTCCCCATATCTGATTCCCCGCCACTGAATCCCAACTCTGTTTCCCTGCCTCTGATTCCCCAGCTCTGATTCCCCGCCTTTGATTCCCCCCGTCTGATTCCCAGCCTCTGAATCCCCGTGTCTGATATCCTGCCTCTGATTCCCCGCCTCTGATTCCCCATCTCAGATTCACCGCCTCTGATTCCCCACCTCTGATTCCCCATCTCTGATTCCGCACATCCGATTCCCTGCCTCTGATTCCCCGACTCTGATTCCCCACCTCTGATTCCCCAGCTCTGATTCCCCGCCTCTGATTCCCCAACTCTGATTCCCCGCCTCTGGTTCCCCGCCTCTGTTTCCCCATATCTAAGTCCCCGCCTCTGATTCCCCAACTCTGATTCCCCACCTCTGATTCCCCAGCTCTGATTACCCACCTCTGATTCCCCATATCTAATTCCCAGCCTCTGTTTCCCCGCCTCTGATTCCCCGCCACTGTTTCCCCATATCTGATTCTCCGCCTCTGAATCCCCAACTCTGATTCCCTGCATCTAATTCCCCAGCTCTGATTCCCCGCCTCTGATTCCCCGTGTCTGATTTCCTGCCTCTGATTCCCCGCCTCTGATTACTCATGTCTGATTCACCGCCTCTGATTCCCCACCTCTGATTCCCCATATCTGATTCCTCGCCTCTGTTTCCCCGCCTCTGATTTCCCGCCTCTGATTCCCCATATCTCATTCCCCGCCTCTGATTCCCCATCTCTGATTCCCGGACTCTGATTCCCCACCTCTGATTCCCGGCCTCTGATTCGCTGCTTCTGATTCTGATTCCCTGCCTCTGGTTCCCCATCTCTGATTCCGCACATCTAATTCCCCGCCTCTGTTTCCCCACCTCTGATTCCCCGCCTCTGTTTCCCCATATCTAAGTCCCCGCCTCTGATTCCCCAACTTTGATTCCCCACCTCTGATTCCCCAGCTCTGATTCCCCGCCTCTGATTCCCCGCATCTGATTCCCTGCATCTGATTCCCAGCCTCTGATTCCCTGCCTCTGATTCCCAAACTCTGATTCCCCACCTCTGATTCCCCATATCTGATTCCCCGCCTCTGTTTCCCCGCCTCTGATTCCCCGCCTCTGTTTCCCCATATCTGACTCCCCGCCTCTATTTGCCCGCCTCTGATTCCCCGTCTCTGTTTCCCCATATCTGATTACCCGCCTCTGAATCCCCAACTCTGATTCCCTGCCTCTAATTTCCCAGCTCTGATTCCCCGCCTCTGATTCCCCGTTTCTGATTTCCTGCCTCTGATTCCCCGCCTCTGATTACCCATGTCTGATTCACCGCCTCTGATTCCCCACCTCTGATTCCCCATCTCTGATTCCGCATATCCGATTCACTGCCTCTGATTCCCCAACTCTGATTCCCCGCCTCTGATTCCCAGCGTCTTATTCCCTGCTTCTGATTCTGATTCCCTGCCTCTGATTCCCCATCTCTGATTCTGCACATCTGATTCCATGCCTCTGATTCCCCACCTCTGATTCGCCATATCTGATTCCCCGCCTCTGTTTCCCTGCCTCTGATTCCCCGCCTCTGTTTCCCCATATCTAAGTCCCCGCCTCTGATTCCCCAACTCTGATTCCCCACCTCTGATTCCCCAGCTCTGATTCCCCGCCTCTGATTCCCCGCATCTGATTCCCTGCATCTGATTCCCAGCCTCTGATTCCCTGCCTCTGATTCCCAACCTCTGATTCCCCACCTCTGATTCCCCATATCTGATTCCCCGCCTCTGTTTCCCCACCTCTGTTTCCCCATATCTGATTCCCCGCCTCTATTTCCCTTCCTCTGATTCCCAGCCTCTGATTCCCCATATCTGATTCCCCGCCTCTGATTCCCCAACTCTGATTCCCCGCCTCTGATTCCCCAGCTCTGAATCCCTGCATCTGATTCCCCGCGTCTGATTACCGGCCTCTGATTCCCCGCTCTGATTCCCCATTTCTGATTCACAACCTCTGATTCCCCACCTCTGATTCCCCATATCTGATTTGCCGCCTCTGTTTCCCCGCCTCTGATTCCCCACCTCTGATTCCCCGCCTCTGATTCACCAGCTATGATTCCCCGCCTCTGATTCCCCGCATCTGATTCCCTGACTCTGATTCCCCGCCTCTGATTCCACATCTCTGATTCACCACCTCTGATTCATTGCGTCTGATTCCCCGCCTCTGTTTCCCCGCCTCTGATTCCCCGCCTCTGTTTCCCCATATCTAAGTCCCCGCCTCTGATTCCCCAACTCTGATTCCCCACCTCTGATTCCCCAGCTCTGATTCCCCGCCTCTGATTCCCCGCATCTGATTCCCTGCATCTGATTCCCAGCCTCTGATTCCCTGCCTCTGATTCCCGGCCTCTGATTCCGCACATCTAATTCCCTGCCTCTGATTCCCCACCTCTGATTCCCCATATCTGATTCCCCGCCTCTGTTTCCCCGCCTCTGATTCCCCAACTTTGATTCCCCACCTCTGATTCCCCAGCTCTTATTGCCCGCCTCTGATTCCCCGCATCTTATTCCCTCCATCTGATTCCCAGCCTCTGATTCCCTGCCTCTGATTCCCAAACTCTGATTCCCCACCTCTGATTCCCCATATCTGATTCCCCGTCTCTGTTTCCCCGCCTCTGATTCCCCGCCTCTGTTTCCCCTTATCTGATTCCCCGCCTCTATTTGCCCGCCTCTGATTCCCCGCCTCTGTTTCCCCATATCTGATTACCCGCCTCTGAATCCCCAACTCTGATTCCCTGCCTCTAATTTCCCAGCTCTGATTCCCCGCCTCTGATTCCCCGTGTCTGATTTCCTGCCTCTGATTCCCCGCCTCTGATTACCCATGTCTGATTCACCGCCTCTGATTCCCCACCTCTGATTCCCCATCTCTGATTCCGCACATCCGATTCACTGCCTCTGATTCCCCAGCTCTGATTCCCCGCCTCTGATTCCCCGCGTCTTATTCCCTGCTTCTGATTCTGATTCCCTGCCTCTGATTCCCCATCTCTGATTCTGCACATCTGATTCCCTGCCTCTGATTCCCCACCTCTGATTCCCCATATCTGATTCCCCGCCTCTGAATCCCCATCTCTGATTCCCGGACTCTGATTACCCACCTCTGATTCCCGGCCTCTTATTACCAGCATCTGATTCCAGGCCTCTGATTCCCGGCCTCTGATTCCCCGCCTCTGTTTCCCCATATCTAATTCCCCACCTCTGATGCACCAACTCTGATTCCCCGCCTCTGATTCCCCGCCTCTGATTCCCCGCCTCTGTTTCCCCATATCTAATTCCCCACCTCTGATGCACCAACTCTGATTCCCCGCCTCTGATTCCCCAGCTCTGATTCCCCGCCTCTGATTCCCCGCCTCTGTTTCCCCATATCTAATTCCCCACCTCTGATGCACCAACTCTGATTCCCCGCCTCTGATTCCCCGCCTCTGATTCCCCGCCTCTGTTTCCCCGCCTCTGATTCCCCGCCTCTGATTCCCCGCGTTCTATTCCCTGCCTCTGATTCCCCGCCTGTGATTCCCCATCTCTGATTCACCACCTCTGATTCCCCACCTCTGATTCCCCATATCTAATTCCCCGCCTCTGTTTGCCCGCCTCTGATTCCCCGCCTCTGTTTCCCCATATCTGATTCCCCGCCACTGAATCCCAACTCTGATTCCCCACCTCTGATTCCCCAGCTCTGATTCCCCGCCTCTGATTCCCCAACTCTGATTCCCCGCCTCTGATTCCCCGCCTCTGTTTCCCCATATCTAAGTCCCCGCCTCTGATTCCCCAACTCTGATTCCCCACCTCTGATTCCCCAGCTCTGATTACCCACGTCTGATTCCCCATATCTAATTCCCAGCCTCTGTTTCCCCGCCTCTGATTCCCCGCCACTGTTTCCCCATATCTGATTCTCCGCCTCTGAATCCCCAACTCTGATTCCCTGCATCTAATTCCCCAGCTCTGATTCCCCGCCTCTGATTCCCCGTGTCTGATTTCCTGCCTCTGATTCCCCGCCTCTGATTACCCATGTCTGATTCACCGCCTCTGATTCCCCACCTCTGATTCCCCATATCTGATTCCTCGCCTCTGTTTCCCCGCCTCTGATTTCCCGCCTATGATTCCCCATATCTCATTCCCCGCCTCTGATTCCCCATCTCTGATTCCCGGACTCTGATTCCCCACCTCTGATTCCCGGCCTCTGATTCGCTGCTTCTGATTCTGATTCCCTGCCTCTGGTTCCCCATCTCTGATTCCGCACATCTAATTCCCCGCCTCTGTTTCCCCACCTCTGATTCCCCGCCTCTGTTTCCCCATATCTAAGTCCCCGCCTCTGATTCCCCAACTTTGATTCCCCACCTCTGATTCCCCAGCTCTGATTCCCCGCCTCTGATTCCCCGCATCTGATTCCCTGCATCTGATTCCCCAACTCTGATTCCCCACCTCTGATTCCCCAGCTCTGATTCCCCACCTCTGATTCCCCATATCTGATTCCCCGCCTCTGTTTCCCCGCCTCTGATTCCCCGCCTCTGTTTCCCCATATCTGATTCCCCGCCTCTATTTCCCTTCCTCTGATTCCCAGCCTCTGATTCCCCATATCTGATTCCCCGCCTCTGATTCCCCAGCTCTGAATCCCCGCATCTGATTCCCCGCATCTGATTCCCTGCATCTGATTCCCCAACTCTGATTCCCCACCTCTGATTCCCCAGCTCTGATTCCCCGCCTCTGATTCCCCGCATCTGATTCCCTGCATCTGATTCCCAGCCTCTGATTCCCTGCCTCTGATTCCCAACCTCTGATTCCCCACCTCTGATTCCCCATATCTGATTCCCCGCCTCTGTTTCCCCGCCTCTGATTCCCCGCCTCTGTTTCCCCATATCTGATTCCCCGCCTCTATTTCCCTTCCTCTGATTCCCAGCCTCTGATTCCCCATATCTGATTCCCCGCCTCTGATTCCCCAGCTCTGAATCCCCGCATCTGATTCCCCGCGTCTGATTACCGGCCTCTGATTCCCCGCTCTGATTCCCCATTTCTGATTCACAACCTCTGATTCCCCACCTCTGATTCCCCATATCTGATTTGCCGCCTCTGTTTCCCCGCCTCTGATTCCCCACCTCTGATTCCCCGCCTCTGATTCACCAGCTATGATTCCCCGCCTCTGATTCCCCGCATCTGATTCCCTGCCTCTGATTCCCCGCCTCTGATTCCACATCTCTGATTCACCACCTCTGATTCATTGCGTCTGATTCCCCGCCTCTGTTT
Organism: Narcine bancroftii; assembly: GCF_036971445.1. Lineage (NCBI taxonomy): Eukaryota > Metazoa > Chordata > Chondrichthyes > Torpediniformes > Narcinidae > Narcine > Narcine bancroftii. The sequence continues at coordinate 134,537,315 of NC_091470.1, forward strand.
CCCCGCCTCTGATTCCCCGCCTCTGTTTCCCCATATCTAAGTACCCGCCTCTGATTCCCCAACTCTGATTCCCCACCTCTGATTCCCCAGCTCTGATTCCCTGCCTCTGATTCCCAACCTCTGATTCCGCACCTCTGATTCCCCATATCTGATTCCCCGCCTCTGTTTCCCCGCCTCTGTTTCCCCGCCTCTGATTCCCCGCCTCTGTTTCCCCATATCTAAGTCCCCACCTCTGATTCCCCAACTCTGATTCCCCACCTCTGATTCCCCAGCTCTGATTCCCCGCCTCTGATTCCCCGCATCTGATTCCCTGCATCTGATTCCCAGCCTCTGATTCCCTGCCTCTGATTCCCAACCTCTGATTCCCCACCTCTGATTCACCATATCTGATTCCCCGCCTCTGTTTCCCCGCCTCTGATTCCCCGCCTCTGTTTCCCCATATCTGATTCCCCGCCTCTATTTCCCCGCCTCTGATTCCCAGCCTCTGATTCCCCATATCTGATTCCCCGCCTGATTCCCCAACTCTGATTCCCCGCCTCTGATTCCCCAGCTCTGAATCCCCGCATCTGATTCCCCAGCTCTGAATCCCCGCATCTGATTCCCCGCGTCTGATTACCGGCCTCTGATTCCCCGCTCTGATTCCCCATCTCTGATTCACAACCTCTGATTCCCCACCTCTGATTCCCCATATCTGATTTGCCGCCTCTGTTTCCCCGCCTCTGATTCGCCAGCTATGATTCCCCGCCTCTGATTCCCCGCATCTGATTCCCTGCCTCTGATTCCCCGCCTCTGATTCCACATCTCTGATTCACCACCTCTGATTCATTGCGTCTGATTCCCCGCCTCTGATTCCCCATCTCTGATTCCCCATCTCTGATTCCCCAATTCTGATTCACCGCCTCTGATTCCCCAGCTATGTTTCCTCGCCTCTGATTCCCGGCCTCTGATTCCCTGCTTCTGATTCTGATTCCCTGACTCTGATTCCCCATCTCTGATTCCGCACATCTAATTCCCTGCCTCTGATTCCCCACCTCTGATTCCCCATATCTGATTCCCCGCCTCTGTTTCCCCGCCTCTGATTCCCCGCCTCTGTTTCCCCATATCTAAGTCCCCGCCTCTGATTCCCCAACTTTGATTCCCCACCTCTGATTCCCCAGCTCTGATTGCCCGCCTCTGATTCCCCGCATCTGATTCCCTGCATCTGATTCCCAGGCTCTGATTCCGTGCCTCTGATTCCCAAACTCTGATTCCCCACCTCTGATTCCCCATATCTGATTCCCCGCCTCTGTTTCCCCGCCTCTGATTCCCCGCCTCTGTTTCCCCATATCTGATTCCCCGCCTCTATTTGCCTGCCTCTGATTCCCCGCCTCTGTTTCCCCATATCTGATTACCCGCCTCTGAATCCCCAACTCTGATTCCCTGCCTCTAATTTCCCAGCTCTGATTCCCCGCCTCTGATTCCCCGTGTCTGATTTCCTGCCTCTGATTCCCCGCCTCTGATTACCCATGTCTGATTCACCGCCTCTGATTCCCCACCTCTGATTCCCCATCTCTGATTCCGCACATCCGAATCACTGCCTCTGATTCCCCAGCTCTGATTCCCCGCCTCTGATTCCCTGCGTCTTATTCCCTGCTTCTGATTCTGATTCCCTGCCTCTGATTCCCCATCTCTGATTCTGCACATCTGATTCCCTGCCTCTGATTCCCCACCTCTGATTCCCCATATCTAATTCCCCACCTCTGATGCACCAACTCTGATTCCCCGCCTCTGATTCCCCGCCTCTGATTCCCCGCCTCTGTTTCCCCATATCTAATTCCCCACCTCTGATGCACCAACTCTGATTCCCCGCGTCTGATTCCCCAGCTCTGATTCCCCGCCTCTGATTCCCCGCATCCGATTCCCCATATCTGATTCCCCGCCTCTGTTTCCCCGCCTCTGATTCCCCGCCTCTGTTTCCCCATATCTGATTCCCCGCCTCTGATTCCCAACTATGATTCCCCGCCTCTGATTCCCCAGCTCTGATTCCCTGCCTCTGATTCCCCGCGTTCTATTCCCTGCCTCTGATTCCCCGCCTGTGATTCCCCATCTCTGATTCACCACCTCTGATTCCCCACCTCTGATTCCCCATCTCAGATTCACCGCCTCTGATTCCCCACCTCTGATTCCCCATCTCTGATTCCGCACATCCGATTCCCTGCCTCTGATTCCCCGACTCTGATTCCCCACCTCTGATTCCCCAGCTCTGATTCCCCGCCTCTGATTCCCCAACTCTGATTCCCCGCCTCTGATTCCCCGCCTCTGTTTCCCCATATCTAAGTCCCCGCCTCTGATTCCCAAACTCTGATTCCCCACCTCTGATTCCCCATATCTGATTCCCCGCCTCTGTTTCCCCGCCTCTGATTCCCCGCCTCTGTTTCCCCATATCTGATTCCCCGCCTCTATTTGCCTGCCTCTGATTCCCCGCCTCTGTTTCCCCATATCTGATTACCCGCCTCTGAATCCCCAACTCTGATTCCCTGCCTCTAATTTCCCAGCTCTGATTCCCCGCCTCTGATTCCCCGTGTCTGATTTCCTGCCTCTGATTCCCCGCCTCTGATTACCCATGTCTGATTCACCGCCTCTGATTCCCCACCTCTGATTCCCCATCTCTGATTCCGCACATCCGAATCACTGCCTCTGATTCCCCAGCTCTGATTCCCCGCCTCTGATTCCCTGCGTCTTATTCCCTGCTTCTGATTCTGATTCCCTGCCTCTGATTCCCCATCTCTGATTCTGCACATCTGATTCCCTGCCTCTGATTCCCCACCTCTGATTCCCCATATCTAATTCCCCACCTCTGATGCACCAACTCTGATTCCCCGCGTCTGATTCCCCAGCTCTGATTCCCCGCCTCTGATTCCCCGCATCCGATTCCCCATATCTGATTCCCCGCCTCTGTTTCCCCGCCTCTGATTCCCCGCCTCTGTTTCCCCATATCTGATTCCCCGCCTCTGATTCCCAACTATGATTCCCCGCCTCTGATTCCCCAGCTCTGATTCCCTGCCTCTGATTCCCCGCGTTCTATTCCCTGCCTCTGATTCCCCGCCTGTGATTCCCCATCTCTGATTCACCACCTCTGATTCCCCACCTCTGATTCCCCATCTCAGATTCACCGCCTCTGATTCCCCACCTCTGATTCCCCATCTCTGATTCCGCACATCCGATTCCCTGCCTCTGATTCCCCGACTCTGATTCCCCACCTCTGATTCCCCAGCTCTGATTCCCCGCCTCTGATTCCCCAACTCTGATTCCCCGCCTCTGATTCCCCGCCTCTGTTTCCCCATATCTAAGTCCCCGCCTCTGATTCCCCAACTCTGATTCCCCACCTGATTCCCCAGCTCTGATTACCCACCTCTGATTCCCCATATCTAATTCCCAGCCTCTGTTTCCCCGCCTCTGATTCCCCGCCACTGTTTCCCCATATCTGATTCTCCGCCTCTGAATCCCCAACTCTGATTCCCTGCATCTAATTCCCCAGCTCTGATTCCCCGCCTCTGATTCCCCGTGTCTGATTTCCTGCCTCTGATTCCCCGCCTCTGATTACCCATGTCTGATTCACCGCCTCTGATTCCCCACCTCTGATTCCCCATATCTGATTCCTCGCCTCTGTTTCCCCGCCTCTGATTTCCCGCCTCTGATTCCCCATATCTCATTCCCCGCCTCTGATTCCCCATCTCTGATTCCCGGACTCTGATTCCCCACCTCTGATTCCCGGCCTCTGATTCGCTGCTTCTGATTCTGATTCCCTGCCTCTGATTCCCCATCTCTGATTCCGCACATCTAATTCCCCGCCTCTGTTTCCCCACCTCTGATTCCCCGCCTCTGTTTCCCCATATCTAAGTCCCCGCCTCTGATTCCCCAACTTTGATTCCCCTCCTCTGATTCCCCAGCTCTGATTCCCCGCCTCTGATTCCCCGCATCTGATTCCCTGCATCTGATTCCCAGCCTCTGATTCCCTGCCTCTGATTCCCAAACTCTGATTCCCCACCTCTGATTCCCCATATCTGATTCCCCGCCTCTATTTGCCCGCCTCTGATTCCCCGCCTCTGTTTCCCCATATCTGATTACCCGCCTCTGAATCCCCAACTCTGATTCCCTGCCTCTAATTTCCCAGCTCTGATTCCCCGCCTCTGATTCCCCGTTTCTGATTTCCTGCCTCTGATTCCCCGCCTCTGATTACCCATGTCTGATTCACCGCCTCTGATTCCCCACCTCTGATTCCCCATCTCTGATTCCGCACATCCGATTCACTGCCTCTTATTCCCCAACTCTGATTCCCCGCCTTTGATTCCCAGCGTCTTATTCCCTGCTTCTGATTCTGATTCCCTGCCTCTGATTCCCCATCTCTGATTCTGCACATCTGATTCCCTGCCTCTGATTCCCCACCTCTGATTCGCCATATCTGATTCCCCGCCTCTGTTTCCCTGCCTCTGATTCCCCGCCTCTGTTTCCCCATATCTAAGTCCCCGCCTCTGATTCCCCAACTCTGATTCCCCACCTCTGATTCCCCAGCTCTGATTCCCCGCCTCTGATTCCCCGCATCTGATTCCCTGCATCTGATTCCCAGCCTCTGATTCCCTGCCTCTGATTCCCAACCTCTGATTCCCCACCTCTGATTCCCCATATCTGATTCCCCGCCTCTGTTTCCCCGCCTCTGATTCCCCGCCTCTGTTTCCCCATATCTGATTCCCCGCCTCTATTTCCCTTCCTCTGATTCCCAGCCTCTGATTCCCCATATCTGATTCCCCGCCTCTGATTCCCCAACTCTGATTCCCCGCCTCTGATTCCCCAGCTCTGAATCCCCGCATCTGATTCCCCGCGTCTGATTACCGGCCTCTGATTCCCCGCTCTGATTCCCCATCTCTGATTCACAACCTCTGATTCCCCACCTCTGATTCCCCATATCTGATTTGCCGCCTCTGTTTCCCCGCCTCTGATTCCCCACCTCTGATTCCCCGCCTCTGATTCACCAGCTATGATTCCCCGCCTCTGATTCCCCGCATCTGATTCCCTGCCTCTGATTCCCCGCCTCTGATTCCACATCTCTGATTCACCACCTCTGATTCATTGCGTTTGATTCCCCGCCTCTGTTTCCCCGCCTCTGATTCCCCGCCTCTGTTTCCCCATATCTAAGTCCCCGCCTCTGATTCCCCAACTCTGATTCCCCACCTCTGATTCCCCAGCTCTGATTCCCCGCCTCTGATTCCCCGCATCTGATTCCCTGCATCTGATTCCCAGCCTCTGATTCCCTGCCTCTGATTCCCAACCTCTGATTCCGCACCTCTGATTCCCCATATCTGATTCCCCGCCTCTGTTTCCCCGCCTCTGTTTCCCCGCCTCTGATTCCCCGCCTCTGTTTCCCCATATCTAAGTCCCCGCCTCTGATTCCCCAACTCTGATTCCCCACCTCTGATTCCCCAGCTCTGATTCCCCGCCTCTGATTCCCCGCATCTTATTCCCTGCATCTGATTCCCAGCCTCTGATTCCCTGCCTCTGATTCCCAACCTCTGATTCCCCACCTCTGATTCCCCATATCTGATTCTCCGCCTCTGTTTCCCCGCCTCTGATTCCCCGCCTCTGTTTCCACATATCTGATTCCCCGCCTCTATTTCCCCGCCTCTGATTCCCAGCCTCTGATTCCCCATATCTGATTCCCCGCCTCTGATTCCCCAACTCTGATTCCCCGCCTCTGATTCCCCAGCTCTGAATCCCCGCATCTGATTCCCCAGCTCTGAATCCCCGCATCTGATTCCCCGCGTCTGATTACCGGCCTCTGATTCCCCGCTCTGATTCCCCATCTCTGATTCACAACCTCTGATTCCCCACCTCTGATTCCCCATATCTGATTTGCCGCCTCTGTTTCCCCGCCTCTGATTCGCCAGCTATGATTCCCCGCCTCTGATTCCCCGCATCTGATTCCCTGCCTCTGATTCCCCGCCTCTGATTCCACATCTCTGATTCACCACCTCTGATTCATTGCGTCTGATTCCCCGCCTCTGATTCCCCATCTCTGATTCCCCATCTCTGATTCCCCAATTCTGATTCACCGCCTCTGATTCCCCAGCTATGTTTCCTCGCCTCTGATTCCCGGCCTCTGATTCCCTGCTTCTGATTCTGATTCCCTGACTCTGATTCCCCATCTCTGATTCCGCACATCTAATTCCCTGCCTCTGATTCCCCACCTCTGATTCCCCATATCTGATTCCCCGCCTCTGTTTCCCCGCCTCTGATTCCCCGCCTCTGTTTCCCCATATCTAACTCCCCGCCTCTGATTCCCCAACTTTGATTCCCCACCTCTGATTCCCCAGCTCTGATTGCCCGCCTCTGATTCCCCGCATCTGATTCCCTGCATCTGATTCCCAGGCTCTGATTCCCTGCCTCTGATTCCCAAACTCTGATTCCCCACCTCTGATTCCCCATATCTGATTCCCCGCCTCTGTTTCCCCGCCTCTGATTCCCCGCCTCTGTTTCCCCATATCTGATTCCCCGCCTCTATTTGCCTGCCTCTGATTCCCCGCCTCTGTTTCCCCATATCTGATTACCCGCCTCTGAATCCCCAACTCTGATTCCCTGCCTCTAATTTCCCAGCTCTGATTCCCCGCCTCTGATTCCCCGTGTCTGATTTCCTGCCTCTGATTCCCCGCCTCTGATTACCCATGTCTGATTCACCGCCTCTGATTCCCCACCTCTGATTCCCCATCTCTGATTCCGCACATCCGAATCACTGCCTCTGATTCCCCAGCTCTGATTCCCCGCCTCTGATTCCCCGCGTCTTATTCCCTGCTTCTGATTCTGATTCCCTGCCTTTGATTCCCCATCTCTGATTCTGCACATCTGATTCCCTGCCTCTGATTCCCCACCTCTGATTCCCCATATCTAATTCCCCACTTCTGATGCACCAACTCTGATTCCCCGCCTCTGATTCCCCGCCTCTGATTCCCCGCCTCTGTTTCCCCATATCTAATTCCCCACCTCTGATGCACCAACTCTGATTCCCCGCCTCTGATTCCCCAGCTCTGATTCCCCGCCTCTGATTCCCCGCATCCGATTCCCCATATCTGATTCCCCGCCTCTGTTTCCCCGCCTCTGATTCCCCGCCTCTGTTTCCCCATATCTGATTCCCCGCCTCTGATTCCCAACTATGATTCCCCGCCTCTGATTCCCCAGCTCTGATTCCCTGCCTCTGATTCCCCGCGTTCTATTCCCTGCCTCTGATTCCCCGCCTGTGATTCCCCATCTCTGATTCACCACCTCTGATTCCCCACCTCTGATTCCCCATATCTAATTCCCCGCCTCTGTTTGCCCGCCTCTGATTCCCCGCCTCTGTTTCCCCATATCTGATTCCCCGCCACTGAATCCCAACTCTGATTCCCTGCCTCTGATTCCCCAGCTCTGATTCCCCGCCTTTGATTCCCCCCGTCTGATTCCCAGCCTCTGAATCCCCGTGTCTGATATCCTGCCTCTGATTCCCCGCCTCTGATTCCCCATCTCAGATTCACCGCCTCTGATTCCCCATCTCTGATTCCCCATCTCTGATTCCGCACATCCGATTCCCTGCCTCTGATTCCCCGCCTCTGATTACCCATGTCTGATTCACCGCCTCTGATTCCCCACCTCTGATTCCCCATCTCTGATTCCGCACATCCGATTCACTGCCTCTTATTCCCCAACTCTGATTCCCCGCCTCTGATTCCCAGCGTCTTATTCCCTGCTTCTGATTCTGATTCCCTGCCTCTGATTCCCCATCTCTGATTCTGCACATCTGATTCCCTGCCTCTGATTCCCCACCTCTGATTCGCCATATCTGATTCCCCGCCTCTGTTTCCCTGCCTCTGATTCCCCGCCTCTGTTTCCCCATATCTAAGTCCCCGCCTCTGATTCCCCAACTCTGATTCCCCACCTCTGATTCCCCAACTCTGATTCCCCACCTCTGATTCCCCAGCTCTGATTCCCAGCCTCTGATTCCCTGCCTCTGATTCCCAACCTCTGATTCCCCACCTCTGATTCCCCATATCTGATTCCCCGCCTCTGATTCCCCATATCTGATTCCCCGCCTCTGATTCCCCAACTCTGATTCCCCGCCTCTGATTCCCCAGCTCTGAATCCCCGCATCTGATTCCCCGCGTCTGATTACCGGCCTCTGATTCCCCGCTCTGATTCCCCATCTCTGATTCACAACCTCTGATTCCCCACCTCTGATTCCCCATATCTGATTTGCCGCCTCTGTTTCCCCGCCTCTGATTCCCCACCTCTAATTCCCCGCCTCTGATTCACCAGCTATGATTCCCCGCCTCTGATTCCCCGCATCTGATTCCCTGCCTCTGATTCCCCGCCTCTGATTCCACATCTCTGATTCACCACCTCTGATTCATTGCGTTTGATTCCCCGCCTCTGTTTCCCCGCCTCTGATTCCCCGCCTCTGTTTCCCCATATCTAAGTCCCCGCCTCTGATTCCCCAACTCTGATTCCCCACCTCTGATTCCCCAGCTCTGATTCCCCGCCTCTGATTCCCCGCATCTGATTCCCTGCATCTGATTCCCAGCCTCTGATTCCCTGCCTCTGATTCCCAACCTCTGATTCCGCACCTCTGATTCCCCATATCTGATTCCCCGCCTCTGTTTCCCCGCCTCTGTTTCCCCGCCTCTGATTCCCCGCCTCTGTTTCCCCATATCTAAGTCCCCGCCTCTGATTCCCCAACTCTGATTCCCCACCTCTGATTCCCCAGCTCTGATTCCCCGCCTCTGATTCCCCGCATCTGATTCCCTGCATCTGATTCCCAGCCTCTGATTCCCTGCCTCTGATTCCCAACCTCTGATTCCCCACCTCTGATTCCCCATATCTTATTCCCCGCCTCTGTTTCCCCGCCTCTGATTCCCCGCCTCTGTTTCCCCATATCTGATTTTCCGCCTCTATTTCCCCGCCTCTGATTCCCAGCCTCTGATTCCCCATATCTGATTCCCCGCCTCTGATTCCCCAACTCTGATTCCCCGCCTCTGATTCCCCAGCTCTGAATCCCCGCATCTGATTCCCCAGCTCTGAATCCCCGCATCTGATTCCCCGCGTCTGATTACCGGCCTCTGATTCCCCGCTCTGATTCCCCATCTCTGATTCACAACCTCTGATTCCCCACCTCTGATTCCCCATATCTGATTTGCCGCCTCTGTTTCCCCGCCTCTGATTCGCCAGCTATGATTCCCCGCCTCTGATTCCCCGCATCTGATTCCCTGCCTCTGATTCCCCGCCTCTGATTCCACATCTCTGATTCACCACCTCTGATTCATTGCGTCTGATTCCCCGCCTCTGATTCCCCATCTCTGATTCCCCATCTCTGATTCCCCAATTCTGATTCACCGCCTCTGATTCCCCAGCTATGTTTCCTCGCCTCTGATTCCCGGCCTCTGATTCCCTGCTTCTGATTCTGATTCCCTGACTCTGATTCCCCATCTCTGATTCCGCACATCTAATTCCCTGCCTCTGATTCCCCACCTCTGATTCCCCATATCTGATTCCCCGCCTCTGTTTCCCCGCCTCTGATTCCCCGCCTCTGTTTCCCCATATCTAACTCCCCGCCTCTGATTCCCCAACTTTGATTCCCCACCTCTGATTCCCCAGCTCTGATTGCCCGCCTCTGATTCCCCGCATCTGATTCCCTGCATCTGATTCCCAGGCTCTGATTCCCTGCCTCTGATTCCCAAACTCTGATTCCCCAACTCTGATTCCCCATATCTGATTCCCCGCCTCTGTTTCCCCGCCTCTGATTCCCCGCCTCTGTTTCCCCATATCTGATTCCCCGCCTCTATTTGCCTGCCTCTGATTCCCCGCCTCTGTTTCCCCATATCTGATTACCCGCCTCTGAAACCCCAACTCTGATTCCCTGCCTCTAATTTCCCAGCTCTGATTCCCCGCCTCTGATTCCCCGTGTCTGATTTCCTGCCTCTGATTCCCCGCCTCTGATTACCCATGTCTGATTCACCGCCTCTGATTCCCCACCTCTGATTCCCCATCTCTGATTCCGCACATCCGAATCACTGCCTCTGATTCCCCAGCTCTGATTCCCCGCCTCTGATTCCCCGCGTCTTATTCCCTGCTTCTGATTCTGATTCCCTGCCTCTGATTCCCCATCTCTGATTCTGCACATCTGATTCCCTGCCTCTGATTCCCCACCTCTGATTCCCCATATCTAATTCCCCACTTCTGATGCACCAACTCTGATTCCCCGCCTCTGATTCCCCGCCTCTGATTCCCCGCCTCTGTTTCCCCATATCTAATTCCCCACCTCTGATGCACCAACTCTGATTCCCCGCCTCTGATTCCCCAGCTCTGATTCCCCGCCTCTGATTCCCCGCATCCGATTCCCCATATCTGATTCCCCGCCTCTGTTTCCCCGCCTCTGATTCCCCGCCTCTGTTTCCCCATATCTGATTCCCCGCCTCTGATTCCCAACTATGATTCCCCGCCTCTGATTCCCCAGCTCTGATTCCCTGCCTCTGATTCCCCGCGTTCTATTCCCTGCCTCTGATTCCCCGCCTGTGATTCCCCATCTCTGATTCACCACCTCTGATTCCCCACCTCTGATTCCCCATATCTAATTCCCCGCCTCTGTTTGCCCGCCTCTGATTCCCCGCCTCTGTTTCCCCATATCTGATTCCCCGCCACTGAATCCCAACTCTGATTCCCTGCCTCTGATTCCCCAGCTCTGATTCCCCGCCTTTGATTCCCCCCGTCTGATTCCCAGCCTCTGAATCCCCGTGTCTGATATCCTGCCTCTGATTCCCCGCCTCTGATTCCCCATCTCAGATTCACCTCCTCTGATTCCCCACCTCTGATTCCCCATCTCTGATTCCGCACATCCGATTCCCTGCCTCTGATTCCCCGACTCTGATTCCCCACCTCTGATTCCCCAGCTCTGATTCCCCGCCTCTGATTCCCCAACTCTGATTCCCCGCCTCTGATTCCCCGCCTCTGTTTCCCCATATCTAAGTCCCCGCCTCTGATTCCCCAACTCTGATTCCCCACCTCTGATTCCCCAGCTCTGATTACCCACCTCTGATTCCCCATATCTAATTCCCAGCCTCTGTTTCCCCGCCTCTGATTCCCCGCCACTGTTTCCCCATATCTGATTCTCCGCCTCTGAATCCCCAACTCTGATTCCCTGCATCTAATTCCCCAGCTCTGATTCCCCGCCTCTGATTCCCCGTGTCTGATTTCCTGCCTCTGATTCCCCGCCTCTGATTACCCATGTCTGATTCACCGCCTCTGATTCCCCACCTCTGATTCCCCATATCTGATTCCTCGCCTCTGTTTCCCCGCCTCTGATTTCCCGCCTCTGATTCCCCATATCTCATTCCCCGCCTCTGATTCCCCATCTCTGATTCCCGGACTCTGATTCCCCACCTCTGATTCCCGGCCTCTGATTCGCTGCTTCTGATTCTGATTCCCTGCCTCTGATTCCCCATCTCTGATTCCGCACATCTAATTCCCCGCCTCTGTTTCCCCACCTCTGATTCCCCGCCTCTGTTTCCCCATATCTAAGTCCCCGCCTCTGATTCCCCAACTTTGATTCCCCACCTCTGATTCCCCAGCTCTGATTCCCCGCCTCTGATTCCCCGCATCTGATTCCCTGCATCTGATTCCCAGCCTCTGATTCCCTGCCTCTGATTCCCAAACTCTGATTCCCCACCTCTGATTCCCCATATCTGATTCCCCGCCTCTGTTTCCCCGCCTCTGATTCCCCGCCTCTGTTTCCCCATATCTGATTCCCCGCCTCTATTTGCCCGCCTCTGATTCCCCGCCTCTGTTTCCCCATATCTGATTACCCGCCTCTGAATCCCCAACTCTGATTCCCTGCCGCTAATTTCCCAGCTCTGATTCCCCGCCTCTGATTCCCCGTTTCTGATTTCCTGCCTCTGATTCCCCGCCTCTGATTACCCATGTCTGATTCACCGCCTCTGATTCCCCACCTCTGATTCCCCATCTCTGATTCCGCACATCCGATTCACTGCCTCTGATTCCCCAACTCTGATTCCCCGCCTCTGATTCCCAGCGTCTTATTCCCTGCTTCTGATTCTGATTCCCTGCCTCTGATTCCCCATCTCTGATTCTGCACATCTGATTCCCTGCCTCTGATTCCCCACCTCTGATTCGCCATATCTGATTCCCCGCCTCTGTTTCCCTGCCTCTGATTCCCCGCCTCTGTTTCCCCATATCTAAGTCCCCGCCTCTGATTCCCCCACTCTGATTCCCCACCTCTGATTCCCCAGCTCTGATTCCCCGCCTCTGATTCCCCGCATCTGATTCCCTGCATCTGATTCCCAGCCTCTGATTCCCTGCCTCTGATTCCCAACCTCTGATTCCCCACCTCTGATTCCCCATATCTGATTCCCCGCCTCTGTTTCCCCGCCTCTGATTCCCCGCCTCTGTTTCCCCATATCTGATTCCCCGCCTCTATTTCCCTTCCTCTGATTCCCAGCCTCTGATTCCCCATATCTGATTCCCCGCCTCTGATTCCCCAACTCTGATTCCCCGCCTCTGATTCCCCAGCTCTGAATCCCCGCATCTGATTCCCCGCGTCTGATTACCGGCCTCTGATTCCCCGCTCTGATTCCCCATCTCTGATTCACAACCTCTGATTCCCCACCTCTGATTCCCCATATCTGATTTGCCGCCTCTGTTTCCCCGCCTCTGATTCCCCACCTCTGATTCCCCGCCTCTGATTCACCAGCTATGATTCCCCGCCTCTGATTCCCCGCATCTGATTCCCTGCCTCTGATTCCCCGCCTCTGATTCCACATCTCTGATTCACCACCTCTGATTCATTGCGTCTGATTCCCCGCCTCTGTTTCCCCGCCTCTGATTCCCCGCCTCTGTTTCCCCATATCTAAGTCCCCGCCTCTGATTCCCCAACTCTGATTCCCCACCTCTGATTCCCCAGCTCTGATTCCCCGCCTCTGATTCCCCGCATCTGATTCCCTGCATCTGATTCCCAGCCTCTGATTCCCTGCCTCTGATTCCCAACCTCTGATTCCGCACCTCTGATTCCCCATATCTGATTCCCCGCCTCTGTTTCCCCGCCTCTGTTTCCCCGCCTCTGATTCCCCGACTCTGTTTCCCCATATCTGTCCCCGCCTCTGATTCCCCAACTCTGATTCCCTGCATCTAATTCCCCAGCTCTGATTCCCCGCCTCTGATTCCCCGTGTCTGATTTCCTGCCTCTGATTCCCCGCCTCTGATTACCCATGTCTGATTCACCGCCTCTGATTCCCCACCTCTGATTCCCCATATCTGATTCCTCGCCTCTGTTTCCCCGCCTCTGATTTCCCGCCTCTGATTCCCCATATCTCATTCCCCGCCTCTGATTCCCCATCTCTGATTCCCGGACTCTGATTCCCCACCTCTGATTCCCGGCCTCTGATTCGCTGCTTCTGATTCTGATTCCCTGCCTCTGATTCCCCATCTCTGATTCCGCACATCTAATTCCCCGCCTCTGTTTCCCCACCTCTGATTCCCCGCCTCTGTTTCCCCATATCTAAGTCCCCGCCTCTGATTCCCCAACTTTCATTCCCCACCTCTGATTCCCCAGCTCTGATTCCCCGCCTCTGATTCCCCGCATCTGATTCCCTGCATCTGATTCCCAGCCTCTGATTCCCTGCCTCTGATTCCCAAACTCTGATTCCCCACCTCTGATTCCCCATATCTGATTCCCCGCCTCTGTTTCCCCGCCTCTGATTCCCCGCCTCTGTTTCCCCATATCTGATTCCCCGCCTCTATTTGCCCGCCTCTGATTCCCCGCCTCTGTTTCCCCATATCTGATTACCCGCCTCTGAATCCCCAACTCTGATTCCCTGCCTCTAATTTCCCAGCTCTGATTCCCCGCCTCTGATTCCCCGTTTCTGATTTCCTGCCTCTGATTCCCCGCCTCTGATTACCCATGTCTGATTCACCGCCTCTGATTCCCCACCTCTGATTCCCCATCTCTGATTCCGCACATCCGATTCACTGCCTCTGATTCCCCAACTCTGATTCCCCGCCTCTGATTCCCAGCGTCTTATTCCCTGCTTCTGATTCTGATTCCCTGCCTCTGATTCCCCATCTCTGATTCTGCACATCTGATTCCCTGCCTCTGATTCCCCACCTCTGATTCGCCATATCTGATTCCCCGCCTCTGTTTCCCTGCCTCTGATTCCCCGCCTCTGTTTCCCCATATCTAAGTCCCCGCCTCTGATTCCCCCACTCTGATTCCCCACCTCTGATTCCCCAGCTCTGATTCCCCGCCTCTGATTCCCCGCATCTGATTCCCTGCATCTGATTCCCAGCCTCTGATTCCCTGCCTCTGATTCCCAACCTCTGATTCCCCACCTCTGATTCCCCATATCTGATTCCCCGCCTCTGTTTCCACGCCTCTGATTCCCCGCCTCTGTTTCCCCATACCTGATTCCCCGCCTCTATTTCCCTTCCTCTGATTCCCAGCCTCTGATTCCCCATATCTGATTCCCCGCCTCTGATTCCCCAACTCTGATTCCCCGCCTCTGATTCCCCAGCTCTGAATCCCCGCATCTGATTCCCCGCGTCTGATTACCGGCCTCTGATTCCCCGCTCTGATTCCCCATCTCTGATTCACAACCTCTGATTCCCCACCTCTGATTCCCCATATCTGATTTGCCGCCTCTGTTTCCCCGCCTCTGATTCCCCACCTCTGATTCCCCGCCTCTGATTCACCAGCTATGATTCCCCGCCTCTGATTCCCCGCATCTGATTCCCTGCCTCTGATTCCCCGCCTCTGATTCCACATCTCTGATTCACCACCTCTGATTCATTGCGTCTGATTCCCCGCCTCTGTTTCCCCGCCTCTGATTCCCCGCCTCTGTTTCCCCATATCTAAGTCCCCGCCTCTGATTCCCCAACTCTGATTCCCCACCTCTGATTCCCCAGCTCTGATTCCCCGCCTCTGATTCCCCGCATCTGATTCCCTGCATCTGATTCCCAGCCTCTGATTCCCTGCCTCTGATTCCCAACCTCTGATTCCGCACCTCTGATTCCCCATATCTGATTCCCCGCCTCTGTTTCCCCGCCTCTGTTTCCCCGCCTCTGATTCCCCGACTCTGTTTCCCCATATCTGTCCCCGCCTCTGATTCCCCAACTCTGATTCCCCACCTCTGATTCCCCAGCTCTGATTCCCCGCCTCTGATTCCCCGCATCTGATTCCCTGCATCTGATTCCCAGCCTCTGATTCCCTGCCTCTGATTCCCAACCTCTGATTCCCCACCTCTGATTCCCCATATCTGATTCCCCGCCTCTGTTTCCCCGCCTCTGATTCCCCGCCTCTGTTTCCCCATATCTGATTCCCCGCCTCTATTTCCCCGCCTCTGATTCCCAGCCTCTGATTCCCCATATCTGATTCCCCGCCTCTGATTCCCCAACTCTGATTCCCCGCCTCTGATTCCCCAGCTCTGAATCCCCGCATCTGATTCCCCAGCTCTGAATCCCCGCATCTGATTCCCCGCGTCTGATTACCGGCCTCTGATTCCCCGCTCTGATTCCCCATCTCTGATTCACAACCTCTGATTCCCCACCTCTGATTCCCCATATCTGATTTGCCGCCTCTGTTTCCCCGCATCTGATTCGCCAGCTATGATTCCCCGCCTCTGATTCCCCGCATCTGATTCCCTGCCTCTGATTCCCCGCCTCTGATTCCACATCTCTGATTCACCACCTCTGATTCATTGCGTCTGATTCCCCGCCTCTGATTCCCCATCTCTGATTCCCCATCTCTGATTCCCCAATTCTGATTCACCGCCTCTTATTCCCCAGCTATGTTTCCTCGCCTCTGATTCCCGGCCTCTGATTCCCTGCTTCTGATTCTGATTCCCTGACTCTGATTCCCCATCTCTGATTCCGCACATCTAATTCCCTGCCTCTTATTCCCCACCTCTGATTCCCCATATCTGATTCCCCGCCTCTGTTTCCCTGCCTCTGATTCCCCGCCTCTGTTTCCCCATATCTAAGTCCCCGCCTCTGATTCCACAACTTTGATTCCCCACCTCTGATTCCCCAGCTCTGATTGCCCGCCTCTGATTCCCCGCATCTGATTCCCTGCATCTGATTCCCAGGCTCTGATTTCCTGCCTCTGATTCCCAAACTCTGATTCCCCACCTCTGATTCCCCATATCTGATTCCCCGCCTCTGTTTCCCCGCCTCTGATTCCCCGCCTCTGTTTCCCCATATCTGATTCCCCGCCTCTATTTGCCTGCCTCTGATTCCCCGCCTCTGTTTCCCCATATCTGATTACACGCCTCTGAATCCCCAACTCTGATTCCCTGCCTCTAATTTCCCAGCTCTGATTCCCCGCCTCTGATTCCCCGTGTCTGATTTCCTGCCTCTGATTCCCCGCCTCTGATTACCCATGTCTGATTCACCGCCTCTGATTCCCCACCTCTGATTCCCCATCTCTGATTCCGCACATCCGAATCACTGCCTCTGATTCCCCAGCTCTGATTCCCCGCCTCTGATTCCCCGCGTCTTATTCCCTGCTTCTGATTCTGATTCCCTGCCTCTGATTCCCCATCTCTGATTCTGCACATCTGATTCCCTGCCTCTGATTCCCCACCTCTGATTCCCCATATCTGATTCCCCGCCTCTGAATCCCCATCTCTGATTCCCGGACTCTGATTCCCCACCTCTGATTCCCGGCCTCTTATTACCAGCATCTGATTCCAGGCCTCTGATACCCGGCCTCTGATTCCCCGCTTCTGATTCTGATTCCCTGCCTCTGATTCTCCATCTCTGATTCCGCACATCTGATTCCCTGCCTCTGATTCCCCACCTCTGATTCCCCATATCTGATTCCCTGCCTCTGTTTCCCCGCCTCTGATTCCCCGCCTCTGTTTCCCCATATCGAATTCCCCACCTCTGATGCACCAACTCTGATTCCCCGCCTCTGATTCCCCAGCTCTGATTCCCCGCCTCTGATTCCCCGCATCCGATTCCCCATATCTGATTCCCCGCCTCTGTTTCCCCGCCTCTGTTTCCCCGCCTCTGATTCCCCGCCTCTGTTTCCCCATATCTGATTCCCCGCCTCTGATTCCCAACTATGATTCCCCGCCTCTGATTCCCCAGCTCTGATTCCCTGCCTCTGATTCCCCGCGTTCTATTCCCTGCCTCTGATTCCCCGCCTGTGATTCCCCATCTCTGAATCACCACCTCTGATTCCCCACCTCTGATTCCCCATATCTAATTCCCCGCCTCTGTTTGCCCGCCTCTGATTCCCCGCCTCTGTTTCCCCATATCTGATTCCCCGCCACTGAATCCCCAACTCTGATTCCCTGCCTCTGATACCCCAGCTCTGATTCCCCGCCTTTGATTCCCCCCGTCTGATTCCCAGCCTCTGAATCCCCGTGTCTGATATCCTGCCTCTGATTCCCCGCCTCTGATTCCCCATCTCAGATTCACCGCCTCTGATTCCCCACCTCTGATTCCCCATCTCTGATTCCGCACATCCGATTCCCTGCCTCTGATTCCCTGACTCTGATTCACCACCTCTGATTCCCCAGTTCTGATTCCCCGCCTCTGATTCCCCAACTCTGATTCCCCGCCTCTGATTCCCCGCCTCTGTTTCCCCATATCTAAGTCCCCGCCTCTGATTCCCCAACTCTGATTCCCCACCTCTGATTCCCCAGCTCTGATTACCCACCTCTGATTCCCCATCTCTGATTCCGCACATCTGATTCCCTGCCTCTGATTCCCCACCTCTGTTTCCCCATATCTAAGTCCCCGCCTCTGATTCCCCAACTTTGATTCCCCACCTCTGATTCCCCAGCTCTGATTCCCCGCCTCTGATTCCCCGCATCTGATTCCCTGCATCTGATTCCCAGCCTCTGATTCCCTGCCTCTGATTCCCAACCTCTGATTCCCCACCTCTGATTCCCCATATCTGATTCCCCGCCTCTCTTTCCCCGCCTCTGATTCACCGCCTCTGTTTCCCCATATCTGATTCCCCGCCTCTATTTGCCCGCCTCTGATTCCCCGCCTCTGTTTCCCCATATCTGATTCCCCGCCTCTGAATCCCCAACTCTGATTCCCTGCCTCTAATTTCCCAGCTCTGATTCCCCGCCTCTGATTCCCCGTGTCTGATTTCCTGCCTCTGATTCCCCGCCTCTGATTACCCATGTCTGATTCACCGCCTCTGATTCCCCACCTCTGATTCCCCATCTCTGATTCCGCACATCCGAATCACTGCCTCTGATTCCCCAGCTCTGATTCCCCGCCTCTGATTCCCCGCGTCTTATTCCCTGCTTCTGATTCTGATTCCCTGCCTCTGATTCCCCATCTCTGATTCTGCACATCTGATTCCCTGCCTCTGATTCCCCACCTCTGATTCCCCATATCTGATTCCCCGCCTCTGAATCCCCATCTCTGATTCCCGGACTCTGATTCCCCACCTCTGATTCCCGGCCTCTTATTACCAGCATCTGATTCCAGGCCTCTGATACCCGGCCTCTGATTCCCCGCTTCTGATTCTGATTCCCTGCCTCTGATTCTCCATCTCTGATTCCGCACATCTGATTCCCTGCCTCTGATTCCCCACCTCTGATTCCCCATATCTGATTCCCTGCCTCTGTTTCCCCGCCTCTGATTCCCCGCCTCTGTTTCCCCATATCGAATTCCCCACCTCTGATGCACCAACTCTGATTCCCCGCCTCTGATTCCCCAGCTCTGATTCCCCGCCTCTGATTCCCCGCATCCGATTCCCCATATCTGATTCCCCGCCTCTGTTTCCCCGCCTCTGTTTCCCCGCCTCTGATTCCCCGCCTCTGTTTCCCCATATCTGATTCCCCGCCTCTGATTCCCAACTATGATTCCCCGCCTCTGATTCCCCAGCTCTGATTCCCTGCCTCTGATTCCCCGCGTTCTATTCCCTGCCTCTGATTCCCCGCCTGTGATTCCCCATCTCTGAATCACCACCTCTGATTCCCCACCTCTGATTCCCCATATCTAATTCCCCGCCTCTGTTTGCCCGCCTCTGATTCCCCGCCTCTGTTTCCCCATATCTGATTCCCCGCCACTGAATCCCCAACTCTGATTCCCTGCCTCTGATACCCCAGCTCTGATTCCCCGCCTTTGATTCCCCCCGTCTGATTCCCAGCCTCTGAATCCCCGTGTCTGATATCCTGCCTCTGATTCCCCGCCTCTGATTCCCCATCTCAGATTCACCGCCTCTGATTCCCCACCTCTGATTCCCCATCTCTGATTCCGCACATCCGATTCCCTGCCTCTGATTCCCTGACTCTGATTCACCACCTCTGATTCCCCAGTTCTGATTCCCCGCCTCTGATTCCCCAACTCTGATTCCCCGCCTCTGATTCCCCGCCTCTGTTTCCCCATATCTAAGTCCCCGCCTCTGATTCCCCAACTCTGATTCCCCACCTCTGATTCCCCAGCTCTGATTACCCACCTCTGATTCCCCATCTCTGATTCCGCACATCTGATTCCCTGCCTCTGATTCCCCACCTCTGTTTCCCCATATCTAAGTCCCCGCCTCTGATTCCCCAACTTTGATTCCCCACCTCTGATTCCCCAGCTCTGATTCCCCGCCTCTGATTCCCCGCATCTGATTCCCTGCATCTGATTCCCAGCCTCTGATTCCCTGCCTCTGATTCCCAACCTCTGATTCCCCACCTCTGATTCCCCATATCTGATTCCCCGCCTCTCTTTCCCCGCCTCTGATTCACCGCCTCTGTTTCCCCATATCTGATTCCCCGCCTCTATTTGCCCGCCTCTGATTCCCCGCCTCTGTTTCCCCATATCTGATTCCCCGCCTCTGAATCCCCAACTCTGATTCCCTGCCTCTAATTTCCCAGCTCTGATTCCCCGCCTCTGATTCCCCGTGTCTGATTTCCTGCCTCTGATTCCCCACCTCTGATTACCCATGTCTGATTCACCGCCTCTGATTCCCCACCTCTGATTCCCCATCTCTGATTCCGCACATCCGATTCCCTGCCTCTGATTCCCTGCCTCTGATTCACTGCCTCTGCTTCCCCAGCTCTGATTTCCCGCCTCTGATTCCCCGCGTCTTATCCCCTGCATCTGATTCTGATTCCCTGCCTCTGATTCCCCATCTCTGATTCCGCACATCTGATTCCCTGCCTCTGATTCCCCACCTCTGATTCCCCATATCTGATTCCCCGCCTCTGTTTCCCCGCCTCTGATTCCCCGCCTCTGATTCCCAAACTCTGATTCCGCACCTCTGATTCCCCAGCTCTGATTCCCCGCCTCTGATCCACGCATCTGATTCCCTGCATCTGATTCCCAGCCTCTGATTCCCTGCCTCTGATTCCCAACCTCTGATTCCCCACCTCTGATTCCCCATATCTGATTCCCCGCCTCTGTTTCCCCGTCTCTGATTCCCCGCCTCAGTTTCCCCATATCTGATTCCCCGCCTCTATTTGCCCACCTCTGATTCCCCACCTCTGTTTCCCCATATCTGATTCCCCGCCACTGAATCCCCAACTCTGATTCCCTGCATCTAATTCCCCAGCTCTGATTCCCCGCCTCTGATTCCCCGTGTCTTATTTCCTGCCTCTGATTCCCCGCCTCTGATTACCCATGTCTGATTCACCGCCTCTGATTCCCCACCTCTGATTCCCCATCTCTGATTCCGCACATCCGATTCCCTGCCTCTGAATCCCCGCCTCTGATTCACCGCCTCTGATTCCCGGCCTCTGATTTCCCGCCTCTGATTCCCTGCCACTGATACCCCGCCCCTGATTCCCCACCTCTGATTCCCCATATCTGATTCCCCGCCTCTGTTTCCCCACCTCTGATTCCCCGCCTCTGATTCCCCATATCTCATTCCCCGCCTCTGAATCCCCATCTCTGATTCCCGGACTCTGATTCCCCACCTCTGATTCCAG
The DNA here is from genome assembly GCF_036971445.1 of Narcine bancroftii. NCBI lineage: Eukaryota > Metazoa > Chordata > Chondrichthyes > Torpediniformes > Narcinidae > Narcine > Narcine bancroftii. The sequence continues at coordinate 134,558,260 of NC_091470.1, forward strand.
GCCTCTTATTCCCGGCATCTGATTCCGGCCTCTGATTCCCGGCCTCTGATTCCCTGCTTCTGATTCTGATTCCCTGCCTTTGATTCCCCATCTCTGATTCCGCACATCTGATTCCCTGCCTCTGATTCCCCACCTCTGAATCCCCATATCTGATTCCCCACCTCTGTTTCCCCGCCTCTGATTCCACACCTCTGTTTCCCAATATCTAAGTCCCCGCCTCTGATTCCCCAACTCTGATTCCCCACCTCTGATTCCCCAGCTCTGATTCCCCGCCTCTGATTCCCCGCATCTGATTCCCTGCATCTGATTCCAAGCCTCTGATTCCCTGCCTCTGATTCCCAAACTCTGATTCCCCACCTCTGATTCCCCATATCTGATTCCCCGCCTCTGTTTCCCCGCCTCTGATTCCCCGCCTCTGTTTCCCCATATCTAATTCCCCACCTCTGATGCACCAACTCTGATTCCCCACCTCTGATTCCCCAGCTCTGATTCCCCGCCTCTGATTCCCCGCATCCGATTCCCCATATCTGATTCCCCGCCTCTGTTTCCCCGCCTCTGATTCCCCGCCTCTGTTTCCCCATATCTGATTCCCCGCCTCTGATTCCCAACTATGATTCCCCGCCTCTGATTCCCCAGCTCTGATTCCCTGCCTCTGATTCCCCGCGTTCTATTCCCTGCCTCTGATTCCCCGCCTGTGATTCCCCATCTCTGATTCACCACCTCTGATTCCCCACCTCTGATTCCCCATATCTAATTCCCCGCCTCTGTTTGCCCGCCTCTGATTCCCCGCCTCTGTTTCCCCATATCTGATTCCCCGCCACTGAATCCCCAACTCTGATTCCCTGCCTCTGATTCCCCAGCTCTGATTCCCCGCCTTTGATTCCCCCCGTCTGATTCCCAGCCTCTGAATCCCCGTGTCTGATATCCTGCCTCTGATTCCCCGCCTCTGATTCCCCATCTCAGATTCACCGCCTCTGATTCCCCACCTCTGATTCCCCATCTCTGATTCCGCACATACGATTCCCTGCCTCTGATTCCCCGACTCTGATTCCCCACCTCTGATTCCCCAGCTCTGATTCCCCGCCTCTGATTCCCCAACTCTGATTCCCCGCCTCTGATTCCCCGCCTCTGTTTCCCCATATCTAATTCCCCGCCTCTGATTCCCCAACTCTGATTCCCCACCTCTGATTCCCCAGCTCTGATTACCCACCTCTGATTCCCCATATCTAATTCCCTGCCTATGTTTCCCCGCCTCTGATTCCCCGCCACTATTTCCCCATATCTGATTCTCCGCCTCTGAATCCCCAACTCTGATTCAATGCATCTAATTCCCCAGCTCTGATTCCCCGCCTCTGATTCCCCGTGTCTGATTTCCTGCCTCTGATTCCCCGCCTCTGATTACCCATGTCTGATTCACTGCCTCTGATTCCCCACCTCTGATTCCCCATCTCTGATTCCGCACATCCGACTCCCAGCCTCTGATTCCCCATCTCTGATTCCCCGCCTCTGATTCCCCAACTCTGATTCCCCACCTCTGATTCCCCAGCTCTGATTCCCCACCTCTGATTCCCCGTGTTTGATCCCCTGCCTCTGATTCCCCGCCTCTGATTCCCCATCTCTGATTCACCGCCTTTGATTCGCCTCCTCTGCTTCCCCATATCTGATTCCTCGCCTCTGTTTCCCCGCCTCTGATTCCCCGCCTCTGATTCCCCATCTCTGATTCCCGGACTCTGATTCCCCCCCTCTGATTCCCGGCCTCTGATTCGCTGCTTCTGATTCTGATTCCCTGCCTCTGATTCCCCATCTCTGATTCCTCACATCTGATTCCCAGCCTCTGATTCCCTGCCTCTGATTCCCAACCTCTGATTCCCCACCTCTGATTCCCCATATCTGATTCCCCGCCTCTGTTTCCCCGTCTCTGATTCCCCGCCTCAGTTTCCCCATATCTGATTCCCCGCCTCTATTTGCCCACCTCTGATTCCCCACCTCTGTTTCCCCATATCTGATTCCCCGCCACTGAATCCCCAACTCTGATTCCCTGCATCTAATTCCCCAGCTCTGATTCCCCGCCTCTGATTCCCCGTGTCTTATTTCCTGCCTCTGATTCCCCGCCTCTGATTACCCATGTCTGATTCACCGCCTCTGATTCCCCACCTCTGATTCCCCATCTCTGATTCCGCACATCCGATTCCCTGCCTCTGAATCCCCGCCTCTGATTCACCGCCTCTGATTCCCGGCCTCTGATTTCCCGCCTCTGATTCCCTGCCACTGATACCCCGCCCCTGATTCCCCACCTCTGATTCCCCATATCTGATTCCCCGCCTCTGTTTCCCCACCTCTGATTCCCCGCCTCTGATTCCCCATATCTCATTCCCCGCCTCTGAATCCCCATCTCTGATTCCCGGACTCTGATTCCCCACCTCTGATTCCCGGCCTCTTATTCCCGGCATCTGATTCCGGCCTCTGATTCCCGGCCTCTGATTCCCTGCTTCTGATTCTGATTCCCTGCCTTTGATTCCCCATCTCTGATTCCGCACATCTGATTCCCTGCCTCTGATTCCCCACCTCTGAATCCCCATATCTGATTCCCCACCTCTGTTTCCCCGCCTCTGATTCCACACCTCTGTTTCCCAATATCTAAGTCCCCGCCTCTGATTCCCCAACTCTGATTCCCCACCTCTGATTCCCCAGCTCTGATTCCCCGCCTCTGATTCCCCGCATCTGATTCCCTGCATCTGATTCCAAGCCTCTGATTCCCTGCCTCTGATTCCCAAACTCTGATTCCCCACCTCTGATTCCCCATATCTGATTCCCCGCCTCTGTTTCCCCGCCTCTGATTCCCCGCCTCTGTTTCCCCATATCTAATTCCCCACCTCTGATGCACCAACTCTGATTCCCCACCTCTGATTCCCCAGCTCTGATTCCCCGCCTCTGATTCCCCGCATCCGATTCCCCATATCTGATTCCCCGCCTCTGTTTCCCCGCCTCTGATTCCCCGCCTCTGTTTCCCCATATCTGATTCCCCGCCTCTGATTCCCAACTATGATTCCCCGCCTCTGATTCCCCAGCTCTGATTCCCTGCCTCTGATTCCCCGCGTTCTATTCCCTGCCTCTGATTCCCCGCCTGTGATTCCCCATCTCTGATTCACCACCTCTGATTCCCCACCTCTGATTCCCCATATCTAATTCCCCGCCTCTGTTTGCCCGCCTCTGATTCCCCGCCTCTGTTTCCCCATATCTGATTCCCCGCCACTGAATCCCCAACTCTGATTCCCTGCCTCTGATTCCCCAGCTCTGATTCCCCGCCTTTGATTCCCCCCGTCTGATTCCCAGCCTCTGAATCCCCGTGTCTGATATCCTGCCTCTGATTCCCCGCCTCTGATTCCCCATCTCAGATTCACCGCCTCTGATTCCCCACCTCTGATTCCCCATCTCTGATTCCGCACATACGATTCCCTGCCTCTGATTCCCCGACTCTGATTCCCCACCTCTGATTCCCCAGCTCTGATTCCCCGCCTCTGATTCCCCAACTCTGATTCCCCGCCTCTGATTCCCCGCCTCTGTTTCCCCATATCTAATTCCCCGCCTCTGATTCCCCAACTCTGATTCCCCACCTCTGATTCCCCAGCTCTGATTACCCACCTCTGATTCCCCATATCTAATTCCCTGCCTATGTTTCCCCGCCTCTGATTCCCCGCCACTATTTCCCCATATCTGATTCTCCGCCTCTGAATCCCCAACTCTGATTCAATGCATCTAATTCCCCAGCTCTGATTCCCCGCCTCTGATTCCCCGTGTCTGATTTCCTGCCTCTGATTCCCCGCCTCTGATTACCCATGTCTGATTCACTGCCTCTGATTCCCCACCTCTGATTCCCCATCTCTGATTCCGCACATCCGACTCCCAGCCTCTGATTCCCCATCTCTGATTCCCCGCCTCTGATTCCCCAACTCTGATTCCCCACCTCTGATTCCCCAGCTCTGATTCCCCACCTCTGATTCCCCGTGTTTGATCCCCTGCCTCTGATTCCCCGCCTCTGATTCCCCATCTCTGATTCACCGCCTTTGATTCGCCTCCTCTGCTTCCCCATATCTGATTCCTCGCCTCTGTTTCCCCGCCTCTGATTCCCCGCCTCTGATTCCCCATCTCAGATTCCCGGACTCTGATTCCCCCCCTCTGATTCCCGGCCTCTGATTCGCTGCTTCTGATTCTGATTCCCTGCCTCTGATTCCCCATCTCTGATTCCTCACATCTAATTCCCTGCCTCTGATTCCCCACCTCTGATTCCCCATATCTGATTCCCCGCCTCTGTTTCCCCGCCTCTGATTCCCCGCATCTGTTTCCCCATATCTAAGTCCCCGCCTCTGATTCCCAAACTTTGATTCCCCACCTCTGATTCCCCAGCTCTGATTCCCCGCCTCTGATTCCCCGCATCTGATTCCCTGCATCTGATTCCCAGCCTCTGATTCCCAAACTCTGATTCCCCACCTCTGATTCCCCATATCTGATTCCCCGCCTCTGTTTCCCCGCCTCTGATCCCCGCCTCTGTTTCCCCATATCTGATTCCCCGCCTCTATTTGCCCACCTCTGATTCCCCGCCTCTGTTTCCCCATATCTGATTACCCGCATCTGAAACCCCAACTCTGATTCCCTGCCTCTAATTTCCCAGCTCTGATTCCCCGCCTCTGATTCCCCGTGTCTGATTTCCTGCCTCTGATTCCCCGCCTCTGATTACCCATGTCTGATTCACCGCCTCTGATTCCCCACCTCTGATTCCCCATCTCTGATTCCGCACATCCGATTCACTGCCTCTGATTCCCCAGCTCTGATTCCCTGCCTCTGATTCCCCGCGTCTTATTCCCTGCTTCTGATTCTGATTCCCTGCCTCTGATTCCCCATCTCTGATTCCCCAACTCTAATTCCCCGCCTCTGATTCCCCGCCCCTGTTTCCCCATATCTGATTCCCCGCCTCTGATTCCCCAACTCTGATTCCCCGCCACTGATTCCCCAGCTCTGATTCCCCGCCTCTGATTCCCCGTGTTTGATTCACTGCCTCTGATTCCCCGCCTCTGATTCCGCATCTCTGATTCACCGCATTTGATTCGCCACCTCTGATTCCCCATATCTGATTCCTCGCCTCTGTTACCCCGCCTCTGATTCCCCGCCTCTGATTCTCCATATCTCATTCCGCGCCTCTGAATCCCCATCTCTGATTCCCGGCCTCTTATTCCCAGCATCTGATTCCAGGCCTCTGATTCCCGGCCTCTGATTCCCCGCTTCTGATTCTGATTCCCTGCCTCTGATTCCCCATCTCTGATTCCGCACATCTGATTCCCTGCCTCTGATTCCCCTCCTCTGATTCCCCATATCTGATTCCCCACCTCTGTTTCCCCGCCTCTGATTCCCCGCCTCTGTTTCCCCATATCTAATTCCCCACCTCTGATGCACCAACTCTGATTCCCCGCCTCTGATTCCCCAGCTCTGATTCCCCGACTCTGATTCCCCGCATCCGATTCCCCATATCTGATTCCCCGCCTCTGTTTCCCCATATCTGATTCCCCGCCTCTGATTCCCAACTATGATTCCCCGCCTCTGATTCCCCAGCTCTGATTCCCTGCCTCTGATTCCCCTCGTTCTATTCCCTGCCTCTGATTCCCCGCCTGTGATTCCCCATCTCTGATTCCCTGCCTCTGATTCCCCGCCTCTGATTCCCCATCTCTGATTCACCGCCTTTGATTCGCCACCTCTGATTCCCTGCCTCTGATTCCCCAGCTCTGATTCCCCACCTTTGATTCCCCCCGTCTGATTCCCAGCCTCTGAATCCCCGTGTCTGATATCCTGCCTCTGATTCCCCGCCTCTGATTCCTCATCTCAGATTCACCGCCTCTGATTCCCCACCTCTGATTCCCCATCTCTGATTCCGCACATCCGCTTCCCTGCCTCTGATTCCCCGACTCTGATTCCCCACCTCTGATTCCCCAGCTCTGATTCCCCGCCTCTGATTCCCCAACTCTGATTCCCCGCCTCTGATAACCCAGCTCTGATTCCCCGCCTCTGATTCCCCGTGTTTGATTCCTTGCCTCTGATTCCCCGCCTCTGATTCCCCATCTCTGATTCACCGCCTTTGATTCGCCACCTCTGATTCCCCATATCTGATTCCTCACCTCTGTTTCCCCGCCTCTGATTCCCCGCCTCTGATTCCCCATATCTCATTCCCCGCTTCTGATTCCCCATCTCTGATTCCCGGACTCTGATTCCCCACCTCTGATTCCCGGCCTATTATTCCCGGCATCAGATTCCGGCCTCTGATTCCCGGCCTCTGATTCCCTGCTTCTGATTCTGATTCCCTGCCTCTGATTCCCCATTTCTGATTCCGCACATCTAATTCCCTGCCTCTGATTCCCCACCTCTGATTCCCCATATCTGATTCCCCAACTCTAATTCCCCGCCTCTGATTCCCCGCCCCTGTTTCCCCATATCTGATTCCCCGCCTCTGATTCCCCAACTCTGATGCCCCGCCACTGATTCCCCAGCTCTGATTCCCCGCCTCTGATTCCCCGTGTTTGATTCACTGCCTCTGATTCCCCGCCTCTGATTCCGCATCTCTGATTCACCGCATTTGATTCGCCACCTCTGATTCCCCATATCTGATTCCTCGCCTCTGTTTCCCCGCCTCTGATTCCCCGCCTCTGATTCTCCATATCTCATTTCGCGCCTCTGAATCCCCATCTCTGATTCCCGGACTCTGATTCCCCACCTCTGATTCCCGGCCTCTTATTCCCAGCATCTGATTCCAGGCCTCTGATTCCCGGCCTCTGATTCCCCGCTTCTGATTCTGATTCCCTGCCTCTGATTCCCCATCTCTGATTCCGCACATCTGATTCCCTGCCTCTGATTCCCCTCCTCTGATTCCCCATATCTGATTCCCCACCTCTGTTTCCCCGCCTCTGATTCCCCGCCTCTGTTTCCCCATATCTAATTCCCCACCTCTGATGCACCAACTCTGATTCCCCGCCTCTGATTCCCCAGCTCTGATTCCCCGACTCTGATTCCCCGCATCCGATTCCCCATATCTGATTCCCCGCCTCTGTTTCCCCATATCTGATTCCCCGCCTCTGATTCCCAACTATGATTCCCCGCCTCTGATTCCCCAGCTCTGATTCCCTGCCTCTGATTCCCCTCGTTCTATTCCCTGCCTCTGATTCCCCGCCTGTGATTCCCCATCTCTGATTCACCACCTCTGATTATCCACCGCTGATTCCCCATATCTAATTCCCCGCCTCTGTTTGCCCGCCTTTGATTCCCTGCCTCTGTTTCCCCATATCTGATTCCCCGCCTCTGAATCCCCAACTCTGATTCCCTGCCTCTGATTCCCCAGCTCTGATTCCCCGCCTTTGATTCCCCCCGTCTGATTCCCAGCCTCTGAATCCCCGTGTCTGATATCCTGCCTCTGATTCCCCGCCTCTGATTCCCCATCTCTGATTCCGCACATCCGCTTCCCTGCCTCTGATTCCCCGACTCTGATTCCCCACCTCTGATTCCCCAGCTCTGATTCCCCGCCTCTGATTCCCCAACTCTGATTCCCCGCCTCTGATAACCCAGCTCTGATTCCCCGCCTCTGATTCCCCGTGTTTGATTCCCTGCCTCTGATTCCCCGCCTCTGATTCCCCATCTCTGATTCCGCACATCTAATTCCCTGCCTCTGATTCCCCACCTCTGATTCCCCATATCTGATTCCCCGCCTCTGTTTCCCCGCCTCTGATTCCCCGCCTCTGTTTCCCCATATCTAAGTCCCCGCCTCTGATTCCCCAACTTTGATTCCCCACCTCTGATTCCCCAGCTCTGATTCCCCGCCTCTGATTCCCCGCATCTGATTCCCTGCATCTGATTCCCAGCCTCTGATTCCCTGCCTCTGATTCCCAACCTCTGATTCCCAACCTCTGATTCCCCGCCTCTGATTCCCCGCCTCTGTTTCCCCATATCTGATTCCCCGCCTCTATTTGCCCGCCTCTTATTCCCCGCCTCTGTTTCCCCATATCTGATTACCGGCCTCTGAATCCCCAACTCTGATTCCCTGCCTCTAATTTCCCAGCTCTGATTCCCCGCCTCTGATTCCCCGTGTCTGATTTCCTGCCTCTGATTCCCCGCCTCTGATTACCCATGTCTGATTCACCGCCTCTGATTCCCCACCTCTGATTCCCCATCTCTGATTCCGCACATCCGATTCACTGCCTCTGATTCCCCAGCTCTGATTCCCCGCCTCTGATTCCCCGCGTCTTATTCCCTGCTTCTGATTCTGATTCCCTGCCTCTGATTCCCCATCTCTGATTCTGCACATCTGATTCCCTGCCTCTGATTCCCCACCTCTGATTCCCCATTTATGATTCCCCGCCTCTGAATCCCCATCTCTGATTCCCGGACTCTGATTCCCCACCTCTGATACCCGGCCTCTTATAACCAGCATCTGATTCCAGGCCTCTGATTCCCGGCCTCTGATTCCCCGCTTCTGATTCTGATTCCCTGCCTCTGATTCCCCATCTCTGATTCCGCACATCTGATTCCCTGCCTCTGATTCCCCACCTCTGATTCCCCATATCTGATTCCCCGCCTGTGTTTCCCCGCCTCTGATTCCCCGCCTCTGTTTCCCCGCCTCTGATTCCCTGCCTCTGTTTCCCCATATCTAAGTCCCCGCCTCTGATTCCCCAACTCTGATTCCCCACCTCTGACTCCCCAGCTCTGATTACCCACCTCTGATTCCCCATATCTGATTCCCCGCCTCTGTTTCCCCGCCTCTGATTCCCCGCCACTGTTTCCCCATATCTGATTCCCCGCCTCTGAATCCCCAACTCTGATTCCCTGCATCTAATTCCCCAGCTCTGATTCCCCGCCTCTGATTCCCCGTGTCTGATTTCCTGCCTCTGATTCCCTGCCTCTGATTACCCATGTCTGATTCACCGCCTCTGATTCCCCACCTCTGATTCCCCATCTCTGATTCCGCACATCCGATTCCCAGCCTCTGATTCCCCATCCCTGATTCCCCGCCTCTGATTCCCCAACTCTGATTCCCCACCTCCGATTCCCCAGCTCTGATTCCCCGCCTCTGATTCCCCGTGTTTGATTCCCTGCCTCTGATTCCCCGCCTCTGATTCCCCATCTCTGATTCACTGCCTTTGATTCGCCACCTCTGATTCCCCATATCTGATTCCTCGCCTCTGTTTACCCGCCTCTGATTCCCCGCCTCTGATTCCCCATATCTCATTCCCCGCCTCTGATTCCCCATCTCTGATTCCCGGACTCTGATTCCCCACCTCTGATTCCCGGCCTCTGATTCCCTGCTTCTGATTCTGATTCCCTGCCTCTGATTCCCCATCTCTGATTCCGCACATCTAATTCCCTGCCTCTGATTCCCCACCTCTGATTCCCCATATCTGATTCCCCGCCTCTGTTTCCCCGCCTCTGATTCCCCGCCTCTGTTTCCCCATATCTAAGTCCCCGCCTCTGATTCCCCAACTTTGATTCCCCACCTCTGATTCCCCAGCTCTGATTCCCCGCCTCTGATTCCCCGCATCTGATTCCCTGCATCTGATTCCCAGCCTCTGATTCCCTGCCTCTGATTCCCAACCTCTGATTCCCAACCTCTGATTCCCCGCCTCTGATTCCCCGCCTCTGTTTCCCCATATCTGATTCCCCGCCTCTATTTGCCCGCCTCTTATTCCCCGCCTCTGTTTCCCCATATCTGATTACCCGCCTCTGAATCCCCAACTCTGATTCCCTGCCTCTAATTTCCCAGCTCTGATTCCCCGCCTCTGATTCCCCGTGTCTGATTTCCTGCCTCTGATTCCCCGCCTCTGATTACCCATGTCTGATTCACCGCCTCTGATTCCCCACCTCTGATTCCCCATCTCTGATTCCGCACATCCGATTCACTGCCTCTGATTCCCCAGCTCTGATTCCCCGCCTCTGATTCCCCGCGTCTTATTCCCTGCTTCTGATTCTGATTCCCTGCCTCTGATTCCCCATCTCTGATTCTGCGCATCTGATTCCCTGCCTCTGATTCCCCACCTCTGATTCCCCATATATGATTCCCCGCCTCTGAATCCCCATCTCTGATTCCCGGACTCTGATTCCCCACCTCTGATACCCGGCCTCTTATAACCAGCATCTGATTCCAGGCCTCTGATTCCCGGCCTCTGATTCCCCGCTTCTGATTCTGATTCCCTGCCTCTGATTCCCCATCTCTGATTCCGCACATCTGATTCCCTGCCTCTGATTCCCCACCTCTGATTCCCCATATCTGATTCCCCTCCTCTGTTTCCCCGCCTCTGATTCCCCGCCTCTGTTTCCCCATATCTAATTCCCCACCTCTGATGCACCAACTCTGATTCCCCGCCTCTGATTCCCCAGCTCTGATTCCCCGCCTCTGATTCCCTGCATCCGATTCCCCATATCTGATTCCCCGCCTCTGTTTCCCCGCCTCTGATTCCCCGCCTCTGTTTCCCCATATCTGATTCCCCGCCTCTGATTCCCAACTATGATTCCCCGCCTCTGATTCCCCAGCTCTGATTCCCTGCCTCTGATTCCCCGCGTTCTATTCCCTGCCTCTGATTCCCCGCCTGTGATTCCCCATCTCTGATTCACCACCTCTGATTCCCCACCTCTGATTCCCCATATCTAATTCCCCGCCTCTGTATGCCCGCCTCTGATTCCCCGCCTCTGTTTCCCCATATCTGATTCCCCGCCACTGAATCCCCAACTCTGATTCCCTGCCTCTGATTCCCCAGCTCTGATTCCCCGCCTTTGATTCCCCCCGTCTGATTCCCAGCCTCTGAATCCCCGTGTCTGATATCCTGCCTCTGATTCCCCGCCTCTGATTCCCCATCTCAGATTCACCGCCTCTGATTCCCCACCTCTGATTCCCCATCTCTGATTCCGCACATCCGATTCCCTGCCTCTGATTCCCCGACTCTGATTCCCCACCTCTGATTCCCCAGCTCTGATTCCCCGCCTCTGATTCCACAACTCTGATTCCCCGCCTCTGATTCCCCGCCTCTGTTTCCCCATAACTAATTCCCCGCCTCTGATTCCCCAACTCTGATTCCCCACCTCTGATTCCCCAGCTCTGATTACCCACCTCTGATTCCCCATATCTAATTCCCTGCCTCTGTTTCCCCGCCTCTGATTCCCCGCCACTATTTCCCCATATCTGATTCTCCGCCTCAGAATCCCCAACTCTGATTCCCTGCATCTAATTCCCCAGCTCTGATTCCCCGCCTCTGATTCCCCGTGTCTGATTTCCTGCCTCTGATTCCCCGCCTCTGATTACCCATGTCTGCTTCACCGCCTCTGATTCCCCACCTCTGATTCCCCATCTCTGATTCCGCACATCCGATTCCCAGCCTCTGATTCCCCATCTCTGATTCCCCGCCTCTGATTCCCCAACTCTGATTCCCCATCTCTGATTCCCCAGCTCTGATTCCCCGCCTCTGATTCCCCGTGTTTGATTCCCTGCCTCTGATTCCCCGCCTCTGATTCCCCATCTCTGATTCACCGCCTTTGATTCGCCACCTCTGATTCCCCATATCTGATTCCTCGCCTCTGTTTCCCCGCCTCTGATTTCCCGCCTCTGATTCCCCATATCTCATTCCCCGCCTCTGATTCCCCATCTCTGATTCCCGGACTGATTCCCCACCTCTGATTCCCGGCCTCTGATTCGCTGCTTCTGATTCTGATTCCCTGCCTCTGATTCCCCATCTCTGATTCCGCACATCTAATTCCCTGCCTCTGATTCGCCACCTCTGATTCCCCATATCTGATTCCCCGCCTCTGTTTCCCCGCCTCTGATTCCCCGCCTCTGTTTCCCCATATCTAAGTCCCCGCCTCTGATTACCCAACTTTGATTCCCCACCTCTGATTCCCCAGCTCTGATTCCCCGCCTCTGATTCCCCGCATCTGATTCCCTGCATCTGATTCCCAGCCTCTGATTCCCTGCCTCTGATTCCCAAACTCTGATTCCCCACCTCTGATTCCCCATATCTGATTCCCCGCCTCTGTTTCCCCGCCTCTGATTCCCCGCCTCTGTTTACCCATATCTGATTCCCAGCCTCTATTTGCCCGCCTCTGATTCCCCGCCTCTGTTTCCCCATATCTGATTACCCGCCTCTGAATCCCCAACTCTGATTCACTGCCTCTAATTTCCCAGCTCTGATTCCCCGCCTCTGATTCCCCGTGTTTGATTCCCTGCCTCTGATTCCCCGCCTCTGATTCTCCATCTCTGATTCACCGCCTTTGATTCGCCACCTCTGATTCCCCATATCTGAATCCTCACCTCTGTTTCCCCGCCTCTGATTCCCCGCCTCTGATTCCCCATATCTCATTCCCCGCCTCTGATTCCCCATCTCTGATTCCCGGACTCTGATTCCCCACCTCTGATTCCCGGCCTATTATTCCCGGCATCAGATTCCGGCCTCTGATTCCCGGCCTCTGATTCCCTGCTTCTGATTCTGATTCCCTGCCTCTGATTCCCCATTTCTGATTCCGCACATCTAATTCCCTGCCTCTGATTCCCCACCTCTGATTCCCCATATCTGATTCCCCGCCTCTGTTTCCCCGCCTCTGATTCCCCGCCTCTGTTTCCCCATATCTAAGTCCCCGCCTCTGATTCCCCGCCTTTGATTCCCCCCGTCTGATTCCCAGCCTCTGAATCCCCGTGTCTGATATCCTGCCTCTGATTCCCCGCCTCTGATTCCCCATCTCAGATTCACCGCCTCTGATTCCCCACCTCTGATTCCCCATCTCTGATTCCGCACATACGATTCCCTGCCTCTGATTCCCCGACTCTGATTCCCCACCTCTGATTCCCCAGCTCTGATTCCCCGCCTCTGATTCCCCAACTCTGATTCCCCGCCTCTGATTCCCCGCCTCTGTTTCCCCATATCTGATTCCCCGCCTCTGATTCCCAACTATGATTCCCCACCTCTGATTCCCCAGCTCTGATTCCCTGCCTCTGATTCCCCGCGTTCTATTCCCTGCCTCTGATTCCCCGCCTGTGATTCCCCATCTCTGATTCACCACCTCTGATTCCCCACCTCTGATTCCCCATATCTAATTCCCCGCCTCTGTATGCCCGCCTCTGATTCCCCGCCTCTGTTTCCCCATATCTGATTCCCCGCCACTGAATCCCCAACTCTGATTCCCTGCCTCTGATTCCCCAGCTCTGATTCCCCGCCTTTGATTCCCCCCGTCTGATTCCCAGCCTCTGAATCCCCGTGTCTGATATCCTGCCTCTGATTCCCCGCCTCTGATTCCCCATCTCAGATTCACCGCCTCTGATTCCCCACCTCTGATTCCCCATCTCTGATTCCGCACATCCGATTCCCTGCCTCTGATTCCCCGACTCTGATTCCCCACCTCTGATTCCCCAGCTCTGATTCCCCGCCTCTGATTCCACAACTCTGATTCCCCGCCTCTGATTCCCCGCCTCTGTTTCCCCATAACTAATTCCCCGCCTCTGATTCCCCAACTCTGATTCCCCACCTCTGATTCCCCAGCTCTGATTACCCACCTCTGATTCCCCATATCTAATTCCCTGCCTCTGTTTCCCCGCCTCTGATTCCCCGCCACTATTTCCCCATATCTGATTCTCCGCCTCAGAATCCCCAACTCTGATTCCCTGCATCTAATTCCCCAGCTCTGATTCCCCGCCTCTGATTCCCCGTGTCTGATTTCCTGCCTCTGATTCCCCGCCTCTGATTACCCATGTCTGATTCACCGCCTCTGATTCCCCACCTCTGATTCCCCATCTCTGATTCCGCACATCCGACTCCCAGCCTCTGATTCCCCATCTCTGATTCCCCGCCTCTGATTCCCCAACTCTGATTCCCCATCTCTGATTCCCCAGCTCTGATTCCCCGCCTCTGATTCCCCGTGTTTGATTCCCTGCCTCTGATTCCCCGCCTCTGATTCCCCATCTCTGATTCACCGCCTTTGATTCGCCACCTCTGATTCCCCATATCTGATTCCTCGCCTCTGTTTCCCCGCCTCTGATTTCCCGCCTCTGATTCCCCATATCTCATTCCCCGCCTCTGATTCCCCATCTCTGATTCCCGGACTGATTCCCCACCTCTGATTCCCGGCCTCTGATTCGCTGCTTCTGATTCTGATTCCCTGCCTCTGATTCCCCATCTCTGATTCCGCACATCTAATTCCCTGCCTCTGATTCGCCACCTCTGATTCCCCATATCTGATTCCCCGCCTCTGTTTCCCCGCCTCTGATTCCCCGCCTCTGTTTCCCCATATCTAAGTCCCCGCCTCTGATTACCCAACTTTGATTCCCCACCTCTGATTCCCCAGCTCTGATTCCCCGCCTCTGATTCCCCGCATCTGATTCCCTGCATCTGATTCCCAGCCTCTGATTCCCTGCCTCTGATTCCCAAACTCTGATTCCCCACCTCTGATTCCCCATATCTGATTCCCCGCCTCTGTTTCCCCGCCTCTGATTCCCCGCCTCTGTTTACCCATATCTGATTCCCAGCCTCTATTTGCCCGCCTCTGATTCCCCGCCTCTGTTTCCCCATATCTGATTACCCGCCTCTGAATCCCCAACTCTGATTCACTGCCTCTAATTTCCCAGCTCTGATTCCCCGCCTCTGATTCCCCGTGTTTGATTCCCTGCCTCTGATTCCCCGCCTCTGATTCTCCATCTCTGATTCACCGCCTTTGATTCACCACCTCTGATTCCCCATATCTGAATCCTCACCTCTGTTTCCCCGCCTCTGATTCCCCGCCTCTGATTCCCCATATCTCATTCCCCGCCTCTGATTCCCCATCTCTGATTCCCGGACTCTGATTCCCCACCTCTGATTCCCGGCCTATTATTCCCGGCATCAGATTCCGGCCTCTGATTCCCGGCCTCTGATTCCCTGCTTCTGATTCTGATTCCCTGCCTCTGATTCCCCATTTCTGATTCCGCACATCTAATTCCCTGCCTCTGATTCCCCACCTCTGATTCCCCATATCTGATTCCCCAACTCTAATTCCCCGCCTCTGATTCCCCGCCCCTGTTTCCCCATATCTGATTCCCCGCCTCTGATTCCCCAACTCTGATGCCCCGCCACTGATTCCCCAGCTCTGATTCCCCGCCTCTGATTCCCCGTGTTTGATTCACTGCCTCTGATTCCCCGCCTCTGATTCCGCATCTCTGATTCACCGCATTTGATTCGCCACCTCTGATTCCCCATATCTGATTCCTCGCCTCTGTTTCCCCGCCTCTGATTCCCCGCCTCTGATTCTCCATATCTCATTCCGCGCCTCTGAATCCCCATCTCTGATTCCCGGACTCTGATTCCCCACCTCTGATTCCCAGCCTCTTATTCCCAGCATCTGATTCCAGGCCTCTGATTCCCGGCCTCTGATTCCCCGCTTCTGATTCTGATTCCCTGCCTCTGATTCCCCATCTCTGATTCCGCACATCTGATTCCCTGCCTCTGATTCCCCTCCTCTGATTCCCCATATCTGATTCCCCACCTCTGTTTCCCCGCCTCTGATTCCCCGCCTCTGTTTCCCCATATCTAATTCCCCACCTCTGATGCACCAACTCTGATTCCCCGCCTCTGATTCCCCATATCTGATTCCCCGCCTCTGATTCCCAACTATAATTCCCCGCCTCTGATTCCCCAGCTCTGATTCCCTGCCTCTGATTCCCCACCTCTGATTCCCCATATCTGATTCCCCGCCTCTGTTTCCCCATATCTGATTCCCCGCCTCTGATTCCCAACTATGATTCCCCGCCTCTGATTCCCCAGCTCTGATTCCCTGCCTCTGATTCCCCTCGTTCTATTCCCTGCCTCTGATTCCCCGCCTGTGATTCCCCATCTCTGATTCACCACCTCTGATTATCCACCGCTGATTCCCCATATCTAATTCCCCGCCTCTGTTTGCCCGCCTTTGATTCCCTGCCTCTGTTTCCCCATATCTGATTCCCCGCCTCTGAATCCCCAACTCTGATTCCCTGCCTCTGATTCCCCAGCTCTGATTCCCCGCCTTTGATTCCCCCCGTCTGATTCCCAGCCTCTGAATCCCCGTGTCTGATATCCTGCCTCTGATTCCCCGCCTCTGATTCCTCATCTCAGATTCACCGCCTCTGATTCCCCACCTCTGATTCCCCATCTCTGATTCCGCACATCCGCTTCCCTGCCTCTGATTCCCCGACTCTGATTCCCCACCTCTGATTCCCCAGCTCTGATTCCCCGCCTCTGATTCCCCAACTCTGATTCCCCGCCTCTGATAACCCAGCTCTGATTCCCCGCCTCTGATTCCCCGTGTTTGATTCCCTGCCTCTGATTCCCCGCCTCTGATTCCCCATCTCTGATTCACCGCCTTTGATTCGCCACCTCTGATTCCCCATATCTGATTCCTCACCTCTGTTTCCCCGCCTCTGATACCCCGCCTCTGATTCCCCATATCTCATTCCCCGCCTCTGATTCCCCATCTCTGATTCCCGGACTCTGATTCCCCACCTCTGATTCCCGGCCTATTATTCCCGGCATCAGATTCCGGCCTCTGATTCCCGGCCTCTGATTCCCTGCTTCTGATTCTCATTCCCTGCCTCTGATTCCCCATTTCTGATTCCGCACATCTAATTCCCTGCCTCTGATTCCCCACCTCTGATTCCCCATATCTGATTCCCCGCCTCTGTTTCCCCGCCTCTGATTCCCTGCCTCTGTTTCCCCATATCTAAGTCCCCGCCTCTGATTCCCCAACTCTGATTCCCCACCTCTGACTCCCCAGCTCTGATTACCCACCTCTGATTCCCCATATCTGATTCCCCGCCTCTGTTTCCCCGCCTCTGATTCCCCGCCACTGTTTCCCCATATCTGATTCCCCGCCTCTGAATCCCCAACTCTGATTCACTGCATCTAATTCCCCAGCTCTGATTCCCCGCCTCTGATTCCCCGTGTCTGATTTCCTGCCTCTGATTCCCTGCCTCTGATTACCCATGTCTGATTCACCGCCTCTGATTCCCCACCTCTGATTCCCCATCTCTGATTCCGCACATCCGATTCCCAGCCTCTGATTCCCCATCCCTGATTCCCCGCCTCTGATTCCCCAACTCTGATTCCCCACCTCCGATTCCCCAGCTCTGATTCCCCGCCTCTGATTCCCCGTGTTTGATTCCCTACCTCTGATTCCCCGCCTCTGATTCCCCATCTCTGATTCACCGCCTTTGATTCGCCATCTCTGATTCCCCATATCTGATTCCTCGCCTCTGTTTACCCGCCTCTGATTCCCCGCCTTTGATTCCCCATATCTCATTCCCCGCCTCTGATTCCCCATCTCCGATTCCCGGACTCTGATTCCCCACCTCTGATTCCCGGCCTCTGATTCCCTGCTTCTGATTCTGATTCCCTGCCTCTGATTCCCCATCTCTGATTCCGCACATCTAATTCCCTGCCTCTGATTCCCCACCTCTGATTCCCCATATCTGATTCCCCGCCTCTGTTTCCCCGCCTCTGATTCCCCGCCTCTGTTTCCCCATATCTAAGTCCCCGCCTCTGATTCCCCAACTTTGATTCCCCACCTCTGATTCCCCAGCTCTGATTCCCCGCCTCTGATTCCCCGCATCTGATTCCCTGCATCTGATTCCCAGCCTCTGATTCCCTGCCTCTGATTCCCAACCTCTGATTCCCCACCTCTGATTCCCCGCCTCTGATTCCCCGCCTCTGTTTCCCCATATCTGATTCCCCGCCTCTATTTGCCCGCCTCTGATTCCCCGCCTCTGTTTCCCCATATCTGATTACCCGCCTCTGAATCCCCAACTCTGATTCCCTGCCTCTAATTTCCCAGCTCTGATTCCCCGCCTCTGATTCCCCGTGTCTGATTTCCTGCCTCTGATTCCCCGCCTCTGATTACCCATGTCTGATTCACCGCCTCTGATTCCCCACCTCTGATTCCCCATCTCTGATTCCGCACATCCGATTCACTGCCTCTGATTCCCCAGCTCTGATTCCCCGCCTCTGATTCCCCGCGTCTTATTCCCTGCTTCTGATTCTGATTCCCTGCCTCTGATTCCCCATCTCTGATTCTGCACATCTGATTCCCTGCCTCTGATTCCCCACCTCTGATTCCCCATATATGATTCCCCGCCTCTGAATCCCCATCTCTGATTCCCGGACTCTGATTCCCCACCTCTGATACCCGGCCTCTTATAACCAGCATCTGATTCCAGGCCTCTGATTCCCGGCCTCTGATTCCCCGCTTCTGATTCTGATTCCCTGCCTCTGATTCCCCATCTCTGATTCCGCACATCTGATTCCCTGCCTCTGATTCCCCACCTCTGATTCCCCATATCTGATACCCCCCTCTGTTTCCCCGCCTCTGATTCCCCGCCTCTGTTTCCCCATATCTAATTCCCCACCTCTGATGCACCAACTCTGATTCCCCGCCTCTGATTCCACAGCTCTGATTCCCCGCCTCTGATTCCCTGCATCCGATTCCCCATATCTGATTCCCCGCCTCTGATTCCCCGCCTCTGTTTCCCCATATCTGATTCCCCGCCTCTGATTCCCAACTATGATTCCCCGCGTTCTATTCCCTGCCTCTGATTCCCCGCCTGTGATTCCCCATCTCTGATTCACCACCTCTGATTCCCCACCTCTGATTCCCCATATCTAATTCCCCGCCTCTGTATGCCCGCCTCTGATTCCCCGCCTCTGTTTCCCCATATCTGATTCCCCGCCACTGAATCCCCAACTCTGATTCCCTGCCTCTGATTCCCCAGCTCTGATTCCCCGCCTTTGATTCCCCCCGTCTGATTCCCAGCCTCTGAATCCCCGTGTCTGATATCCTGCCTCTGATTCCCCGCCTCTGATTCCCCATATCAGATTCACCGCCTCTGATTCCCCACCTCTGATTCCCCATCTCTGATTCCGCACATCCGATTCCCTGCCTCTGATTCCCCGACTCTGATTCCCCACCTCTGATTCCCCAGCTCAGATTCCCCGCCTCTGATTCCACAACTCTGATTCCCCGCCTCTGATTCCCCGCCTCTGTTTCCCCATAACTAATTCCCCGCCTCTGATTCCCCAACTCTGATTCCCCACCTCTGATTCCCCAGCTCTGATTACCCACCTCTGATTCCCCATATCTAATTCCCTGCCTCTGTTTCCCCGCCTCTGATTCCCCGCCACTATTTCCCCATATCTGATTCTCCGCCTCAGAATCCCCAACTCTGATTCCCTGCATCTAATTCCCAAGCTCTGATTCCCCGCCTCTGATTCCCCGTGTCTGATTTCCTGCCTCTGATTCCCCGCCTCTGATTACCCATGTCTGATTCACCGCCTCTGATTCCCCACCTCTGATTCCCCATCTCTGATTCCGCACATCCGACTCCCAGCCTCTGATTCCCCATCTCTGATTCCCCGCCTCTGATTCCCCAACTCTGATTCCCCATCTCTGATTCCCCAGCTCTGATTCCCCGCCTCTGATTCCCCGTGTTTGATTCCCTGCCTCTGATTCCCCGCCTCTGATTCCCCATCTCTGATTCACCGCCTTTGATTCGCCACCTCTGATTCCCCATATCTGATTCCTCGCCTCTGTTTCCCCGCCTCTGATTTCCCGCCTCTGATTCCCCATATCTCATTCCCCGCCTCTGATTCCCCATCTCTGATTCCCGGACTCTGATTCCCCACCTCTGATTCCCGGCCTCTGATTCGCTGCTTCTGATTCTGATTCCCTGCCTCTGATTCCCCATCTCTGATTCCGCACATCTAATTCCCTGCCTCTGATTCCCCACCTCTGATTCCCCATATCTGATTCCCCGCCTCTGTTTCCCCGCCTCTGATTCCCCGCCTCTGTTTCCCCATATCTAAGTCCCCGCCTCTGATTACCCAACTTTGATTCCCCACCTCTGATTCCCCAGCTCTGATTCCCCGCCTCTGATTCCCCGCATCTGATTCCCTGCATCTGATTCCCAGCCTCTGATTCCCTGCCTCTGATTCCCAAACTCTGATTCCCCACCTCTGATTCCCCATATCTGATTCCCCGCCTCTGTTTCCCCGCCTCTGATTCCCTGCCTCTGTTTCCCCATATCTGATTCCCCGCCTCTATTTGCCCGCCTCTGATTCCCCGCCTCTAATTTCCCAGCTCTGATTCCCCGCCTCTGATTCCCCGTGTCTGATTTCCTGCCTCTGATTCCCCGCCTCTGATTACCCATGTCTGCTTCACCGCCTCTGATTCCCCACCTCTGATTCCCCATCTCTGATTCCGCACATCCGATTCACTGCCTCTGATTCCCCAGCTCTGATTCCCCGCCTCTGATTCCCCGCGTCTTATTCCCTGCTTCTGATTCTGATTCCCTGCCTATGATTCCCCATCTCTGATTCTGCACATCTGATTCCCTGCCTCTGATTCCCCACCTCTGATTCGCCATATCTGATTCCCCGCCTCTGTTTCCCCGCCTCTGATTCCCCGAGTCTGTTTCCCCATATCTAAGTCCCCGCCTCTGATTCCCCAACTCTGATTCCCCGCCTCTGATTCCCCGCATCTGATTCCCTGCATATGATTCCCAGCCTCTGATTCCCTGCCTCTGATTCCCAACCTCTGATTCCCCACCTCTGATTCCCCATATCTGATTCCCCGCCTCTGTTTCCCCGCCTCTGATTCCCCGCCTCTGTTTCCCCATATCTCTTTCCCCGCCTCTATTTCCTAGCCTCTGATTCCCAGCCTCTGATTCCCCATATCTGATTCCCCGCCTCTGATTCCCCAACTCTGATTCCCTGCCTCGGATTCCCCAGCTCTGAATCCCCGCCTCTGATTCCCCGCGTCTGATTACCGGCCTCTGATTCCCCGCTCTGATTCCCCATCTCTGATTCACAACCTCTGATTCCCCACCTCTGGTTCCCCATATCTGATTTGCCGCCTCTGTTTCCCCGCCTCTGATTCACCACCTCTGATTCCCCGCCTCTGATTCGCCAGCTATGATTCCCCGCGTCTGATTCCCCGCGTCTGATTCCCTGCCTCTGATTCCCCGCCTCTGATACCACATCTCTGATTCACCACCTCTGATTCCCCGCGTCTGATTCCCCGCCTCTGATTCACCATCTCTGATTCCCCATCTCTGATTCCCCAATTCTGATTCACCGCCTCTGATTCCCCAGCTCTGTTTCCTCGCCTCTGATTCCCTGCCTCTGATTCCCAACCTCTGATTCCCCACCTCTGATTTCCCATATTGATTCCCTGCCTCTGATTCCCCGCCTCTGATTCCCCAACTCTGATTCCCCGCCTCTGATTCCCCAGCTCTGATTCCCCGCCTCTGATTCCCCGTGTTTGATTCCCTGCCTCTGATTCCCGGCCTCTGATTCCCCATCTCTGATTCAGCGCCTTTGATTCGCCACCTCTGACTCCCCATATCTGATTCCCCGCCTCTGTTTCCCCGCCTCTGATTCCCCGCCTCTGATTCCCCATATCTCATTCCCCGCCTCTGAATCCCCATCTCTGATTCCCGGACTCTGATTCCCCACCTCTGATTCCCGGCCTCTTATTCCCGGCATATGATTCCGGCCTCTGATTCCCGGCCTCTGATTCCCTGCTTCTGATTCTGATTCCCTGCCTTTGATTCCCCATCTCTGATTCCGCACATCTGATTCCCTGCCTCTGATTCCCCATCTCTGATTCCCCATATCTGATTCCCCGCCTCTGTTTCCCCGCCTCTGATTCCCCGCCTCTGTTTCCCAATATCTAAGTCCCCACCTCTGATTCCCCAACTCTGATTCCCCATCTCTCATTCCCCAGCTCTGATTTCCCGCCTCTGAATCCCCGCATCTGATTCCCAGCCTCTGTTTCCCCGCCTCTGATTCCCCGCCTCTGTTTCCCCATATCTGATTCCCGGCCTCTGATTCCCCGCCTCTGATTCCCCGCCTCTGATTCCCCGCCTCTGATTCCCTGCCTCTGATTCCACATCTCCGATCCCGCAAATCTGATTCCCTGCCTCTGATTCCCCGCCTCTGATTCCCCGCCTCTGATTCCCTGCCTCTGATTCCCAACCTTTGATTCCTCACCTCCGATTCCCCGTGTTTGATTCCCCGCCTCTGATTCCCCATCTCTGATTCACCGCCTTTGATTCGCCACCTCTGATTCCCCATATCTGATTCCTCGCCTCTGTTTACCCGCCTCTGATTCCCCGCCTCTGATTCCCCATATCTCATTCCCCGCCTCTGATTCCCCACCTCTGATTCCCCGCCTCTTATTCCCAGCATCTGATTCCAGGCCTCTGATTCCCGGCCTCTGATTCCCCGCTTCTGATTCTGATTCCCTGCCTCTGATTCCCCATCTCTGATTCCGCACATCTGATTCCCTGCCTCTGATTCCCCACCTCTGATTCCCCATATCTGATTCCCCACCTCTGTTTCCCCGCCTCTGATTCCCCGCCTCTGTTTCCCCATATCTAATTCCCCGCATCCGATTCCCCATATCTGATTCCCCGCCTCTGTTTACCCATATCTGATTCCCCACCTCTGATTCCCAACTATGATTCCCCACCTCTGATTCCCCAGCTCTGATTCCATGCCTCTGATTCCCCGCGTTCTATTCCCTGCCTCTGATTCCCCGCCTGTGATTCCCCATCTCTGATTCACCACCTCTGATTCCCCACCTCTGATTCCCCATATCTAATTCCCCACCTCTGTTTGCCCGCCTCTGATTCCCCGCCTCTGTTTCCCCATATCTGATTCCCCGCCTCTGAATCCCCAACTCTGATTCCCTGCCTCTGATTCCCCAGCTCTGATTCCCCGCCTTTGATTCCCCCCGTCTGATTCCCAGCCTCTGAATCCCCGTGTCTGATATCCTGCCTCTGATTCCCCGCCTCTGATTCCTCATCTCAGATTCACCGCCTCTGATTCCCCACCTCTGATTCCCCATCTCTGATTCCGCACATCCGATTCCCTGCCTCTGATTCCCCGACTCTGATTCCCCACCTCTGATTCCCCAGCTCTGATTCCCCGCCTCTGATTCCCCAACTCTGATTCCCCGCCTCTGATAACGCAGCTCTGATTCCCCGCCTCCGATTCCCCGTGTTTGATTCCCTGCCTCTGATTCCCCGCCTCTGATTCTCCATCTCTGATTCACCACCTTTGATTCGCCACCTCTGATTCCCCATATCTGATTCCTCGCCTCTGTTTCCCCGCCTCTGATTCCCCGCCTCTGATTCCCCATATCTCATTCCCCGCCTCTGATTCCCCATCTCTGATTCCCGGACTCTGATTTCCCATATTGATTCCCTGCCTCTGATTCCCCGCCTCTGATTCCCCAACTCTGATTCCCCGCCTCTGATTCCCCAGCTCTGATTCCCCGCCTCTGATTCCCCGTGTTTGATTCCCTGCCTCTGATTCCCGGCCTCTGATTCCCCATCTCTGATTCATCGCCTTTGATTCGCCAATTCTGATTCCCCATATCTGATTCCCCGCCTCTGTTTCCCCGCCTCTGATTCCCCGCCTCTGATTCCCCATATCTCATTCCCCACCTCTGATTCCCCAGCTCTGATTACCCACCTCTGATTCCCCATATCTAATTCCCTGCCTCTGTTTCCCCGCCTCTGATTCCCCGCCACTATTTCCCCATATCTGATTCTCCGCCTCAGAATCCCCAACTCTGATTCCCTGCATCTAATTCCCCAGCTCTGATTCCCCGCCTCTGATTCCCCGTGTCTGATTTCCTGCCTCTGATTCCCCGCCTCTGATTACCCATGTCTGATTCACCGCCTCTGATTCCCCATCTCTGATTCCCCGCCTCTGTTTCCCCATCTCTGATTCCCGGACTCTGATTCCCCACCTCTGATTCCCGGCCTATTATTCCCGGCATCAGATTCCGGCCTCTGATTCCCGGCCTCTGATTCCCTGCTTCTGATTCTGATTCCCTGCCTCTGATTCCCCATTTCTGATTCCGCACATCTAATTCCCTGCCTCTGATTCCCCACCTCTGATTCCCCATATCTGATTCCCCGCCTCTGTTTCCCCGCCTCTGATTCCCCGCCTCTGTTTCCCCATATCTAAGTCCCCGCCTCTGATTCCCCGCCTTTGATTCCCCCCGTCTGATTCCCAGCCTCTGAATCCCCGTGTCTGATATCCTGCCTCTGATTCCCCGCCTCTGATTCCCCATCTCAGATTCACCGCCTCTGATTCCCCACCTCTGATTCCCCATCTCTGATTCCGCACATACGATTCCCTGCCTCTGATTCCCCGACTCTGATTCCCCACCTCTGATTCCCCAGCTCTGATTCCCCGCCTCTGATTCCCCAACTCTGATTCCCCGCCTCTGATTCCCCGCCTCTGTTTCCCCATATCTGATTCCCCGCCTCTGATTCCCAACTATGATTCCCCGCCTCTGATTCCCCAGCTCTGATTCCCTGCCTCTGATTCCCCGCGTTCTATTCCCTGCCTCTGATTCCCCGCCTGTGATTCCCCATCTCTGATTCACCACCTCTGATTCCCCACCTCTGATTCCCCATATCTAATTCCCCGCCTCTGTATGCCCGCCTCTGATTCCCCGCCTCTGTTTCCCCATATCTGATTCCCCGCCACTGAATCCCCAACTCTGATTCCCTGCCTCTGATTCCCCAGCTCTGATTCCCCGCCTTTGATTCCCCCCGTCTGATTCCCAGCCTCTGAATCCCCGTGTCTGATATCCTGCCTCTGATTCCCCGCCTCTGATTCCCCATCTCAGATTCACCGCCTCTGATTCCCCACCTCTGATTCCCCATCTCTGATTCCGCACATCCGATTCCCTGCCTCTGATTCCCCGACTCTGATTCCCCACCTCTGATTCCCCAGCTCTGATTCCCCGCCTCTGATTCCACAACTCTGATTCCCCGCCTCTGATTCCCCGCCTCTGTTTCCCCATAACTAATTCCCCGCCTCTGATTCCCCAACTCTGATTCCCCACCTCTGATTCCCCAGCTCTGATTACCCACCTCTGATTCCCCATATCTAATTCCCTGCCTCTGTTTCCCCGCCTCTGATTCCCCGCCACTATTTCCCCATATCTGATTCTCCGCCTCAGAATCCCCAACTCTGATTCCCTGCATCTAATTCCCCAGCTCTGATTCCCCGCCTCTGATTCCCCGTGTCTGATTTCCTGCCTCTGATTCCCCGCCTCTGATTACCCATGTCTGATTCACCGCCTCTGATTCCCCACCTCTGATTCCCCATCTCTGATTCCGCACATCCGACTCCCAGCCTCTGATTCCCCATCTCTGATTCCCCGCCTCTGATTCCCCAACTCTGATTCCCCATCTCTGATTCCCCAGCTCTGATTCCCCGCCTCTGATTCCCCGTGTTTGATTCCCTGCCTCTGATTCCCCGCCTCTGATTCCCCATCTCTGATTCACCGCCTTTGATTCGCCACCTCTGATTCCCCATATCTGATTCCTCGCCTCTGTTTCCCCGCCTCTGATTTCCCGCCTCTGATTCCCCATATCTCATTCCCCGCCTCTGATTCCCCATCTCTGATTCCCGGACTGATTCCCCACCTCTGATTCCCGGCCTCTGATTCGCTGCTTCTGATTCTGATTCCCTGCCTCTGATTCCCCATCTCTGATTCCGCACATCTAATTCCCTGCCTCTGATTCGCCACCTCTGATTCCCCATATCTGATTCCCCGCCTCTGTTTCCCCGCCTCTGATTCCCCGCCTCTGTTTCCCCATATCTAAGTCCCCGCCTCTGATTACCCAACTTTGATTCCCCACCTCTGATTCCCCAGCTCTGATTCCCCGCCTCTGATTCCCCGCATCTGATTCCCTGCATCTGATTCCCAGCCTCTGATTCCCTGCCTCTGATTCCCAAACTCTGATTCCCCACCTCTGATTCCCCATATCTGATTCCCCGCCTCTGTTTCCCCGCCTCTGATTCCCCGCCTCTGTTTACCCATATCTGATTCCCAGCCTCTATTTGCCCGCCTCTGATTCCCCGCCTCTGTTTCCCCATATCTGATTACCCGCCTCTGAATCCCCAACTCTGATTCACTGCCTCTAATTTCCCAGCTCTGATTCCCCGCCTCTGATTCCCCGTGTTTGATTCCCTGCCTCTGATTCCCCGCCTCTGATTCTCCATCTCTGATTCACCGCCTTTGATTCGCCACCTCTGATTCCCCATATCTGAATCCTCACCTCTGTTTCCCCGCCTCTGATTCCCCGCCTCTGATTCCCCATATCTCATTCCCCGCCTCTGATTCCCCATCTCTGATTCCCGGACTCTGATTCCCCACCTCTGATTCCCGGCCTATTATTCCCGGCATCAGATTCCGGCCTCTGATTCCCGGCCTCTGATTCCCTGCTTCTGATTCTGATTCCCTGCCTCTGATTCCCCATTTCTGATTCCGCACATCTAATTCCCTGCCTCTGATTCCCCACCTCTGATTCCCCATATCTGATTCCCCAACTCTAATTCCCCGCCTCTGATTCCCCGCCCCTGTTTCCCCATATCTGATTCCCCGCCTCTGATTCCCCAACTCTGATGCCCCGCCACTGATTCCCCAGCTCTGATTCCCCGCCTCTGATTCCCCGTGTTTGATTCACTGCCTCTGATTCCCCGCCTCTGATTCCGCATCTCTGATTCACCGCATTTGATTCGCCACCTCTGATTCCCCATATCTGATTCCTCGCCTCTGTTTCCCCGCCTCTGATTCCCCGCCTCTGATTCTCCATATCTCATTCCGCGCCTCTGAATCCCCATCTCTGATTCCCGGACTCTGATTCCCCACCTCTGATTCCCAGCCTCTTATTCCCAGCATCTGATTCCAGGCCTCTGATTCCCAGCCTCTGATTCCCCGCTTCTGATTCTGATTCCCTGCCTCTGATTCCCCATCTCTGATTCCGCACATCTGATTCCCTGCCTCTGATTCCCCTCCTCTGATTCCCCATATCTGATTCCCCACCTCTGTTTCCCCGCCTCTGATTCCCCGCCTCTGTTTCCCCATATCTAATTCCCCACCTCTGATGCACCAACTCTGATTCCCCGCCTCTGATTCCCCATATCTGATTCCCCGCCTCTGATTCCCAACTATGATTCCCCGCCTCTGATTCCCCAGCTCTGATTCCCTGCCTCTGATTCCCCACCTCTGATTCCCCATATCTGATTCCCCGCCTCTGTTTCCCCATATCTGATTCCCCGCCTCTGATTCCCAACTATGATTCCCCGCCTCTGATTCCCCAGCTCTGATTCCCTGCCTCTGATTCCCCTCGTTCTATTCCCTGCCTCTGATTCCCCGCCTGTGATTCCCCATCTCTGATTCACCACCTCTGATTATCCACCGCTGATTCCCCATATCTAATTCCCCGCCTCTGTTTGCCCGCCTTTGATTCCCTGCCTCTGTTTCCCCATATCTGATTCCCCGCCTCTGAATCCCCAACTCTGATTCCCTGCCTCTGATTCCCCAGCTCTGATTCCCCGCCTTTGATTCCCCCCGTCTGATTCCCAGCCTCTGAATCCCCGTGTCTGATATCCTGCCTCTGATTCCCCGCCTCTGATTCCTCATCTCAGATTCACCGCCTCTGATTCCCCACCTCTGATTCCCCATCTCTGATTCCGCACATCCGCTTCCCTGCCTCTGATTCCCCGACTCTGATTCCCCACCTCTGATTCCCCAGCTCTGATTCCCCGCCTCTGATTCCCCAACTCTGATTCCCCGCCTCTGATAACCCAGCTCTGATTCCCCGCCTCTGATTCCCCGTGTTTGATTCCCTGCCTCTGATTCCCCGCCTCTGATTCCCCATCTCTGATTCACCGCCTTTGATTCGCCACCTCTGATTCCCCATATCTGATTCCTCACCTCTGTTTCCCCGCCTCTGATACCCCGCCTCTGATTCCCCATATCTCATTCCCCGCCTCTGATTCCCCATCTCTGATTCCCGGACTCTGATTCCCCACCTCTGATTCCCGGCCTATTATTCCCGGCATCAGATTCCGGCCTCTGATTCCCGGCCTCTGATTCCCTGCTTCTGATTCTCATTCCCTGCCTCTGATTCCCCATTTCTGATTCCGCACATCTAATTCCCTGCCTCTGATTCCCCACCTCTGATTCCCCATATCTGATTCCCCGCCTCTGTTTCCCCGCCTCTGATTCCCTGCCTCTGTTTCCCCATATCTAAGTCCCCGCCTCTGATTCCCCAACTCTGATTCCCCACCTCTGACTCCCCAGCTCTGATTACCCACCTCTGATTCCCCATATCTGATTCCCCGCCTCTGTTTCCCCGCCTCTGATTCCCCGCCACTGTTTCCCCATATCTGATTCCCCGCCTCTGAATCCCCAACTCTGATTCACTGCATCTAATTCCCCAGCTCTGATTCCCCGCCTCTGATTCCCCGTGTCTGATTTCCTGCCTCTGATTCCCTGCCTCTGATTACCCATGTCTGATTCACCGCCTCTGATTCCCCACCTCTGATTCCCCATCTCTGATTCCGCACATCCGATTCCCAGCCTCTGATTCCCCATCCCTGATTCCCCGCCTCTGATTCCCCAACTCTGATTCCCCACCTCCGATTCCCCAGCTCTGATTCCCCGCCTCTGATTCCCCGTGTTTGATTCCCTACCTCTGATTCCCCGCCTCTGATTCCCCATCTCTGATTCACCGCCTTTGATTCGCCATCTCTGATTCCCCATATCTGATTCCTCGCCTCTGTTTACCCGCCTCTGATTCCCCGCCTTTGATTCCCCATATCTCATTCCCCGCCTCTGATTCCCCATCTCCGATTCCCGGACTCTGATTCCCCACCTCTGATTCCCGGCCTCTGATTCCCTGCTTCTGATTCTGATTCCCTGCCTCTGATTCCCCATCTCTGATTCCGCACATCTAATTCCCTGCCTCTGATTCCCCACCTCTGATTCCCCATATCTGATTCCCCGCCTCTGTTTCCCCGCCTCTGATTCCCCGCCTCTGTTTCCCCATATCTAAGTCCCCGCCTCTGATTCCCCAACTTTGATTCCCCACCTCTGATTCCCCAGCTCTGATTCCCCGCCTCTGATTCCCCGCATCTGATTCCCTGCATCTGATTCCCAGCCTCTGATTCCCTGCCTCTGATTCCCAACCTCTGATTCCCCACCTCTGATTCCCCGCCTCTGATTCCCCGCCTCTGTTTCCCCATATCTGATTCCCCGCCTCTATTTGCCCGCCTCTGATTCCCCGCCTCTGTTTCCCCATATCTGATTACCCGCCTCTGAATCCCCAACTCTGATTCCCTGCCTCTAATTTCCCAGCTCTGATTCCCCGCCTCTGATTCCCCGTGTCTGATTTCCTGCCTCTGATTCCCCGCCTCTGATTACCCATGTCTGATTCACCGCCTCTGATTCCCCACCTCTGATTCCCCATCTCTGATTCCGCACATCCGATTCACTGCCTCTGATTCCCCAGCTCTGATTCCCCGCCTCTGATTCCCCGCGTCTTATTCCCTGCTTCTGATTCTGATTCCCTGCCTCTGATTCCCCATCTCTGATTCTGCACATCTGATTCCCTGCCTCTGATTCCCCACCTCTGATTCCCCATATATGATTCCCCGCCTCTGAATCCCCATCTCTGATTCCCGGACTCTGATTCCCCACCTCTGATACCCGGCCTCTTATAACCAGCATCTGATTCCAGGCCTCTGATTCCCGGCCTCTGATTCCCCGCTTCTGATTCTGATTCCCTGCCTCTGATTCCCCATCTCTGATTCCGCACATCTGATTCCCTGCCTCTGATTCCCCACCTCTGATTCCCCATATCTGATACCCCCCTCTGTTTCCCCGCCTCTGATTCCCCGCCTCTGTTTCCCCATATCTAATTCCCCACCTCTGATGCACCAACTCTGATTCCCCGCCTCTGATTCCACAGCTCTGATTCCCCGCCTCTGATTCCCTGCATCCGATTCCCCATATCTGATTCCCCGCCTCTGATTCCCCGCCTCTGTTTCCCCATATCTGATTCCCCGCCTCTGATTCCCAACTATGATTCCCCGCGTTCTATTCCCTGCCTCTGATTCCCCGCCTGTGATTCCCCATCTCTGATTCACCACCTCTGATTCCCCACCTCTGATTCCCCATATCTAATTCCCCGCCTCTGTATGCCCGCCTCTGATTCCCCGCCTCTGTTTCCCCATATCTGATTCCCCGCCACTGAATCCCCAACTCTGATTCCCTGCCTCTGATTCCCCAGCTCTGATTCCCCGCCTTTGATTCCCCCCGTCTGATTCCCAGCCTCTGAATCCCCGTGTCTGATATCCTGCCTCTGATTCCCCGCCTCTGATTCCCCATATCAGATTCACCGCCTCTGATTCCCCACCTCTGATTCCCCATCTCTGATTCCGCACATCCGATTCCCTGCCTCTGATTCCCCGACTCTGATTCCCCACCTCTGATTCCCCAGCTCAGATTCCCCGCCTCTGATTCCACAACTCTGATTCCCCGCCTCTGATTCCCCGCCTCTGTTTCCCCATAACTAATTCCCCGCCTCTGATTCCCCAACTCTGATTCCCCACCTCTGATTCCCCAGCTCTGATTACCCACCTCTGATTCCCCATATCTAATTCCCTGCCTCTGTTTCCCCGCCTCTGATTCCCCGCCACTATTTCCCCATATCTGATTCTCCGCCTCAGAATCCCCAACTCTGATTCCCTGCATCTAATTCCCAAGCTCTGATTCCCCGCCTCTGATTCCCCGTGTCTGATTTCCTGCCTCTGATTCCCCGCCTCTGATTACCCATGTCTGATTCACCGCCTCTGATTCCCCACCTCTGATTCCCCATCTCTGATTCCGCACATCCGACTCCCAGCCTCTGATTCCCCATCTCTGATTCCCCGCCTCTGATTCCCCAACTCTGATTCCCCATCTCTGATTCCCCAGCTCTGATTCCCCGCCTCTGATTCCCCGTGTTTGATTCCCTGCCTCTGATTCCCCGCCTCTGATTCCCCATCTCTGATTCACCGCCTTTGATTCGCCACCTCTGATTCCCCATATCTGATTCCTCGCCTCTGTTTCCCCGCCTCTGATTTCCCGCCTCTGATTCCCCATATCTCATTCCCCGCCTCTGATTCCCCATCTCTGATTCCCGGACTCTGATTCCCCACCTCTGATTCCCGGCCTCTGATTCGCTGCTTCTGATTCTGATTCCCTGCCTCTGATTCCCCATCTCTGATTCCGCACATCTAATTCCCTGCCTCTGATTCCCCACCTCTGATTCCCCATATCTGATTCCCCGCCTCTGTTTCCCCGCCTCTGATTCCCCGCCTCTGTTTCCCCATATCTAAGTCCCCGCCTCTGATTACCCAACTTTGATTCCCCACCTCTGATTCCCCAGCTCTGATTCCCCGCCTCTGATTCCCCGCATCTGATTCCCTGCATCTGATTCCCAGCCTCTGATTCCCTGCCTCTGATTCCCAAACTCTGATTCCCCACCTCTGATTCCCCATATCTGATTCCCCGCCTCTGTTTCCCCGCCTCTGATTCCCTGCCTCTGTTTCCCCATATCTGATTCCCCGCCTCTATTTGCCCGCCTCTGATTCCCCGCCTCTAATTTCCCAGCTCTGATTCCCCGCCTCTGATTCCCCGTGTCTGATTTCCTGCCTCTGATTCCCCGCCTCTGATTACCCATGTCTGCTTCACCGCCTCTGATTCCCCACCTCTGATTCCCCATCTCTGATTCCGCACATCCGATTCACTGCCTCTGATTCCCCAGCTCTGATTCCCCGCCTCTGATTCCCCGCGTCTTATTCCCTGCTTCTGATTCTGATTCCCTGCCTATGATTCCCCATCTCTGATTCTGCACATCTGATTCCCTGCCTCTGATTCCCCACCTCTGATTCGCCATATCTGATTCCCCGCCTCTGTTTCCCCGCCTCTGATTCCCCGAGTCTGTTTCCCCATATCTAAGTCCCCGCCTCTGATTCCCCAACTCTGATTCCCCGCCTCTGATTCCCCGCATCTGATTCCCTGCATATGATTCCCAGCCTCTGATTCCCTGCCTCTGATTCCCAACCTCTGATTCCCCACCTCTGATTCCCCATATCTGATTCCCCGCCTCTGTTTCCCCGCCTCTGATTCCCCGCCTCTGTTTCCCCATATCTCTTTCCCCGCCTCTATTTCCTAGCCTCTGATTCCCAGCCTCTGATTCCCCATATCTGATTCCCCGCCTCTGATTCCCCAACTCTGATTCCCTGCCTCGGATTCCCCAGCTCTGAATCCCCGCCTCTGATTCCCCGCGTCTGATTACCGGCCTCTGATTCCCCGCTCTGATTCCCCATCTCTGATTCACAACCTCTGGTTCCCCACCTCTGGTTCCCCATATCTGATTTGCCGCCTCTGTTTCCCCGCCTCTGATTCACCACCTCTGATTCCCCGCCTCTGATTCGCCAGCTATGATTCCCCGCGTCTGATTCCCCGCGTCTGATTCCCTGCCTCTGATTCCCCGCCTCTGATACCACATCTCTGATTCACCACCTCTGATTCCCCGCGTCTGATTCCCCGCCTCTGATTCACCATCTCTGATTCCCCATCTCTGATTCCCCAATTCTGATTCACCGCCTCTGATTCCCCAGCTCTGTTTCCTCGCCTCTGATTCCCTGCCTCTGATTCCCAACCTCTGATTCCCCACCTCTGATTTCCCATATTGATTCCCTGCCTCTGATTCCCCGCCTCTGATTCCCCAACTCTGATTCCCCGCCTCTGATTCCCCAGCTCTGATTCCCCGCCTCTGATTCCCCGTGTTTGATTCCCTGCCTCTGATTCCCGGCCTCTGATTCCCCATCTCTGATTCAGCGCCTTTGATTCGCCACCTCTGACTCCCCATATCTGATTCCCCGCCTCTGTTTCCCCGCCTCTGATTCCCCGCCTCTGATTCCCCATATCTCATTCCCCGCCTCTGAATCCCCATCTCTGATTCCCGGACTCTGATTCCCCACCTCTGATTCCCGGCCTCTTATTCCCGGCATATGATTCCGGCCTCTGATTCCCGGCCTCTGATTCCCTGCTTCTGATTCTGATTCCCTGCCTTTGATTCCCCATCTCTGATTCCGCACATCTGATTCCCTGCCTCTGATTCCCCATCTCTGATTCCCCATATCTGATTCCCCGCCTCTGTTTCCCCGCCTCTGATTCCCCGCCTCTGTTTCCCAATATCTAAGTCCCCACCTCTGATTCCCCAACTCTGATTCCCCATCTCTCATTCCCCAGCTCTGATTTCCCGCCTCTGAATCCCCGCATCTGATTCCCAGCCTCTGTTTCCCCGCCTCTGATTCCCCGCCTCTGTTTCCCCATATCTGATTCCCGGCCTCTGATTCCCCGCCTCTGATTCCCCGCCTCTGATTCCCCGCCTCTGATTCCCTGCCTCTGATTCCACATCTCCGATCCCGCAAATCTGATTCCCTGCCTCTGATTCCCCGCCTCTGATTCCCCGCCTCTGATTCCCTGCCTCTGATTCCCAACCTTTGATTCCTCACCTCCGATTCCCCGTGTTTGATTCCCCGCCTCTGATTCCCCATCTCTGATTCACCGCCTTTGATTCGCCACCTCTGATTCCCCATATCTGATTCCTCGCCTCTGTTTACCCGCCTCTGATTCCCCGCCTCTGATTCCCCATATCTCATTCCCCGCCTCTGATTCCCCACCTCTGATTCCCCGCCTCTTATTCCCAGCATCTGATTCCAGGCCTCTGATTCCCGGCCTCTGATTCCCCGCTTCTGATTCTGATTCCCTGCCTCTGATTCCCCATCTCTGATTCCGCACATCTGATTCCCTGCCTCTGATTCCCCACCTCTGATTCCCCATATCTGATTCCCCACCTCTGTTTCCCCGCCTCTGATTCCCCGCCTCTGTTTCCCCATATCTAATTCCCCGCATCCGATTCCCCATATCTGATTCCCCGCCTCTGTTTACCCATATCTGATTCCCCACCTCTGATTCCCAACTATGATTCCCCACCTCTGATTCCCCAGCTCTGATTCCATGCCTCTGATTCCCCGCGTTCTATTCCCTGCCTCTGATTCCCCGCCTGTGATTCCCCATCTCTGATTCACCACCTCTGATTCCCCACCTCTGATTCCCCATATCTAATTCCCCACCTCTGTTTGCCCGCCTCTGATTCCCCGCCTCTGTTTCCCCATATCTGATTCCCCGCCTCTGAATCCCCAACTCTGATTCCCTGCCTCTGATTCCCCAGCTCTGATTCCCCGCCTTTGATTCCCCCCGTCTGATTCCCAGCCTCTGAATCCCCGTGTCTGATATCCTGCCTCTGATTCCCCGCCTCTGATTCCTCATCTCAGATTCACCGCCTCTGATTCCCCACCTCTGATTCCCCATCTCTGATTCCGCACATCCGATTCCCTGCCTCTGATTCCCCGACTCTGATTCCCCACCTCTGATTCCCCAGCTCTGATTCCCCGCCTCTGATTCCCCAACTCTGATTCCCCGCCTCTGATAACGCAGCTCTGATTCCCCGCCTCCGATTCCCCGTGTTTGATTCCCTGCCTCTGATTCCCCGCCTCTGATTCTCCATCTCTGATTCACCACCTTTGATTCGCCACCTCTGATTCCCCATATCTGATTCCTCGCCTCTGTTTCCCCGCCTCTGATTCCCCGCCTCTGATTCCCCATATCTCATTCCCCGCCTCTGATTCCCCATCTCTGATTCCCGGACTCTGATTTCCCATATTGATTCCCTGCCTCTGATTCCCCGCCTCTGATTCCCCAACTCTGATTCCCCGCCTCTGATTCCCCAGCTCTGATTCCCCGCCTCTGATTCCCCGTGTTTGATTCCCTGCCTCTGATTCCCGGCCTCTGATTCCCCATCTCTGATTCATCGCCTTTGATTCGCCAATTCTGATTCCCCATATCTGATTCCCCGCCTCTGTTTCCCCGCCTCTGATTCCCCGCCTCTGATTCCCCATATCTCATTCCCCACCTCTGATTCCCCAGCTCTGATTACCCACCTCTGATTCCCCATATCTAATTCCCTGCCTCTGTTTCCCCGCCTCTGATTCCCCGCCACTATTTCCCCATATCTGATTCTCCGCCTCAGAATCCCCAACTCTGATTCCCTGCATCTAATTCCCCAGCTCTGATTCCCCGCCTCTGATTCCCCGTGTCTGATTTCCTGCCTCTGATTCCCCGCCTCTGATTACCCATGTCTGATTCACCGCCTCTGATTCCCCATCTCTGATTCCCCGCCTCTGTTTCCCCAACTCTGATTCCCCACCTCTGATTCCGCACATCTAATTCCCTGCCTCTGATTCCCCACCTCTGATTCCCCATATCTGATTCCCCGCCTCTGTTTCCCCGCCTCTGATTCCCCGCCTCTGATGCCCCGTGTTTGATTCCCTGCCTCTGATTCCCCGCCTCTGATTCCCCATCTCTGATTCCGCACATCTAATTCCCTGCCTCTGATTCCCCACCTCTGATTCCCCATATCTGATTCCCCGCCTCTGTTTCCCCGCCTCTGATTCCCCGCCTCTGATGCCCCGTGTTTGATTCCCTGCCTCTGATTCCCCGCCTCTGATTCCCCATCTCTGATTCACCGCCTTTGATTCGCCACCTCTGATTCCCCATATCTGATTCCTCGCCTCTGTTTCCCCGCCTCTGATTTCCCGCCTCTGATTCCCCATATCTCATTCCCCGCCTCTGATTCCCCAACTCTGATTCCCGGACTCTGATTCCCCACCTCTGATTCCCGGCCTCTGATTCGCTGCTTCTGATTCTGATTCCCTGCCTCTGATTCCCCATCTCTGATTCCGCACATCTAATTCCCTGCCTCTGATTCCCCACCTCTGATTCCCCATATCTGATTCCCCGCCTCTGTTTCCCCGCCTCTGATTCCCCGCCTCTGTTTCCCCATATCTAAGTCCCCGCCTCTGATTCCCCAACTTTGATTCCCCACCTCTGATTCCCCAGCTCTGATTCCCCGCCTCTGATTCCCCGCATCTGATTCCCTGCATCTGATTCCCAGCCTCTGATTCCCTGCCTCTGATTCCCAAACTCTGATTCCCCACCTCTGATTCCCCATATCTGATTCCCCGCCTCTGTTTCCCCGCCTCTGATTCCCCGCCTCTGTTTCCCCATATCTGATTCCCCGCCTCTATTTGCCCGCCTCTGATTCCCCGCCTCTGTTTCCCCATATCTGATTACCCGCCTCTGAATCCCCAACTCTGATTCCCTGCCTCTAATTTCCCAGCTCTGATTCCCCGCCTCTGATTCCCCGTGTCTGATTTCCTGCCTCTGATTCCCCGCCTCTGATTACCCATGTCTGATTCACCGCCTCTGATTCCCCACCTCTGATTCCCCATCTCTGATTCCGCACATCCGATTCACTGCCTCTGATTCCCCAGCTCTGATTCCCCGCCTCTGATTCCCCGCGTCTTATTCCCTGCTTCTGATTCTGATTCCCTGCCTCTGATTCCCCATCTCTGATTCTGCACATCTGATTCCCTGCCTCTGATTCCCCACCTCTGATTCGCCATATCTGATTCCCCGCCTCTGTTTCCCCGCCTCTGATTCCCCGCCTCTGTTTCCCCATATCTAAGTCCCCGCCTCTGATTCCCCAACTCTGATTCCCCACCTCTGATTCCCCAGCTCTGATTCCCCGCCTCTGATTCCCCGCATCTGATTCCCTGCATCTGATTCCCAGCCTCTGATTCCCTGCCTCTGATTCCCAACCTCTGATTCCCCACCTTTGATTCCCCATATCTGATTCCCCGCCTCTGTTTCCCTGCCTCTGATTCCCAGCCTCTGATTCCCCATATCTGATTCCCCGCCTCTGATTCCCCAACTCTGATTCCCCGCCTCGGATTCCCCATCTCTGATTCCCCATATCTGATTTGCCGCCTCTGTTTCCCCGCCTCTGATTCCCCACCTCTGATTCCCCGCCTCTGATTCGCCAGCTATGATACCCCGAGTCTGATTCCCCGCGTCTGATTCCCTGCCTCTGATTCCCCGCCTCTGATTCCACATCTCTGATTCACCACCTCTGATTCCCCGCGTCTGATTCCCCGCCTCTGATTCACCATCTCTGATTCCCCATCTCTGATTCCCCAATTCTGATTCACCGCCTCTGATTCCCCAGCTCTGTTTCCTCGCCTCTGATTCCCTGCCTCTGATTCCCAACCTCTGATTCCCCACCTCTGATTTCCCATATTGATTCCCTGCCTCTGATTCCCCGCCTCTGATTCCCCAACTCTGATTCCCCGCCTCTGATTCCCCAGCTCTGATTCCCCGCCTCTGATTCCCCGTGTTTGATTCCCTGCCTCTGATTCCCGGCCTCTGATTCCCCATCTCTGATTCATCGCCTTTGATTCGCCAATTCTGATTCCCCATATCTGATTCCCCGCCTCTGTTTCCCCGCCTCTGATTCCCCGCCTCTGATTCCCCATATCTCATTCCCCGCCTCTGAATCCCCATCTCTGATTCCGGACTCTGATTCCCCACCTCTGATTCCCGGCCTCTTATTCCCGGCATCTGATTCCGGCCTCTGATTCCCGGCCTCTGATTCCCTGCTTCTGATTCTGATTCCCTGCCTTTGATTCCCCATCTCTGATTCCGCACATCTGATTCCCTGCCTCTGATTCCCCATCTCTGATTCCCCATATCTGATTCCCCGCCTCTGTTTCCCCGCCTCTGATTCCCCGCCTCTGTTTCCCAATATCTAAGTCCCCGCCTCTGATTCCCCAACTCTGATTCCCCACCTCTGATTCCCCAGCTCTGATTCCCCGCCTCTGATTCCCCGCATCTGATTCCCTGTATCTGATTCCATGCCTCTGATTCCCTGCCTCTGATTCCCAACCTCTGATTCCCCACCACTGATTCCCCATATCTGATTCCCAGCCTCTGTTTCCCCGCCTCTGATTCCCCGCCTCTGTTTCCCCATATCTGATTCCCGGCCTCTGATTCCCTGCCTCTGATTCCACATCTCCGATCCCGCAAATCTGATTCCCTGCCTCTGATTCCCCGCCTCTGATTCCCCGCCTCTGATTCCCTGCCTCTGATTCCCAACCTCTAATTCCCCACCTCTGATTCCCCGTGTTTGATTCCCCACCTGTGATTCCCCATCTCTGATTCACCACCTCTGATTCCCCACCTCTGATTCCCCATATCTAATTCCCCGCCTCTGTTTGCCCGCCTCTGATTCCCCGCCTCTGTTTCCCCATATCTGATTCCCCGCCTCTGAATCCCCAACTCTGATTCCCTGCCTCTGATTCCCCAGCTCTGATTCCCCGCCTTTGATTCCCCCCGTCTGATTCCCAGCCTCTGAATCCCCGTGTCTGATATCCTGCCTCTGATTCCCCGCCTCTGATTCCTCATCTCAGATTCACCGCCTCTGATTCCCCACCTCTGATTCCCCATCTCAGATTCCGCACATCCGATTCCCTGCCTCTGATTCCCCGACTCTGATTCCCCACCTCTGATTCCCCAGCTCTGATTCCCCGCCTCTGATTCCCCAACTCTGATTTCCCGCCTCTGATAACGCAGCTCTGATTCCCCGCCTCCTATTCCCCGTGTTTGATTCCCTGCCTCTGATTCCCCGCCTCTGATTCCCCATCTCTGATTCACCGCCTTTGATTCGCCATCTCTGATTCCCCATATCTGATTCCTCGCCTCTGTTTCCCCGCCTCTGATTCCCAGCCTCTGATTCCCCATATCTCATTCCCCGCCTCTGATTCCCCATCTCTGATTCCCGGACTCTGATTCCCCACCTCTGATTCCCGGCCTCTTATTCCCGGCATCAGATTCCGGCCTCTGATTCCCGGCCTCTGATTCCCTGCTTCTGATTCTGATTCCCTGCCTCTGATTCCCCATTTCTGATTCCGCACATCTAATTCCCTGCCTCTGATTCCCCACCTCTTATTCCCCATATCTGATTCCCCGCCTCTGTTTCCCCGCCTCTGATTCCCCGCCTCTGTTTCCCCATATCTAAGTCCCCGCCTCTGATTCCCCAACTCTGATTCCCCACCTCTGATTCCCCAGCTCTGATTACACACCTCTGATTCCCCATATCTGATTCCCCGCCTCTGTTTCCCCGCCTCTGATTCCCCGCCACTGTTTCCCCATATCTGATTCCCCGCCTCTGAATCCCCAACTCTGATTCCCTGCATCTAATTCCCCAGCTCTGATTCCCCGCCTCTGATTCCCCATGTCTGATTTCCTGCCTCTGATTCCCCGCCTCTGATTACCCATGTCTGATTCACCGCCTCTGATTCCCCACCTCTGATTCCCCATCTCTGATTCCGCACATCCGATTCCCAGCCTCTGATTCCCCATCTCTGATTCCCCGCCTCTGATTCCCCAACTCTGATTCCCCACCTCCGATTCCCCAGCTCTGATTCCCCGCCTCTGATTCCCCGTGTTTGATTCCCTGCCTCTGATTCCCCGCATCTGATTCCTCATCTCTGATTCACCGCCTTTGATTCGCCACCTCTGATTCCCCATATCTGATTCCTCACCTCTGTTTACCCGCCTCAGATTCCCCGCCTCTGATTCCCCATATCTCATTCCCCGCCTCTGATTCCCCACCTCTGATTCCCCATATCTGATTCCCCGCCTCTGTTTCCCCGCCTCTGATTCCCCTCCTCTGTTTCCCCATATCTAAGTCCCCGCCTCTGATTCCCCAACTCTGATTCCCCACCTCTGATTCCCCAGCTCTGATTACACACCTCTGATTCCCCATATCTGATTCCCCGCCTCTGTTTCCCCGCCTCTGATTCCCCGCCACTGTTTCCCCATATCTGATTCCCCGCCTCATAATCCCCAACTCTGATTCCCTCCATCTAATTCCCCAGCTCTGATTCCCCGCCTCTGATTCCCCGTGTCTGATTTCCTGCCTCTGATTCCCCGCCTCTGATTACCCATGTCTGATTCACCGCCTCTGATTCCCCACCTCTGATTCCCCATCTCTGATTCCGCACATCCGATTCCCAGCCTCTGATTCCCCATCTCTGATTCCCCGCCTCTGATTCCCCAACTCTGATTCCCCACCTCCGATTCCCCAGCTCTGATTCCCCGCCTCTGATTCCCCGTGTTTGATTCCCTGCCTCTGATTCCCCGCATCTGATTCCCCATCTCTGATTCACCGCCTTTGATTCGCCACCTCTGATTCCCCATATCTGATTCCTCACCTCTGTTTACCCGCCTCAGATTCCCCGCCTCTGATTCCCCATATCTCATTCCCCGCCTCTGATTCCCCATCTCTGATTCCCGGACTCTGATTCCCCACCTCTGATTCCCGGCCTCTGATTCCCTGCTTCTGATTCTGATTCCCTGCCTCTGATTCCCCATCTCTGATTCCGCACATCTAATTCCCTGCCTCTGATTCCCCACCTCTGATTCCCCATATCTGATTCCCCGCCTCTGTTTCCCCGCCTCTGATTCCCCGCCTCTGTTTCCCCATATCTAAGTCCCCGCCTCTGATTCCCCAACTTTGATTCCCCACCTCTGATTCCCCAGCTCTGATTCCCCGCCTCTGATTCCCCGCATCTGATTCCCTGCATCTGATTCCCAGCCTCTGATTCCCTGCCTCTGATTCCCAACCTCTGATTCCCCACCTCTGATTCCCCGCCTCTGATTCCCCGCCTCTGTTTCCCCATATCTGATTCCCCGCCTCTATTTGCCAGGCTCTGATTCCCCTCCTCTGTTTCCCCATATCTGATTACCCGCCTCTGAATCCCCAACTCTGATTCCCTGCCTCTAATTTCCCAGCTCTGATTCCCCGCCTCTGATTCCCCGTGTCTGATTTCCTGCCTCTGATTCCCCGCCTCTGATTACCCATGTCTGATTCACCGCCTCTGATTCCCCACCTATGATTCCCCATCTCTGATTCCGCACATCCGATTCACTGCCTCTGATTCCCCAGCTCTGATTCCCCGCCTCTGATTCCCCGCGTCTTATTCCCTGCTTCTGATTCTGATTCCCTGCCTCTGATTCCCCATCTCTGATTCTGCACATCTGATTCCTCGCCTCTGTTTACCCGCCTCTGATTCCCCGCCTCTGATTCCCCATATCTCATTCCCCACCTCTGATTCCCCATCTCTGATTCCCGGACTCTGATTCCCCACTTCTGATTCCCGGCCTCTGATTCCCTGCTTCTGATTCTGATTCCCTGCCTCTGATTCCCCATCTCTGATTCCGCACATCTTATTCCCTGCCTCTGATTCCCCACCTCTGATTCCCCATATCTGATTCCCCGCCTCTGTTTCCCCGCCTCTGATTCCCCGCCTCTGTTTCCCCATATCTAAGTCCCCGCCTCTGATTCCTCAACTTTGATTCCCCACCTCTGATTCCCCAGCTCTGATTGCCCGCCTCTGATTCCCCGCATCTGATTCCCTGCATCTGATTCCCAGCCTCTGATTCCCTGCCTCTGATTCCCAAACTCTGATTCCCCACCTCTGATTCCCCATATCTGATTCCCCGCCTCTGTTTCCCCGCCTCTGATTCCCCGCCTCTGTTTCCCCATATCTGATTCCCCGCCTCTATTTGCCCGCCTCTGATTCCCCGCCTCTGTTTCCCCATATCTGATTACCCGCCTCTGAATCCCCAACTCTGATTCCCTGCCTCTAATTTCCCAGCTCTGATTCCCCGCCTCTGATTCCCCGTGTCTGATTTCCTGCCTCTGATTCCCCGCCTCTGATTACCCATGTCTGATTCCCCGCCTCTGATTCCCCGTGTCTGATTTCCTGCCTCTGATTCCCCGCCTCTGATTACCCATGTCTGATTCACCGCCTCTGATTCCCCACATCTGATTCCCCATCTCTGATTCCGCACATCCGATTCACTGCCTCTGATTCCACAGCTCTGATTCCCCGCCTCTGATTCCCCGCGTCTTATTCCCTGCTTCTGATTCTGATTCCCTGCCTCTGATTCCCCATCTCTGATTCTGCACATCTGATTCCCTGCCTCTGATTCCCCACCTCTGATTCCCCATATCTGATTCCCCGCCTCTGAATCCCCATCTCTGATTCCCGGACACTGATTCCCCACCTCTGATTCCCGGCCTCTTATTACCAGCATCTGATTCCAGGCCTCTGATTCCCGGCCTCTGATTCCCCGCTTCTGATTCTGATTCCCTGCCTCTGATTCCCCATCTCTGATTCCGCACATCTGATTCCCTGCCTCTGATTCCCCACCTCTGATTCCCCATATCTGATTCCCCGCCTCTGTTTCCCCACCTCTGATTCCCCGCCTCTGTTTCCCCATATCTAATTCCCCACCTCTGATGCACCAACTCTGATTCCCCGCCTCTGATTCCCCAGCTCTGATTCCCCGCCTCTGATTCCCCGCATCCGATTCCCCATATCTGATTCCCCGCCTCTGTTTCCCCGCCTCTGATTCCCCGCCTCTGTTTCCCCATATCTGATTCCCCGCCTCTGATTCCCAACTATGATTCCCCGCCTCTGATTCCCCAGCTCTGATTCCCTGCCTCTGATTCCCCGCGTTCTATTCCCTGCCTCTGATTCCCCGCCTGTGATTCCCTATCTCTGATTCACCACCTCTGATTCCCCACCTCTGATTCCCCATATCTAATTCCCCGCCTCTGTTTGCCCGCCTCTGATTCCCCGCCTCTGTTTCCCCATATCTGATTCCCCGCCACTGAATCCCCAACTCTGATTCCCTGCCTCTGATTCCCCAGCTCTGATTCCCCGACTTTGATTCCCCCCGTCTGATTCCCAGCCTCTGAATCCCCGTGTCTGATATCCTGCCTCTGATTCCCCGCCTCTGATTCCCCATCTCAGATTCACCGCCTCTGATTCCCCACCTCTGATTCCCCATCTCTGATTCCGCACATCCGATTCCCTGCCTCTGATTCCCCGACTCTGATTCCCCACCTCTGATTCCCCAACTCTGATTCCCCGCCTCTGATTCCCCGCCTCTGTTTCCCCATATCTAACTCCCCGCCTCTGATTCCCCAACTCTGATTCCCCACCTCTGATTCCCCAGCTCTGATTACCCACCTCTGATTCCCCATATCTAATTCCCAGCCTCTGTTTCCCCGCCTCTGATTCCCCGCCACTGTTTCCCCATATCTGATTCTCTGCCTCTGAATCCCCAACTCTGATTCCCTGCATCTAATTCCCCAGCTCTGATTCCCCGCCTCTGACTCCCCGTGTCTGATTTCCTGCCTCTGATTCCCCGCCTCTGATTACCCATGTCTGATTCACCGCCTCTGTTTCCCCGCCTCTGATTCCCCGCCTCTGTTTCCCCATATCTAATTCCCCACCTCTGATGCACCAACTCTGATTCCCCGCCTCTGATTCCCCAGCTCTGATTCCCCGCCTCTGATTCCCCGCATCCGATTCCCCATATCTGATTCCCCGCCTCTGTTTCCCCGCCTCTGATTCCCCGCCTCTGTTTCCCCATATCTGATTCCCCGCCTCTGATTCCCAACTATGATTCCCCGCCTCTGATTCCCCAGCTCTGATTCCCTGCCTCTGATTCCCCGCGTTCTATTCCCTGCCTCTGATTCCCCGCCTGTGATTCCCCATCTCTGATTCACCACCTCTGATTCCCCACCTCTGATTCCCCATATCTAATTCCCCGCCTCTGTTGGCCCGCCTCTG
Source organism: Narcine bancroftii (assembly GCF_036971445.1). Lineage (NCBI taxonomy): Eukaryota > Metazoa > Chordata > Chondrichthyes > Torpediniformes > Narcinidae > Narcine > Narcine bancroftii. The sequence goes on from NC_091470.1 coordinate 134,601,804, forward strand.
ATTCCCCGCCTCTGTTTCCCCATATCTGATTCCCCACCACTGAATCCCCAACTCTGATTCCCTGCCTCTGATTCCCCAGCTCTGATTCCCCGCCTTTGATTCCCCCCGTCTGAATCCCAGCCTCTGAATCCCCGTGTCTGATATCCTGCCTCTGATTCCCCGCCTCTGATTCCCCATCTCAGATTCACTGCCTCTGATTCCCCACCTCTGATTCCCCATCTCTGATTCCGCACATCCGATTCCCTGCCTCTGATTCCCCGACTCTGATTCCCCACCCCTGATTCCCCAGCTCTGATTCCCCGCCTCTGATTCCCCAACTCTGATTCCCCGCCTCTGATTCCCCGCCTCTGTTTCCCCATATCTAAGTCCCCGCCTCTGATTCCCCAACTCTGATTCCCCACCTCTGATTCCCCAGCTCTGATTACCCACCTCTGATTCCCCATATCTAATTCCCTGCCTCTGTTTCCCCGCCTCTGATTCCCCGCCACTGTTTCCCCATATCTGATTCTCCGCCTCTGAATCCCCAACTCTGATTCCCTGCATCTAATTCCCCAGTTCTGATTCCCCGCCTCTGATTCCCCGTGTTTGATTCCCTGCCTCTGATTCCCCGCCTCTGATTCCCCATCTCTGATTCACCGCCTTTGATTCGCCACCTCTGATTCCCCATATCTGATTCCTCGCCTCTGTTTCCCCGCCTCTGATTTCCCGCCTCTGATTCCCCATATCTCATTCCCCGCCTCTGATTCCCCATCTCTGATTCCCGGACTCTGATTCCCCACCTCTGATTCCCGGCCTCTGATTCGCTGCTTCTGATTCTGATTCCCTGCCTCTGATTCCCCATCTCTGATTCCGCACATCTAATTCCCCGCCTCTCTTTCCCCGCCTCTGATTCCCCGTGTTTGATTCCCTGCCTCTGATTCCCGGCCTCTGATTCCCTGCTTCTGATTCTGATTCCCTGCCTTTGATTCCCCATCTCTGATTCCGCACATCTAATTCCCTGCCTCTGATTCCCCACCTCTGATTCCCCATATCTGATTCCCCGCCTCTGTTTCCCCGACTCTGATTCCCCGCCTCTGTTTCCCCATATCTAAGTCCCCGCCTCTGATTCCCCAACTTTGATTCCCCACCTCTGATTCCCCAGCTCTGATTCCCCGCCTCTGATTCCCCGCATCTGATTCCCTGCATCTGATTCCCAGCCTCTGATTCCCTGCCTCTGATTCCCAACCTTGATTCCCCACCTCTGATTCCCCGCCTCTGATTCCCCGCCTCTGTTTCCCCATATCTGATTCCCCGCCTCTATTTGCCCGCCTCTGATTCCCCTCCTCTGTTTCCCCATATCTGATTACCCGCCTCTGAATCCCCAAATCTGATTCCCTGCCTCTAAATTCCCAGCTCTGATTCCCCGCCTCTGATTCCCCGTGTCTGATTTCCTGCCTCTGATTCCCCGCCTCTGATTACCCATGTCTGATTCACCGCCTCTGATTCCCCACCTCTGATTCCCCATCTCTGATTACCCACCTCTGATTCCCCATATCTAATTCCCTGCCTATGTTTCCCCGCCTCTGATTCCCCGCCACTATTTCCCCATATCTGATTCTCCGCCTCTGAATCCCCAACTCTGATTCAATGCATCTAATTCCCCAGCTCTGATTCCCCGCCTCTGATTCCCCGTGTCTGATTTCCTGCCTCTGATTCCCCGCCTCTGATTACCCATGTCTGATTCACTGCCTCTGATTCCCCACCTCTGATTCCCCATCTCTGATTCCGCACATCCGACTCCCAGCCTCTGATTCCCCATCTCTGATTCCCCGCCTCTGATTCCCCAACTCTGATTCCCCACCTCTGATTCCCCAGCTCTGATTCCCCACCTCTGATTCCCCGTGTTTGATCCCCTGCCTCTGATTCCCCGCCTCTGATTCCCCATCTCTGATTCACCGCCTTTGATTCGCCTCCTCTGCTTCCCCATATCTGATTCCTCGCCTCTGTTTCCCCGCCTCTGATTCCCCGCCTCTGATTCCCCATCTCTGATTCCCGGACTCTGATTCCCCCCCTCTGATTCCCGGCCTCTGATTCGCTGCTTCTGATTCTGATTCCCTGCCTCTGATTCCCCATCTCTGATTCCTCACATCTAATTCCCTGCCTCTGATTCCCCACCTCTGATTCCCCATATCTGATTCCCCGCCTCTGTTTCCCCGCCTCTGATTCCCCGCATCTGTTTCCCCATATCTAAGTCCCCGCCTCTGATTCCCAAACTTTGATTCCCCACCTCTGATTCCCCAGCTCTGATTCCCCGCCTCTGATTCCCCGCATCTGATTCCCTGCATCTGATTCCCAGCCTCTGATTCCCTGCCTCTGATTCCCAAACTCTGATTCCCCACCTCTGATTCCCCATATCTGATTCCCCGCCTCTGTTTCCCCGCCTCTGATCCCCGCCTCTGTTTCCCCATATCTGATTCCCCGCCTCTATTTGCCCACCTCTGATTCCCCGCCTCTGTTTCCCCATATCTGATTACCCGCATCTGAAACCCCAACTCTGATTCCCTGCCTCTAATTTCCCAGCTCTGATTCCCCGCCTCTGATTCCCCGTGTCTGATTTCCTGCCTCTGATTCCCCGCCTCTGATTACCCATGTCTGATTCACCGCCTCTGATTCCCCACCTCTGATTCCCCATCTCTGATTCCGCACATCCGATTCACTGCCTCTGATTCCCCAGCTCTGATTCCCTGCCTCTGATTCCCCGCGTCTTATTCCCTGCTTCTGATTCTGATTCCCTGCCTCTGATTCCCCATCTCTGATTCCCCAACTCTAATTCCCCGCCTCTGATTCCCCGCCCCTGTTTCCCCATATCTGATTCCCCGCCTCTGATTCCCCAACTCTGATTCCCCGCCACTGATTCCCCAGCTCTGATTCCCCGCCTCTGATTCCCCGTGTTTGATTCACTGCCTCTGATTCCCCACCTCTGATTCCGCATCTCTGATTCACCGCATTTGATTCGCCACCTCTGATTCCCCATATCTGATTCCTCGCCTCTGTTACCCCGCCTCTGATTCCCCGCCTCTGATTCTCCATATCTCATTCCGCGCCTCTGAATCCCCATCTCTGATTCCCGGCCTCTTATTCCCAGCATCTGATTCCAGGCCTCTGATTCCCGGCCTCTGATTCCCCGCTTCTGATTCTGATTCCCTGCCTCTGATTCCCCATCTCTGATTCCGCACATCTGATTCCCTGCCTCTGATTCCCCTCCTCTGATTCCCCATATCTGATTCCCCACCTCTGTTTCCCCGCCTCTGATTCCCCGCCTCTGTTTCCCCATATCTAATTCCCCACCTCTGATGCACCAACTCTGATTCCCCGCCTCTGATTCCCCAGCTCTGATTCCCCGACTCTGATTCCCCGCATCCGATTCCCCATATCTGATTCCCCGCCTCTGTTTCCCCATATCTGATTCCCCGCCTCTGATTCCCAACTATGATTCCCCGCCTCTGATTCCCCAGCTCTGATTCCCCGCCTTTGATTCCCCCCGTCTGATTCCCAGCCTCTGAATCCCCGTGTCTGATATCCTGCCTCTGATTCCCCGCCTCTGATTCCTAATCTCAGATTCACCGCCTCTGATTCCCCACCTCTGATTCCCCATCTCTGATTCCGCACATCCGCTTCCCTGCCTCTGATTCCCCGACTCTGATTCCCCACCTCTGATTCCCCAGCTCTGATTCCCCGCCTCTGATTCCCCAACTCTGATTCCCCGCCTCTGATAACCCAGCTCTGACTCCCCGCCTCTGATTCCCCGTGTTTGATTCCCTGCCTCTGATTCCCCGCCTCTGATTCCCCATCTCTGATTCACCGCCTTTGATTCGCCACCTCTGATTCCCTGCCTCTGATTCCCCAGCTCTGATTCCCCGCCTTTGATTCCCCCCGTCTGATTCCCAGCCTCTGAATCCCCGTGTCTGATATCCTGCCTCTGATTCCCCGCCTCTGATTCCTCATCTCAGATTCACCGCCTCTGATTCCCCACCTCTGATTCCCCATCTCTGATTCCGCACATCCGCTTCCCTGCCTCTGATTCCCCGACTCTGATTCCCCACCTCTGATTCCCCAGCTCTGATTCCCCGCCTCTGATTCCCCAACTCTGATTCCCCGCCTCTGATAACCCAGCTCTGATTCCCCGCCTCTGATTCCCCGTGTTTGATTCCTTGCCTCTGATTCCCCGCCTCTGATTCCCCATCTCTGATTCACCGCCTTTGATTCGCCACCTCTGATTCCCCATATCTGATTCCTCACCTCTGTTTCCCCGCCTCTGATTCCCCGCCTCTGATTCCCCATATCTCATTCCCCGCTTCTGATTCCCCATCTCTGATTCCCGGACTCTGATTCCCCACCTCTGATTCCCGGCCTATTATTCCCGGCATCAGATTCCGGCCTCTGATTCCCGGCCTCTGATTCCCTGCTTCTGATTCTGATTCCCTGCCTCTGATTCCCCATTTCTGATTCCGCACATCTAATTCCCTGCCTCTGATTCCCCACCTCTGATTCCCCATATCTGATTCCCCAACTCTAATTCCCCGCCTCTGATTCCCCGCCCCTGTTTCCCCATATCTGATTCCCCGCCTCTGATTCCCCAACTCTGATGCCCCGCCACTGATTCCCCAGCTCTGATTCCCCGCCTCTGATTCCCCGTGTTTGATTCACTGCCTCTGATTCCCCGCCTCTGATTCCGCATCTCTGATTCACCGCATTTGATTCGCCACCTCTGATTCCCCATATCTGATTCCTCGCCTCTGTTTCCCCGCCTCTGATTCCCCGCCTCTGATTCTCCATATCTCATTCCGCGCCTCTGAATCCCCATCTCTGATTCCCGGACTCTGATTCCCCACCTCTGATTCCCGGCCTCTTATTCCCAGCATCTGATTCCAGGCCTCTGATTCCCGGCCTCTGATTCCCCGCTTCTGATTCTGATTCCCTGCCTCTGATTCCCCATCTCTGATTCCGCACATCTGATTCCCTGCCTCTGATTCCCCTCCTCTGATTCCCCATATCTGATTCCCCACCTCTGTTTCCCCGCCTCTGATTCCCCGCCTCTGTTTCCCCATATCTAATTCCCCACCTCTGATGCACCAACTCTGATTCCCCGCCTCTGATTCCCCAGCTCTGATTCCACGACTCTGATTCCCCGCATCCGATTCCCCATATCTGATTCCCCGCCTCTGTTTCCCCATATCTGATTCCCCGCCTCTGATTCCCAACTATGATTCCCCGCCTCTGATTCCCCAGCTCTGATTCCCTGCCTCTGATTCCCCTCGTTCTATTCCCTGCCTCTGATTCCCCGCCTGTGATTCCCCATCTCTGATTCACCACCTCTGATTATCCACCGCTGATTCCCCATATCTAATTCCCCGCCTCTGTTTGCCCGCCTTTGATTCCCTGCCTCTGTTTCCCCATATCTGATTCCCCGCCTCTGAATCCCCAACTCTGATTCCCTGCCTCTGATTCCCCAGCTCTGATTCCCCGCCTTTGATTCCCCCCGTCTGATTCCCAGCCTCTGAATCCCCGTGTCTGATATCCTGCCTCTGATTCCCCGCCTCTGATTCCCCATCTCTGATTCCGCACATCCGCTTCCCTGCCTCTGATTCCCCGACTCTGATTCCCCACCTCTGATTCCCCAGCTCTGATTCCCCGCCTCTGATTCCCCAACTCTGATTCCCCGCCTCTGATAACCCAGCTCTGATTCCCCGCCTCTGATTCCCCGTGTTTGATTCCCTGCCTCTGATTCCCCGCCTCTGATTCCCCATCTCTGATTCACCGCCTTTGATTCGCCACCTCTGATTCCCCATATCTGATTCCTCATCTCTGTTTCCCCGCCTCTGATTCCCCGCCTCTGATTCCCCATATCTCATTCCCCGCCTCTGATTCCCCATCTCTGATTCCCGGACTCTGATTCCCCACCTCTGATTCCCGGCCTATTATTCCCGGCATCAGATTCCGGCCTCTGATTCCCGGCCTCTGATTCCCTGCTTCTGATTCTGATTCCCTGCCTCTGATTCCCCATTTCTGATTCCGCACATCTAATTCCCTGCCTCTGATTCCCCACCTCTGATTCCCCATATCTGATTCCCCGCCTCTGTTTCCCCGCCTCTGATTCCCTGCCTCTGTTTCCCCATATCTAAGTCCCCGCCTCTGATTCCCCAACTCTGATTCCCCACCTCTGACTCCCCAGCTCTGATTACCCACCTCTGATTCCCCATATCTGATTCCCCGCCTCTGTTTCCCCGCCTCTGATTCCCCGCCACTGTTTCCCCATATCTGATTCCCCGCCTCTGAATCCCCAACTCTGATTCCCTGCATCTAATTCCCCAGCTCTGATTCCCCGCCTCTGATTCCCCGTGTCTGATTTCCTGCCTCTGATTCCCTGCCTCTGATTACCCATGTCTGATTCACCGCCTCTGATTCCCCACCTCTGATTCCCCATCTCTGATTCCGCACATCCGATTCCCAGCCTCTGATTCCCCATCCCTGATTCCCCGCCTCTGATTCCCCAACTCTGATTCCCCACCTCCGATTCCCCAGCTCTGATTCCCCGCCTCTGATTCCCCGTGTTTGATTCCCTGCCTCTGATTCCCCGCCTCTGATTCCCCATCTCTGATTCACCGCCTTTGATTCGCCACCTCTGATTCCCCATATCTCATTCCCCGCCTCTGATTCCCCATCTCTGATTCCCGGACTCTGATTCCCCACCTCTGATTCCCGGCCTCTGATTCCCTGCTTCTGATTCTGATTCCCTGCCTCTGATACCCCATCTCTGATTCCGCACATCTAATTCCCTGCCTCTGATTCCCCACCTCTGATTCCCCATATCTGATTCCCCGCCTCTGTTTCCCCGCCTCTGATTCCCCGCCTCTGTTTCCCCATATCTAAGTCCCCGCCTCTGATTCCCCAACTTTGATTCCCCACCTCTGATTCCCCAGCTCTGATTCCCCGCCTCTGATTCCCCGCATCTGATTCCCTGCATCTGATTCCCAGCCTCTGATTCCCTGCCTCTGATTCCCAACCTCTGATTCCCAACCTCTGATTCCCCGCCTCTGATTCCCCGCCTCTGTTTCCCCATATCTGATTCCCCGCCTCTATTTGCCCGCCTCTTATTCCCCGCCTCTGTTTCCCCATATCTGATTACCGGCCTCTGAATCCCCAACTCTGATTCCCTGCCTCTAATTTCCCAGCTCTGATTCCCCGCCTCTGATTCCCCGTGTCTGATTTCCTGCCTCTGATTCCCCGCCTCTGATTACCCATGTCTGATTCACCGCCTCTGATTCCCCACCTCTGATTCCCCATCTCTGATTCCGCACATCCGATTCACTGCCTCTGATTCCCCAGCTCTGATTCCCCGCCTCTGATTCCCCGCGTCTTATTCCCTGCTTCTGATTCTGATTCCCTGCCTCTGATTCCCCATCTCTGATTCTGCACATCTGATTCCCTGCCTCTGATTCCCCACCTCTGATTCCCCATTTATGATTCCCCGCCTCTGAATCCCCATCTCTGATTCCCGGACTCTGATTCCCCACCTCTGATACCCGGCCTCTTATAACCAGCATCTGATTCCAGGCCTCTGATTCCCGGCCTCTGATTCCCCGCTTCTGATTCTGATTCCCTGCCTCTGATTCCCCATCTCTGATTCCGCACATCTGATTCCCTGCCTCTGATTCCCCACCTCTGATTCCCCATATCTGATTCCCCGCCTCTGTTTCCCCGCCTCTGATTCCCCGCCTCTGTTTCCCCGCCTCTGATTCCCTGCCTCTGTTTCCCCATATCTAAGTCCCCGCCTCTGATTCCCCAACTCTGATTCCCCACCTCTGACTCCCCAGCTCTGATTACCCACCTCTGATTCCCCATATCTGATTCCCCGCCTCTGTTTCCCCGCCTCTGATTCCCCGCCACTGTTTCCCCATATCTGATTCCCCGCCTCTGAATCCCCAACTCTGATTCCCTGCATCTAATTCCCCAGCTCTGATTCCCCGCCTCTGATTCCCCGTGTCTGATTTCCTGCCTCTGATTCCCTGCCTCTGATTACCCATGTCTGATTCACCGCCTCTGATTCCCCACCTCTGATTCCCCATCTCTGATTCCGCACATCCGATTCCCAGCCTCTGATTCCCCATCCCTGATTCCCCGCCTCTGATTCCCCAACTCTGATTCCCCACCTCCGATTCCCCAGCTCTGATTCCCCGCCTCTGATTCCCCGTGTTTGATTCCCTGCCTCTGATTCCCCGCCTCTGATTCCCCATCTCTGATTCACCGCCTTTGATTCGCCACCTCTGATTCCCCATATCTGATTCCTCGCCTCTGTTTACCCGCCTCTGATTCCCCGCCTCTGATTCCCCATATCTCATTCCCCGCCTCTGATTCCCCATCTCTGATTCCCGGACTCTGATTCCCCACCTCTGATTCCCGGCCTCTGATTCCCTGCTTCTGATTCTGATTCCCTGCCTCTGATTCCCCATCTCTGATTCCGCACATCTAATTCCCTGCCTCTGATTCCCCACCTCTGATTCCCCATATCTGATTCCCCGCCTCTGTTTCCCCGCCTCTGATTCCCCGCCTCTGTTTCCCCATATCTAAGTCCCCGCCTCTGATTCCCCAACTTTGATTCCCCACCTCTGATTCCCCAGCTCTGATTCCCCGCCTCTGATTCCCCGCATCTGATTCCCTGCATCTGATTCCCAGCCTCTGATTCCCTGCCTCTGATTCCCAACCTCTGATTCCCAACCTCTGATTCCCCGCCTCTGATTCCCCGCCTCTGTTTCCCCATATCTGATTCCCCGCCTCTATTTGCCCGCCTCTTATTCCCCGCCTCTGTTTCCCCATATCTGATTACCCGCCTCTGAATCCCCAACTCTGATTCCCTGCCTCTAATTTCCCAGCTCTGATTCCCCGCCTCTGATTCCCCGTGTCTGATTTCCTGCCTCTGATTCCCCGCCTCTGATTACCCATGTCTGATTCACCGCCTCTGATTCCCCACCTCTGATTCCCCATCTCTGATTCCGCACATCCGATTCACTGCCTCTGATTCCCCAGCTCTGATTCCCCGCCTCTGATTCCCCGCGTCTTATTCCCTGCTTCTGATTCTGATTCCCTGCCTCTGATTCCCCGCCTCTGATTCCCCGCCTCTGATTCCCTGCCTCTGATTCCCAACCTTTGATTCCTCACCTCCGATTCCCCGTGTTTGATTCCCCGCCTCTGATTCCCCATCTCTGATTCACCGCCTTTGATTCGCCACCTCTGATTCCCCATATCTGATTCCTCGCCTCTGTTTACCCGCCTCTGATTCCCCGCCTCTGATTCCCCATATCTCATTCCCCGCCTCTGATTCCCCACCTCTGATTCCCCGCCTCTTATTCCCAGCATCTGATTCCAGGCCTCTGATTCCCGGCCTCTGATTCCCCGCTTCTGATTCTGATTCCCTGCCTCTGATTCCCCATCTCTGATTCCGCACATCTGATTCCCTGCCTCTGATTCCCCACCTCTGATTCCCCATATCTGATTCCCCACCTCTGTTTCCCCGCCTCTGATTCCCCGCCTCTGTTTCCCCATATCTAATTCCCCACCTCTGATGCACCAACTCTGATTCACCGCCTCTGATTCCCCAGCTCTGATTCCCCGCCTCTGATTCCCCGCATCCGATTCCCCATATCTGATTCCCCGCCTCTGTTTACCCATATCTGATTCCCCACCTCTGATTCCCAACTATGATTCCCCACCTCTGATTCCCCAGCTCTGATTCCATGCCTCTGATTCCCCGCGTTCTATTCCCTGCCTCTGATTCCCCGCCTGTGATTCCCCATCTCTGATTCACCACCTCTGATTCCCCACCTCTGATTCCCCATATCTAATTCCCCACCTCTGTTTGCCCGCCTCTGATTCCCCGCCTCTGTTTCCCCATATCTGATTCCCCGCCTCTGAATCCCCAACTCTGATTCCCTGCCTCTGATTCCCCAGCTCTGATTCCCCGCCTTTGATTCCCCCCGTCTGATTCCCAGCCTCTGAATCCCCGTGTCTGATATCCTGCCTCTGATTCCCCGCCTCTGATTCCTCATCTCAGATTCACCGCCTCTGATTCCCCACCTCTGATTCCCCATCTCTGATTCCGCACATCCGATTCCCTGCCTCTGATTCCCCGACTCTGATTCCCCACCTCTGATTCCCCAGCTCTGATTCCCCGCCTCTGATTCCCCAACTCTGATTCCCCGCCTCTGATAACGCAGCTCTGATTCCCCGCCTCCGATTCCCCGTGTTTGATTCCCTGCCTCTGATTCCCCGCCTCTGATTCTCCATCTCTGATTCACCACCTTTGATTCGCCACCTCTGATTCCCCATATCTGATTCCTCGCCTCTGTTTCCCCGCCTCTGATTCCCCGCCTCTGATTCCCCATATCTCATTCCCCGCCTCTGATTCCCCATCTCTGATTCCCGGACTCTGATTTCCCATATTGATTCCCTGCCTCTGATTCCCCGCCTCTGATTCCCCAACTCTGATTCCCCGCCTCTGATTCCCCAGCTCTGATTCCCCGCCTCTGATTCCCCGTGTTTGATTCCCTGCCTCTGATTCCCGGCCTCTGATTCCCCATCTCTGATTCATCGCCTTTGATTCGCCAATTCTGATTCCCCATATCTGATTCGCCGCCTCTGTTTCCCCGCCTCTGATTCCCCGCCTCTGATTCCCCATATCTCATTCCCCACCTCTGATTCCCCAGCTCTGATTACCCACCTCTGATTCCCCATATCTAATTCCCTGCCTCTGTTTCCCCGCCTCTGATTCCCCGCCACTATTTCCCCATATCTGATTCTCCGCCTCAGAATCCCCAACTCTGATTCCCTGCATCTAATTCCCCAGCTCTGATTCCCCGCCTCTGATTCCCCGTGTCTGATTTCCTGCCTCTGATTCCCCGCCTCTGATTACCCATGTCTGATTCACCGCCTCTGATTCCCCATCTCTGATTCCCCGCCTCTGTTTCCCCAACTCTGATTCCCCACCTCTGATTCCGCACATCTAATTCCCTGCCTCTGATTCCCCACCTCTGATTCCCCATATCTGATTCCCCGCCTCTGTTTCCCCGCCTCTGATTCCCCGCCTCTGATGCCCCGTGTTTGATTCCCTGCCTCTGATTCCCCGCCTCTGATTCCCCATCTCTGATTCCGCACATCTAATTCCCTGCCTCTGATTCCCCACCTCTGATTCCCCATATCTGATTCCCCGCCTCTGTTTCCCCGCCTCTGATTCCCTGCCTCTGATGCCCCGTGTTTGATTCCCTGCCTCTGATTCCCCGCCTCTGATTCCCCATCTCTGATTCACCGCCTTTGATTCGCCACCTCTGATTCCCCATATCTGATTCCTCGCCTCTGTTTCCCCGCCTCTGATTTCCCGCCTCTGATTCCCCATATCTCATTCCCCGCCTCTGATTCCCCAACTCTGATTCCCGGACTCTGATTCCCCACCTCTGATTCCCGGCCTCTGATTCGCTGCTTCTGATTCTGATTCCCTGCCTCTGATTCCCCATCTCTGATTCCGCACATCTAATTCCCTGCCTCTGATTCCCCACCTCTGATTCCCCATATCTGATTCCCCGCCTCTGTTTCCCCGCCTCTGATTCCCCGCCTCTGTTTCCCCATATCTAAGTCCCCGCCTCTGATTCCCCAACTTTGATTCCCCACCTCTGATTCCCCAGCTCTGATTCCCCGCCTCTGATTCCCCGCATCTGATTCCCTGCATCTGATTCCCAGCCTCTGATTCCCTGCCTCTGATTCCCAAACTCTGATTCCCCACCTCTGATTCCCCATATCTGATTCCCCGCCTCTGTTTCCCCGCCTCTGATTCCCCGCCTCTGTTTCCCCATATCTGATTCCCCGCCTCTATTTGCCCGCCTCTGATTCCCCGCCTCTGTTTCCCCATATCTGATTACCCGCCTCTGAATCCCCAACTCTGATTCCCTGCCTCTAATTTCCCAGCTCTGATTCCCCGCCTCTGATTCCCCGTGTCTGATTTCCTGCCTCTGATTCCCCGCCTCTGATTACCCATGTCTGATTCACCGCCTCTGATTCCCCACCTCTGATTCCCCATCTCTGATTCCGCACATCCGATTCACTGCCTCTGATTCCCCAGCTCTGATTCCCCGCCTCTGATTCCCCGCGTCTTATTCCCTGCTTCTGATTCTGATTCCCTGCCTCTGATTCCCCATCTCTGATTCTGCACATCTGATTCCCTGCCTCTGATTCCCCACCTCTGATTCGCCATATCTGATTCCCCGCCTCTGTTTCCCCGCCTCTGATTCCCCGCCTCTGTTTCCATATATCTAAGTCCCCGCCTCTGATTCCCCAACTCTGATTCCCCACCTCTGATTCCCCAGCTCTGATTCCCCGCCTCTGATTCCCCGCATCTGATTCCCTGCATCTGATTCCCAGCCTCTGATTCCCTGCCTCTGATTCCCAACCTCTGATTCCCCACCTTTGATTCCCCATATCTGATTCCCCGCCTCTGTTTCCCTGCCTCTGATTCCCAGCCTCTGATTCCCCATATCTGATTCCCCGCCTCTGATTCCCCAACTCTGATTCCCCGCCTCGGATTCCCCATCTCTGATTCCCCATATCTGATTTGCCGCCTCTGTTTCCCCGCCTCTGATTCCCCACCTCTGATTCCCCGCCTCTGATTCGCCAGCTATGATACCCCGAGTCTGATTCCCCGCGTCTGATTCCCTGCCTCTGATTCCCCGCCTCTGATTCCACATCTCTGATTCACCACCTCTGATTCCCCGCGTCTGATTCCCCGCCTCTGATTCACCATCTCTGATTCCCCATCTCTGATTCCCCAATTCTGATTCACCGCCTCTGATTCCCCAGCTCTGTTTCCTCGCCTCTGATTCCCTGCCTCTGATTCCCAACCTCTGATTCCCCACCTCTGATTTCCCATATTGATTCCCTGCCTCTGATTCCCCGCCTCTGATTCCCCAACTCTGATTCCCCGCCTCTGATTCCCCAGCTCTGATTCCCCGCCTCTGATTCCCCGTGTTTGATTCCCTGCCTCTGATTCCCGGCCTCTGATTCCCCATCTCTGATTCATCGCCTTTGATTCGCCAATTCTGATTCCCCATATCTGATTCCCCGCCTCTGTTTCCCCGCCTCTGATTCCCCGCCTCTGATTCCCCATATCTCATTCCCCGCCTCTGAATCCCCATCTCTGATTCCGGACTCTGATTCCCCACCTCTGATTCCCGGCCTCTTATTCCCGGCATCTGATTCCGGCCTCTGATTCCCGGCCTCTGATTCCCTGCTTCTGATTCTGATTCCCTGCCTTTGATTCCCCATCTCTGATTCCGCACATCTGATTCCCTGCCTCTGATTCCCCATCTCTGATTCCCCATATCTGATTCCCCGCCTCTGTTTCCCCGCCTCTGATTCCCCGCCTCTGTTTCCCAATATCTAAGTCCCCGCCTCTGATTCCCCAACTCTGATTCCCCACCTCTGATTCCCCAGCTCTGATTCCCCGCCTCTGATTCCCCGCATCTGATTCCCTGTATCTGATTCCATGCCTCTGATTCCCTGCCTCTGATTCCCAACCTCTGATTCCCCACCACTGATTCCCCATATCTGATTCCCAGCCTCTGTTTCCCCGCCTCTGATTCCCCGCCTCTGTTTCCCCATATCTGATTCCCGGCCTCTGATTCCCTGCCTCTGATTCCACATCTCCGATCCCGCAAATCTGATTCCCTGCCTCTGATTCCCCGCCTCTGATTCCCCGCCTCTGATTCCCTGCCTCTGATTCCCAACCTCTAATTCCCCACCTCTGATTCCCCGTGTTTGATTCCCCGCCTCTGATTCCCCATCTCTGATTCACCGCCTTTGATTCGCCACCTCTGATTCCCCATATCTGATTCAACGCCTCTGTATAGCCGCCTCTGATTCCCCGCCTCTGATTCCCCATATCTCATTCCCCGCCTCTGATTCCCCACCTCTGATTCCCGGCCTCTTATTCCCAGCATCTGATTCCAGGCCTCTGATTCCCGGCCTCTGATTCCCCGCTTCTGATTCTGATTCCCTGCCTCTGATTCCCCACCTCTGATTCCCCATATCTGATTCCCCACCTCTGTTTCCCCGCCTCTGATTCCCCGCCTCTGTTTCCCCATATCAAATTCCCCACCTCTGATGCACCAACTCTGATTCCCCGCCTCTGATTCCCCAGCTCTGATTCCCCGCCTCTGATTCCCCGCATCCGATTCCCCATATCTGATTCCCCGCCTCTGTTTCCCCATATCTGATTCCCCGCCTCTGATTCCCAACTATGATTCCCCGCCTCTGATTCCCCAGCTCTGATTCCCTGCCTCTGATTCCCCGCGTTCTATTCCCTGCCTCTGATTCCCCACCTGTGATTCCCCATCTCTGATTCACCACCTCTGATTCCCCACCTCTGATTCCCCATATCTAATTCCCCGCCTCTGTTTGCCCGCCTCTGATTCCCCGCCTCTGTTTCCCCATATCTGATTCCCCGCCTCTGAATCCCCAACTCTGATTCCCTGCCTCTGATTCCCCAGCTCTGATTCCCCGCCTTTGATTCCCCCCGTCTGATTCCCAGCCTCTGAATCCCCGTGTCTGATATCCTGCCTCTGATTCCCCGCCTCTGATTCCTCATCTCAGATTCACCGCCTCTGATTCCCCACCTCTGATTCCCCATCTCTGATTCCGCACATCCGATTCCCTGCCTCTGATTCCCCGACTCTGATTCCCCACCTCTGATTCCCCAGCTCTGATTCCCCGCCTCTGATTCCCCAACTCTGATTTCCCGCCTCTGATAACGCAGCTCTGATTCCCCGCCTCCTATTCCCCGTGTTTGATTCCCTGCCTCTGATTCCCCGCCTCTGATTCCCCATCTCTGATTCACCGCCTTTGATTCGCCATCTCTGATTCCCCATATCTGATTCCTCGCCTCTGTTTCCCCGCCTCTGATTCCCAGCCTCTGATTCCCCATATCTCATTCCCCGCCTCTGATTCCCCATCTCTGATTCCCGGACTCTGATTCCCCACCTCTGATTCCCGGCCTCTTATTCCCGGCATCAGATTCCGGCCTCTGATTCCCGGCCTCTGATTCCCTGCTTCTGATTCTGATTCCCTGCCTCTGATTCCCCATTTCTGATTCCGCACATCTAATTCCCTGCCTCTGATTCCCCACCTCTGATTCCCCATATCTGATTCCCCGCCTCTGTTTCCCCGCCTCTGATTCCCCGCCTCTGTTTCCCCATATCTAAGTCCCCGCCTCTGATTCCCCAACTCTGATTCCCCACCTCTGATTCCCCAGCTCTGATTACACACCTCTGATTCCCCATATCTGATTCCCCGCCTCTGTTTCCCCGCCTCTGATTCCCCGCCACTGTTTCCCCATATCTGATTCCCCGCCTCTGAATCCCCAACTCTGATTCCCTGCATCTAATTCCCCAGCTCTGATTCCCCGCCTCTGATTCCCCGTGTCTGATTTCCTGCCTCTGATTCCCCCCCTCTGATTACCCATGTCTGATTCACCGCCTCTGATTCCCCACCTCTGATTCCCCATCTCTGATTCCGCACATCCGATTCCCAGCCTCTGATTCCCCATCTCTGATTCCCCGCCTCTGATTCCCCAACTCTGATTCCCCACCTCCGATTCCCCAGCTCTGATTCCCCGCCTCTGATTCCCCGTGTTTGATTCCCTGCCTCTGATTCCCCGCATCTGATTCCTCATCTCTGATTCACCGCCTTTGATTCGCCACCTCTGATTCCCCATATCTGATTCCTCACCTCTGTTTACCCGCCTCAGATTCCCCGCCTCTGATTCCCCATATCTCATTCCCCGCCTCTGATTCCCCACCTCTGATTCCCCATATCTGATTCCCCGCCTCTGTTTCCCCGCCTCTGATTCCCCTCCTCTGTTTCCCCATATCTAAGTCCCCGCCTCTGATTCCCCAACTCTGATTCCCCACCTCTGATTCCCCAGCTCTGATTACACACCTCTGATTCCCCATATCTGATTCCCCGCCTCTGTTTCCCCGCCTCTGATTCCCCGCCACTGTTTCCCCATATCTGATTCCCCGCCTCTGAATCCCCAACTCTGATTCCCTCCATCTAATTCCCCAGCTCTGATTCCCCGCCTCTGATTCCCCGTGTCTGATTTCCTGCCTCTGATTCCCCGCCTCTGATTACCCATGTCTGATTCACCGCCTCTGATTCCCCACCTCTGATTCCCCATCTCTGATTCCGCACATCCGATTCCCAGCCTCTGATTCCCCATCTCTGATTCCCCGCCTCTGATTCCCAAACTCTGATTCCCCACCTCCGATTCCCCAGCTCTGATTCCCCGCCTCTGATTCCCCGTGTTTGATTCCCTGCCTCTGATTCCCCGCATCTGATTCCCCATCTCTGATTCACCGCCTTTGATTCGCCACCTCTGATTCCCCATATCTGATTCCTCACCTCTGTTTACCCGCCTCAGATTCCCCGCCTCTGATTCCCCATATCTCATTCCCCGCCTCTGATTCCCCATCTCTGATTCCCGGACTCTGATTCCCCACCTCTGATTCCCGGCCTCTGATTCCCTGCTTCTGATTCTGATTCCCTGCCTCTGATTCCCCATCTCTGATTCCGCACATCTAATTCCCTGCCTCTGATTCCCCACCTCTGATTCCCCATATCTGATTCCCCGCCTCTGTTTCCCCGCCTCTGATTCCCCGCCTCTGTTTCCCCATATCTAAGTCCCCGCCTCTGATTCCCCAACTTTGATTCCCCACCTCTGATTCCCCAGCTCTGATTCCCCGCCTCTGATTCCCCGCATCTGATTCCCTGCATCTGATTCCCAGCCTCTGATTCCCTGCCTCTGATTCCCAACCTCTGATTCCCCACCTCTGATTCCCCGCCTCTGATTCCCCGCCTCTGTTTCCCCATATCTGATTCCCCGCCTCTATTTGCCCGGCTCTGATTCCCCTCCTCTGTTTCCCCATATCTGATTACCCGCCTCTGAATCCCCAACTCTGATTCCCTGCCTCTAATTTCCCAGCTCTGATTCCCCGCCTCTGATTCCCCGTGTCTGATTTCCTGCCTCTGATTCCCCGCCTCTGATTACCCATGTCTGATTCACCGCCTCTGATTCCCCACCTATGATTCCCCATCTCTGATTCCGCACATCCGATTCACTGCCTCTGATTCCCCAGCTCTGATTCCCCGCCTCTGATTCCCCGCGTCTTATTCCCTGCTTCTGATTCTGATTCCCTGCCTCTGATTCCCCATCTCTGATTCTGCACATCTGATTCCTCGCCTCTGTTTACCCGCCTCTGATTCCCCGCCTCTGATTCCCCATATCTCATTCCCCACCTCTGATTCCCCATCTCTGATTCCCGGACTCTGATTCCCCACTTCTGATTCCCGGCCTCTGATTCCCTGCTTCTGATTCTGATTCCCTGCCTCTGATTCCCCATCTCTGATTCCGCACATCTTATTCCCTGCCTCTGATTCCCCACCTCTGATTCCCCATATCTGATTCCCCGCCTCTGTTTCCCCGCCTCTGATTCCCCGCCTCTGTTTCCCCATATCTAAGTCCCCGCCTCTGATTCCTCAACTTTGATTCCCCACCTCTGATTCCCCAGCTCTGATTGCCCGCCTCTGATTCCCCGCATCTGATTCCCTGCATCTGATTCCCAGCCTCTGATTCCCTGCCTCTGATTCCCAAACTCTGATTCCCCACCTCTGATTCCCCATATCTGATTCCCCGCCTCTGTTTCCCCGCCTCTGATTCCCCGCCTCTGTTTCCCCATATCTGATTCCCCGCCTCTATTTGCCCGCCTCTGATTCCCCGCCTCTGTTTCCCCATATCTGATTACCCGCCTCTGAATCCCCAACTCTGATTCCCTGCCTCTAATTTCCCAGCTCTGATTCCCCGCCTCTGATTCCCCGTGTCTGATTTCCTGCCTCTGATTCCCCGCCTCTGATTACCCATGTCTGATTCCCCGCCTCTGATTCCCCGTGTCTGATTTCCTGCCTCTGATTCCCCGCCTCTGATTACCCATGTCTGATTCACCGCCTCTGATTCCCCACATCTGATTCCCCATCTCTGATTCCACACATCCGATTCACTGCCTCTGATTCCCCAGCTCTGATTCCCCGCCTCTGATTCCCCGCGTCTTATTCCCTGCTTCTGATTCTGATTCCCTGCCTCTGATTCCCCATCTCTGATTCTGCACATCTGATTCCCTGCCTCTGATTCCCCACCTCTGATTCCCCATATCTGATTCCCCGCCTCTGAATCCCCATCTCTGATTCCCGGACACTGATTCCCCACCTCTGATTCCCGGCCTCTTATTACCAGCATCTGATTCCAGGCCTCTGATTCCCGGCCTCTGATTCCCCGCTTCTGATTCTGATTCCCTGCCTCTGATTCCCCATCTCTGATTCCGCACATCTGATTCCCTGCCTCTGATTCCCCACCTCTGATTCCCCATATCTGATTCCCCGCCTCTGTTTCCCCACCTCTGATTCCCCGCCCCTGTTTCCCCATTTCTAATTCCCCACCTCTGATGCACCAACTCTGATTCCCCGCCTCTGATTCCCCAGCTCTGATTCCCCGCCTCTGATTCCCCGCATCCGATTCCCCATATCTGATTCCCCGCCTCTGTTTCCCCGCCTCTGATACCCCGCCTCTGTTTCCCCATATCTGATTCCCCGCCTCTGATTCCCAACTATGATTCCCCGCCTCTGATTCCCCAGCTCTGATTCCCTGCCTCTGATTCCCCGCGTTCTATTCCCTGCCTCTGATTCCCCGCCTGTGATTCCCTATCTCTGATTCACCACCTCTGATTCCCCACCTCTGATTCCCCATATCTAATTCCCCGCCTCTGTTTGCCCGCCTCTGATTCCCCGCCTCTGTTTCCCCATATCTGATTCCCCGCCACTGAATCCCCAACTCTGATTCCCTGCCTCTGATTCCCCAGCTCTGATTCCCCGCCTTTGATTCCCCCCGTCTGATTCCCAGCCTCTGAATCCCCGTGTCTGATATCCTGCCTCTGATTCCCCGCCTCTGATTCCCCATCTCAGATTCACCGCCTCTGATTCCCCACCTCTGATTCCCCATCTCTGATTCCGCACATCCGATTCCCTGCCTCTGATTCCCCGACTCTGATTCCCCACCTCTGATTCCCCAACTCTGATTCCCCGCCTCTGATTCCCCGCCTCTGTTTCCCCATATCTAACTCCCCGCCTCTGATTCCCCAACTCTGATTCCCCACCTCTGATTCCCCAGCTCTGATTACCCACCTCTGATTCCCCATATCTAATTCCCAGCCTCTGTTTCCCCGCCTCTGATTCCCCGCCACTGTTTCCCCATATCTGATTCTCTGCCTCTGAATCCCCAACTCTGATTCCCTGCATCTAATTCCCCAGCTCTGATTCCCCGCCTCTGACTCCCCGTGTCTGATTTCCTGCCTCTGATTCCCCGCCTCTGATTACCCATGTCTGATTCACCGCCTCTGTTTCCCCGCCTCTGATTCCCCGCCTCTGTTTCCCCATATCTAATTCCCCACCTCTGATGCACCAACTCTGATTCCCCGCCTCTGATTCCCCAGCTCTGATTCCCCGCCTCTGATTCCCCGCATCCGATTCCCCATATCTGATTCCCCGCCTCTGTTTCCCCGCCTCTGATTCCCCGCCTCTGTTTCCCCATATCTGATTCCCCGCCTCTGATTCCCAACTATGATTCCCCGCCTCTGATTCCCCAGCTCTGATTCCCTGCCTCTGATTCCCCGCGTTCTATTCCCTGCCTCTGATTCCCCGCCTGTGATTCCCCATCTCTGATTCACCACCTCTGATTCCCCACCTCTGATTCCCCATATCTAATTCCCCGCCTCTGTTGGCCCGCCTCTGATTCCCCGCCTCTGTTTCCCCATATCTGATTCCCCACCACTGAATCCCCAACTCTGATTCCCTGCCTCTGATTCCCCAGCTCTGATTCCCCGCCTTTGATTCCCCCCGTCTGAATCCCAGCCTCTGAATCCCCGTGTCTGATATCCTGCCTCTGATTCCCCGCCTCTGATTCCCCATCTCAGATTCACTGCCTCTGATTCCCCACCTCTGATTCCCCATCTCTGATTCCGCACATCCGATTCCCTGCCTCTGATTCCCCGACTCTGATTCCCCACCCCTGATTCCCCAGCTCTGATTCCCCGCCTCTGATTCCCCAACTCTGATTCCCCGCCTCTGATTCCCCGCCTCTGTTTCCCCATATCTAAGTCCCCGCCTCTGATTCCCCAACTCTGATTCCCCACCTCTGATTACCCATGTCTAATTCACCGCCTCTGATTCCCCACCTCTGATTCCCCATCTCTGATTCCGCACATCCGATTCCCAGCCTCTGATTCCATATCTCTGATTCCCCGCCTCTGATTCCCCAACTCTGATTCCCCACCTCTGATTCCCCAGCTCTGATTCCCCGCCTCTGATTCCCCGTGTTTGATTCCCTGCCTCTGATTCCCCGCCTCTGATTCCCCATCTCTGATTCACCGCCTTTGATTCGCCACCTCTGATTCCCCATATCTGATTCCTCGCCTCTGTTTCCCCGCCTCTGATTTCCCGCCTCTGATTCCCCATATCTCATTCCCCGCCTCTGATTCCCCATCTCTGATTCCCGGACTCTGATTCCCCACCTCTGATTCCCGGCCTCTGATTCGCTGCTTCTGATTCTGATTCCCTGCCTCTGATTCCCCATCTCTGATTCCGCACATCTAATTCCCCGCCTCTCTTTCCCCGCCTCTGATTCCCCGTGTTTGATTCCCTGCCTCTGATTCCCGGCCTCTGATTCCCTGCTTCTGATTCTGATTCCCTGCCTTTGATTCCCCATCTCTGATTCCGCACATCTAATTCCCTGCCTCTGATTCCCCACCTCTGATTCCCCATATCTGATTCCCCGCCTCTGTTTCCCCGACTCTGATTCCCCGCCTCTGTTTCCCCATATCTAAGTCCCCGCCTCTGATTCCCCAACTTTGATTCCCCACCTCTGATTCCCCAGCTCTGATTCCCCGCCTCTGATTCCCCGCATCTGATTCCCTGCATCTGATTCCCAGCCTCTGATTCCCTGCCTCTGATTCCCAACCTCTGATTCCCCACCTCTGATTCCCCGCCTCTGATTCCCCGCCTCTGTTTCCCCATATCTGATTCCCCGCCTCTATTTGCCCGCCTCTGATTCCCCTCCTCTGCTTCCCCATATCTGATTACCCGCCTCTGAATCCCCAAATCTGATTCCCTGCCTCTAAATTCCCAGCTCTGATTCCCCGCCTCTGATTCCCCGTGTCTGATTTCCTGCCTCTGATTCCCCGCCTCTGATTACCCATGTCTGATTCACCGCCTCTGATTCCCCACCTCTGATTCCCCATCTCTGATTCCGCACATCCGATTCACTGCCTCTGATTCCCCAGCTCTGATTCCCCGCCTCTGATTCCCCGCGTCTTATTCCCTGCTTCTGATTCTGATTCCCTGCCTCTGATTCCCCATCTCTGATTCTGCACATCTGATTCCTCGCCTCTGTTTACCCACCTCTGATTCCCCGCCTCTGATTCCCCATATCTCATTCCCCACCTCTGATTCCCCATCTCTGATTCCCGGACTCTGATTCCCCACTTCTGATTCCCGGCCTCTGATTCCCTGCTTCTGATTCTGATTCCCTGCCTCTGATTCCCCATCTCTGATTCCGCACATCTTATTCCCTGCCTCTGATTCCCCACCTCTGATTCCCCATATCTGATTCCCCGCCTCTGTTTCCCCGCCTCTGATTCCCCGCCTCTGTTTCCCCATATCTAAGTCCCCGCCTCTGATTCCCCAACTTTGATTCCCCACCTCTGATTCCCCAGCTCTGATTGCCCGCCTCTGATTCCCCGCATCTGATTCCCTGCATCTGATTCCCAGCCTCTGATTCCCTGCCTCTGATTCCCAAACTCTGATTCCCCACCTCTGATTCCCCATATCTGATTCCCCGCCTCTGTTTCCCCACCTCTGATTCCCCGCCTCTGTTTCCCCATATCTGATTCCCCGCCTCTATTTGCCCGCCTCTGATTCCCCGCCTCTGTTTCCCCATATCTGATTACCCGCCTCTGAATCCCCAACTCTGATTCCCTGCCTCTAATTTCCCAGCTCTGATTCCCCGCCTCTGATTCCCCGTGTCTGATTTCCTGCCTCTGATTCCCCGCCTCTGATTCCCCATATCTGATTCCCCGCCTCTGAATCCCCATCTCTGATTCCCGGACACTGATTCCCCACCTCTGATTCCCGGCCTCTTATTACCAGCATCTGATTCCAGGCCTCTGATTCCCGGCCTCTGATTCCCCGCTTCTGATTCTGATTCCCTGCCTCTGATTCCCCATCTCTGATTCTGCACATCTGATTCCCTGCCTCTGATTCCCCACCTCTGATTCCCCATATCTGATTCCCCGCCTCTGTTTCCCCACCTCTGATTCCCCGCCTCTGTTTCCCCATATCTAATTCCCCACCTCTGATGCACCAACTCTGATTCCCCGCCTCTGATTCCCCAGCTCTGATTCCCCGCCTCTGATTCCCCGCATCCGATTCCCCATATCTGATTCCCCGCCTCTGTTTCCCCGCCTCTGATTCCCCGCCTCTGTTTCCCCATATCTGATTCCCCGCCTCTGATTCCCAACTATGATTCCCCGCCTCTGATTCCCCAGCTCTGATTCCCTGCCTCTGATTCCCCGCGTTCTATTCCCTGCCTCTGATTCCCCGCCTGTGATTCCCTATCTCTGATTCACCACCTCTGATTCCCCACCTCTGATTCCCCATATCTAATTCCCCGCCTCTGTTTGCCCGCCTCTGATTCCCCGCCTCTGTTTCCCCATATCTGATTCCCTGCCACTGAATCCCCAACTCTGATTCCCTGCCTCTGATTCCCCAGCTCTGATTCCCCGCCTTTGATTCCCCCCGTCTGATTCCCAGCCTCTGAATCCCCGTGTCTGATATCCTGCCTCTGATTCCCCGCCTCTGATTCCCCACCTCTGATTCCCCATCTCTGATTCCGCACATCCGATTCCCTGCCTCTGATTCCCCATATCTAATTCCCCGCCTCTGTTTGCCCGCCTCTGATTCCCCGCCTCTGTTTCCCCATATCTGATTCCCCGCCACTGAATCCCCAACTCTGATTCCCTGCCTCTGATTCCCCAGCTCTGATTCCCCGCCTTTGATTCCCCCCGTCTGATTCCCAGCCTCTGAATCCCCGTGTCTGATATCTTGCCTCTGATTCCCCGCCTCTGATTCCCCATCTCAGATTCACCGCCTCTGATTCCCCACCTCTGATTCCCCATCTCTGATTCCGCACATCAGATTCCCTGCCTCTGATTCCCCGACTCTGATTCCCCACCTCTGATTCCCCAACTCTGATTCCCCGCCTCTGATTCCCCGCCTCTGTTTCCCCATATCTAACTCCCCGCCTCTGATTCCCCAACTCTGATTCCCCACCTCTGATTCCCCAGCTCTGATTACCCACCTCTGATTCCCCATATCTAATTCCCAGCCTCTGTTTCCCCGCCTCTGATTCCCCGCCACTGTTTCCCCATATCTGATTCTCTGCCTCTGAATCCCCAACTCTGATTCCCTGCATCTAATTCCCCAGCTCTGATTCCCCGCCTCTGACTCCCCGTGTCTGATTTCCTGCCTCTGATTCCCCGCCTCTGATTACCCATGTCTGATTCACCGCCTCTGTTTCCCCGCCTCTGATACCCCGCCTCTGTTTCCCCATATCTAATTCCCCACCTCTGATGCACCAACTCTGATTCCCCGCCTCTGATTCCCCAGCTCTGATTCCCCGCCTCTGATTCCCCGCATCCGATTCCCCATATCTGATTCCCCGCCTCTGTTTCCCCGCCTCTGATTCCCCGCCTCTGTTTCCCCATATCTGATTCCTTGCCTCTGATTCCCAACTATGATTCCCCGCCTCTGATTCCCCAGCTCTGATTCCCTGCCTCTGATTCCCCGCGTTCTATTCCCTGCCTCTGATTCCCCGCCTGTGATTCCCCATCTCTGATTCACCACCTCTGATTCCCCACCTCTGATTCCCCATATCTAATTCCCCGCCTCTGTTGGCCCGCCTCTGATTCCCCGCCTCTGTTTCCCCATATCTGATTCCCCACCACTGAATCCCCAACTCTGATTCCCTGCCTCTGATTCCCCAGCTCTGATTCCCCGCCTTTGATTCCCCCCGTCTGAATCCCAGCCTCTGAATCCCCGTGTCTGATATCCTGCCTCTGATTCCCCGCCTCTGATTCCCCATCTCAGATTCACTGCCTCTGATTCCCCACCTCTGATTCCCCATCTCTGATTCCGCACATCCGATTCCCTGCCTCTGATTCCCCGACTCTGATTCCCCACCTCTGATTCCCCAGCTCTGATTCCCCGCCTCTGATTCCCCAACTCTGATTCCCCGCCTCTGATTCCCCGCCTCTGTTTCCCCATATCTAAGTCCCCGCCTCTGATTCCCCAACTCTGATTCCCCACCTCTGATTCCCCAGCTCTGATTACCCACCTCTGATTCCCCATATCTAATTCCCTGCCTCTGTTTCCCCGCCTCTGATTCCCCGCCACTGTTTCCCCATATCTGATTCTCCGCCTCTGAATCCCCAACTCTGATTCCCTGCATCTAATTCCCCAGCTCTGATTCCCCGCCTCTGATTCCCCGTGTCTGATTTCCGGCCTCTGATTCCCCGCCTCTGATTACCCATGTCTAATTCACCGCCTCTGATTCCCCACCTCCGATTCCCCATCTCTGATTCCGCACATCCGATTCCCAGCCTCTGATTCCATATCTCTGATTCCCCGCCTCTGATTCCCCAACTCTGATTCCCCACCTCTGATTCCCCAGCTCTGATTCCCCGCCTCTGATTCCCCGTGTTTGATTCCCTGCCTCTGATTCCCCGCCTCTGATTCCCCATCTCTGATTCACCGCCTTTGATTCGCCACCTCTGATTCCCCATATCTGATTCCTCGCCTCTGTTTCCCCGCCTCTGATTTCCCGCCTCTGATTCCCCATATCTCATTCCCCGCCTCTGATTCCCCATCTCTGATTCCCGGACTCTGATTCCCCACCTCTGATTCCCGGCCTCTCATTCGCTGCTTCTGATTCTGATTCCCTGCCTCTGATTCCCCATCTCTGATTCCGCACATCTAATTCCCCGCCTCTCTTTCCCCGCCTCTGATTCCCCGTGTTTGATTCCCTGCCTCTGATTCCCGGCCTCTGATTCCCTGCTTCTGATTCTGATTCCCTGCCTTTGATTCCCCATCTCTGATTCCGCACATCTAATTCCCTGCCTCTGATTCCCCACCTCTGATTCCCCATATCTGATTCCCCGCCTCTGTTTCCCCGACTCTGATTCCCCGCCTCTGTTTCCCCATATCTAAGTCCCCGCCTCTGATTCCCCAACTTTGATTCCCCACCTCTGATTCCCCAGCTCTGATTCCCCGCCTCTGATTCCCCGCATCTGATTCCCTGCATCTGATTCCCAGCCTCTGATTCCCTGCCTCTGATTCCCAACCTCTGATTCCCCACCTCTGATTCCCCGCCTCTGATTCCCCGCCTCTGTTTCCCCATATCTGATTCCCCGCCTCTATTTGCCCGCCTCTGATTCCCCTCCTCTGTTTCCCCATATCTGATTACCCGCCTCTGAATCCCCAAATCTGATTCCCTGCCTCTAAATTCCCAGCTCTGATTCCCCGCCTCTGATTCCCCGTGTCTGATTTCCTGCCTCTGATTCCCCGCCTCTGATTACCCATGTCTGATTCACCGCCTCTGATTCCCCACCTCTGATTCCCCATCTCTGATTCCGCACATCCGATTCACTGCCTCTGATTCCCCAGCTCTGATTCCCCGCCTCTGATTCCCCGCGTCTTATTCCCTGCTTCTGATTCTGATTCCCTGCCTCTGATTCCCCATCTCTGATTCTGCACATCTGATTCCTCGCCTCTGTTTACCCGCCTCTGATTCCCCGCCTCTGATTCCCCATATCTCATTCCCCACCTCTGATTCCCCATCTCTGATTCCCGGACTCTGATTCCCCACTTCTGATTCCCGGCCTCTGATTCCCTGCTTCTGATTCTGATTCCCTGCCTCTGATTCCCCATCTCTGATTCCGCACATCTTATTCCCTGCCTCTGATTCCCCACCTCTGATTCCCCATATCTGATTCCCCGCCTCTGTTTCCCCGCCTCTGATTCCCCGCCTCTGTTTCCCCATATCTAAGTCCCCGCCTCTGATTCCCCAACTTTGATTCCCCACCTCTGATTCCCCACCTCTGATTCCCCAGCTCTGATTGCCCGCCTCTGATTCCCCGCATCTGATTCCCTGCATCTGATTCCCAGCCTCTTATTCCCTGCCTCTGATTCCCAAACTCTGATTCCCCACCTCTGATTCCCCATATCTGATTCCCCGCCTCTGTTTCCCCGCCTCTGATTCCCCGCCTCTGTTTCCCCATATCTGATTCCCCGCCTCTATTTGCCCGCCTCTGATTCCCCGCCTCTGTTTCCCCATATCTGATTACCCGCCTCTGAATCCCCAACTCTGATTCCCTGCCTCTAATTTCCCAGCTCTGATTCCCCGCCACTGATTCCCCGTGTCTGATTTCCTGCCTCTGATTCCCCGCCTCTGATTACCCATGTCTGATTCCCCGCCTCTGATTCCCCGTGTCTGATTTCCTGCCTCTGATTCCCCGCCTCTGATTACCCATGTCTGATTCACCGCCTCTGATTCCCCACATCTGATTCCCCATCTCTGATTCCGCACATCCGATTCACTGCCTCTGATTCCCCAGCTCTGATTCCCCGCCTCTGATTCCCCGCGTCTTATTCCCTGCTTCTGATTCTGATTCCCTGCCTCTGATTCCCCATCTCTGATTCTGCACATCTGATTCCCTGCCTCTGATTCCCCACCTCTGATTCCCCATATCTGATTCCCCGCCTCTGAATCCCCATCTCTGATTCCCGGACACTGATTCCCCACCTCTGATTCCCGGCCTCTTATTACCAGCATCTGATTCCAGGCCTCTGATTCCCGGCCTCTGATTCCCCGCTTCTGATTCTGATTCCCTGCCTCTGATTCCCCATCTCTGATTCCGCACATCTGATTCCCTGCCTCTGATTCCCCACCTCTGATTCCCCATATCTGATTCCCCGCCTCTGTTTCCCCACCTCTGATTCCCCGCCTCTGTTTCCCCATATCTAATTCCCCACCTCTGATGCACCAACTCTGATTCCCCGCCTCTGATTCCCCAGCTCTGATTCCCCGCCTCTGATTCCCCGCATCCGATTCCCCATATCTGATTCCCCGCCTCTGTTTCCCCGCCTCTGATTCCCCGCCTCTGTTTCCCCATATCTGATTCCCCGCCTCTGATTCCCAACTATGATTCCCCGCCTCTGATTCCCCAGCTCTGATTCCCTGCCTCTGATTCCCCGCGTTCTATTCCCTGCCTCTGATTCCCCGCCTGTGATTCCCTATCTCTGATTCACCACCTCTGATTCCCCACCTCTGATTCCCCATATCTAATTCCCCGCCTCTGTTTGCCCGCCTCTGATTCCCCGCCTCTGTTTCCCCATATCTGATTCCCCGCCACTGAATCCCCAACTCTGATTCCCTGCCTCTGATTCCCCAGCTCTGATTCCCCGCCTTTGATTCCCCCCGTCTGATTCCCAGCCTCTGAATCCCCGTGTCTGATATCCTGCCTCTGATTCCCCGCCTCTGATTCCCCATCTCAGATTCACCGCCTCTGATTCCCCACCTCTGATTCCCCATCTCTGATTCCGCACATCCGATTCCCTGCCTCTGATTCCCCGACTCTGATTCCCCACCTCTGATTCCCCATATCTAATTCCCAGCCTCTGTTTCCCCGCCTCTGATTCCCCGCCACTGTTTCCCCATATCTGATTCTCTGCCTCTGAATCCCCAATTCTGATTCCCTGCATCTAATTCCCCAGCTCTGATTCCCCGCCTCTGACTCCCCGTGTCTGATTTCCTGCCTCTGATTCCCCGCCTCTGATTACCCATGTCTGATTCACCGCCTCTGTTTCCCCGCCTCTGATTCCCCGCCTCTGTTTCTCCATATCTAATTCCCCACCTCTGATGCACCAACTCTGATTCCCCGCCTCTGATTCCCCAGCTCTGATTCCCCGCCTCTGATTCCCCGCATCCGATTCCCCATATCTGATTCCCCGCCTCTGTTTCCCCGCCTCTGATTCCCCGCCTCTGTTTCCCCATATCTGATTCCCCGCCTCTGATTCCCAACTATGATTCCCCGCCTCTGATTCCCCAGCTCTGATTCCCTGCCTCTGATTCCCCGCGTTCTATTCCCTGCCTCTGATTCCCCGCCTGTGATTCCCCATCTCTGATTCACCACCTCTGATTCCCCACCTCTGATTCCCCATATCTAATTCCCCGCCTCTGTTGGCCCGCCTCTGATTCCCCGCCTCTGTTTCCCCATATCTGATTCCCCACCACTGAATCCCCAACTCTGATTCCCTGCCTCTGATTCCCCAGCTCTGATTCCCCGCCTTTGATTCCCCCCGTCTGAATCCCAGCCTCTGAATCCACGTGTCTGATATCCTGCCTCTGATTCCCCGCCTCTGATTCCCCATCTCAGATTCACTGCCTCTGATTCCCCACCTCTGATTCCCCATCTCTGATTCCGCACATCTGATTCCCCGCCTCTGATTCCCCGTGTCTGATTTCCTGCCTCTGATTCCCCGCCTCTGATTCCCCATATCTGATTTCCCGCCTCTGAATCCCCATCTCTGATTCCCGGACACTGATTCCCCACCTCTGATTCCCGGCCTCTTATTACCAGCATCTGATTCCAGGCCTCTGATTCCCGGCCTCTGATTCCCCGCTTCTGATTCTGATTCCCTGCCTCTGATTCCCCATCTCTGATTCCGCACATCTGATTCCCTGCCTCTGATTCCCCACCTCTGATTCCCCATATCTGATTCCCCGCCTCTGTTTCCCCACCTCTGATTCCCCGCCTCTGTTTCCCCATATCTAATTCCCCACCTCTGATGCACCAACTCTGATTCCCCGCCTCTGATTCCCCAGCTCTGATTCCCCGCCTCTGATTCCCCGCATCCGATTCCCCATATCTGATTCCCCGCCTCTGTTTCCCCGCCTCTGATTCCCCGCCTCTGTTTCCCCATATCTGATTCCCCGCCTCTGATTCCCAACTATGATTCCCCGCCTCTGATTCCCCAGCTCTGATTCCCTGCCTCTGATTCCCCGCGTTCTATTCCCTGCCTCTGATTCCCCGCCTGTGATTCCCTATCTCTGATTCACCACCTCTGATTCCCCACCTCTGATTCCCCATATCTAATTCCCCGCCTCTGTTTGCCCGCCTCTGATTCCCCGCCTCTGTTTCCCCATATCTGATTCCCCGCCACTGAATCCCCAACTCTGATTCCCTGCCTCTGATTCCCCAGCTCTGATTCCCCGCCTTTGATTCCCCCCGTCTGATTCCCAGCCTCTGAATCCCCGTGTCTGATATCCTGCCTCTGATTCCCCGCCTCTGATTCCCCATCTCAGATTCACCGCCTCTGATTCCCCACCTCTGATTCCCCATCTCTGATTCCGCACATCCGATTCCCTGCCTCTGATTCCCCGACTCTGATTCCCCACCTCTGATTCCCCAACTCTGATTCCCCGCCTCTGATTCCCCGCCTCTGTTTCCCCATATCTAACTCCCCGCCTCTGATTCCCCAACTCTGATTCCCCACCTCTGATTCCCCAGCTCTGATTACCCACCTCTGATTCCCAATATCTAATTCCCAGCCTCTGTTTCCCCGCCTCTGATTCCCCGCCACTGTTTCCCCATATCTGATTCTCTGCCTCTGAATCCCCAACTCTGATTCCCTGCATCTAATTCCCCAGCTCTGATTCCCCGCCTCTGACTCCCCGTGTCTGATTTCCTGCCTCTGATTCCCCGCCTCTGATTACCCATGTCTGATTCACCGCCTCTGTTTCCCCGCCTCTGATTCCCCGCCTCTGTTTCCCCATATCTAATTCCCCACCTCTGATGCACCAACTCTGATTCCCCGCCTCTGATTCCCCAGCTCTGATTCCCCGCCTCTGATTCCCCGCATCCGATTCCCCATATCTGATTCCCCGCCTCTGTTTCCCCGCCTCTGATTCCCCGCCTCTGTTTCCCCATATCTGATTCCCCGCCTCTGATTCCCAACTATGATTCCCCGCCTCTGATTCCCCAGCTCTGATTCCCTGCCTCTGATTCCCCGCGTTCTATTCCCTGCCTCTGATTCCCCGCCTGTGATTCCCCATCTCTGATTCACCACCTCTGATTCCCCACCTCTGATTCCCCATATCTAATTCCCCGCCTCTGTTGGCCCGCCTCTGATTCCCCGCCTCTGTTTCCCCATATCTGATTCCCCACCACTGAATCCCCAACTCTGATTCCCTGCCTCTGATTCCCCAGCTCTGATTCCCCGCCTTTGATTCCCCCCGTCTGAATCCCAGCCTCTGAAACCCCGTGTCTGATATCCTGCCTCTGATTCCCCGCCTCTGATTCCCCATCTCAGATTCACTGCCTCTGATTCCCCACCTCTGATTCCCCATCTCTGATTCCGCACATCCGATTCCCTGCCTCTGATTCCCCGACTCTGATTCCCCACCTCTGATTCCCCAGCTCTGATTCCCCGCCTCTGATTCCCCAACTCTGATTCCCCGCCTCTGATTCCCCACCTCTGTTTCCCCATATCTAAGTCCCCGCCTCTGATTCCCCAACTCTGATTCCCCACCTCTGATTCCCCAGCTCTGATTACCCACCTCTGATTCCCCATATCTAATTCCCTGCTTCTGTTTCCCCGCCTCTGATTCCCCGCCACTGTTTCCCCATATCTGATTCTCCGCCTCTGAATCCCCAACTCTGATTCCCTGCATCTAATTCCCCAGCTCTGATTCCCCGCCTCTGATTCCCCGTGTCTGATTTCCGGCCTCTGATTCCCCGCCTCTGATTACCCATGTCTAATTCACCGCCTCTGATTCCCCACCTCTGATTCCCCATCTCTGATTCCGCACATCCGATTCCCAGCCTCTGATTCCATATCTCTGATTCCCCGCCTCTGATTCCCCAACTCTGATTCCCCACCTCTGATTCCCCAGCTCTGATTCCCCGCCTCTGATTCCCCGTGTTTGATTCCCTGCCTCTGATTCCCCGCCTCTGATTCCCCATCTCTGATTCACCGCCTTTGATTCGCCACCTCTGATTCCCCATATCTGATTCCTCGCCTCTGTTTCCCCGCCTCTGATTTCCCGCCTCTGATTCCCCATATCTCATTCCCCGCCTCTGATTCCCCATCTCTGATTCCCGGACTCTGATTCCCCACCTCTGATTCCCGGCCTCTGATTCGCTGCTTCTGATTCTGATTCCCTGCCTCTGATTCCCCATCTCTGATTCCGCACATCTAATTCCCCGCCTCTCTTTCCCCGCCTCTGATTCCCCGTGTTTGATTCCCTGCCTCTGATTCCCGGCCTCTGATTCCCTGCTTCTGATTCTGATTCCCTGCCTTTGATTCCCCATCTCTGATTCCGCACATCTAATTCCCTGCCTCTGATTCCCCACCTCTGATTCCCCATATCTGATTCCCCGCCTCTGTTTCCCCGACTCTGATTCCCCGCCTCTGTTTCCCCATATCTAAGTCCCCGCCTCTGATTCCCCAACTTTGATTCCCCACCTCTGATTCCCCAGCTCTGATTCCCCGCCTCTGATTCCCCGCATCTGATTCCCTGCATCTGATTCCCAGCCTCTGATTCCCTGCCTCTGATTCCCAACCTCTGATTCCCCACCTCTGATTCCCCGCCTCTGATTCCCCGCCTCTGTTTCCCCATATCTGATTCCCCGCCTCTATTTGCCCGCCTCTGATTCCCCTCCTCTGTTTCCCCATATCTGATTACCCGCCTCTGAATCCCCAAATCTGATTCCCTGCCTCTAAATTCCCAGCTCTGATTCCCCGCCTCTGATTCCCCGTGTCTGATTTCCTGCCTCTGATTCCCCGCCTCTGATTACCCATGTCTGATTCACCGCCTCTGATTCCCCACCTCTGATTCCCCATCTCTGATTCCGCACATCCGATTCACTGCCTCTGATTCCCCAGCTCTGATTCCCCGCCTCTGATTCCCCGCGTCTTATTCCCTGCTTCTGATTCTGATTCCCTGCCTCTGATTCCCCATCTCTGATTCTGCACATCTGATTCCTCGCCTCTGTTTACCCGCCTCTGATTCCCCGCCTCTGATTCCCCATATCTCATTCCCCACCTCTGATTCCCCATCTCTGATTCCCGGACTCTGATTCCCCACTTCTGATTCCCGGCCTCTGATTCCCTGCTTCTGATTCTGATTCCCTGCCTCTGATTCCCCATCTCTGATTCCGCACATCTTATTCCCTGCCTCTGATTCCCCACCTCTGATTCCCCATATCTGATTCCCCGCCTCTGTTTCCCCGCCTCTGATTCCCCGCCTCTGTTTCCCCATATCTAAGTCCCCGCCTCTGATTCCCCAACTTTGATTCCCCACCTCTGATTCCCCACCTCTGATTCCCCAGCTCTGATTGCCCGCCTCTGATTCCCCGCATCTGATTCCCTGCATCTGATTCCCAGCCTCTTATTCCCTGCCTCTGATTCCCAAACTCTGATTCCCCACCTCTGATTCCCCATATCTGATTCCCCGCCTCTGTTTCCCCGCCTCTGATTCCCCGCCTCTGTTTCCCCATATCTGATTCCCCGCCTCTATTTGCCCGCCTCTGATTCCCCGCCTCTGTTTCCCCATATCTGATTACCCGCCTCTGAATCCCCAACTCTGATTCCCTGCCTCTAATTTCCCAGCTCTGATTCCCCGCCACTGATTCCCCGTGTCTGATTTCCTGCCTCTGATTCCCCGCCTCTGATTACCCATGTCTGATTCCCCGCCTCTGATTCCCCGTGTCTGATTTCCTGCCTCTGATTCCCCGCCTCTGATTACCCATGTCTGATTCACCGCCTCTGATTCCCCACATCTGATTCCCCATCTCTGATTCCGCACATCCGATTCACTGCCTCTGATTCCCCAGCTCTGATTCCCCGCCTCTGATTCCCCGCGTCTTATTCCCTGCTTCTGATTCTGATTCCCTGCCTCTGATTCCCCATCTCTGATTCTGCACATCTGATTCCCTGCCTCTGATTCCCCACCTCTGATTCCCCATATCTGATTCCCCGCCTCTGAATCCCCATCTCTGATTCCCGGACACTGATTCCCCACCTCTGATTCCCGGCCTCTTATTACCAGCATCTGATTCCAGGCCTCTGATTCCCGGCCTCTGATTCCCCGCTTCTGATTCTGATTCCCTGCCTCTGATTCCCCATCTCTGATTCCGCACATCTGATTCCCTGCCTCTGATTCCCCACCTCTGATTCCCCATATCTGATTCCCCGCCTCTGTTTCCCCACCTCTGATTCCCCGCCTCTGTTTCCCCATATCTAATTCCCCACCTCTGATGCACCAACTCTGATTCCCCGCCTCTGATTCCCCAGCTCTGATTCCCCGCCTCTGATTCCCCGCATCCGATTCCCCATATCTGATTCCCCGCCTCTGTTTCCCCGCCTCTGATTCCCCGCCTCTGTTTCCCCATATCTGATTCCCCGCCTCTGATTCCCAACTATGATTCCCCGCCTCTGATTCCCCAGCTCTGATTCCCTGCCTCTGATTCCCCGCGTTCTATTCCCTGCCTCTGATTCCCCGCCTGTGATTCCCTATCTCTGATTCACCACCTCTGATTCCCCACCTCTGATTCCCCATATCTAATTCCCCGCCTCTGTTTGCCCGCCTCTGATTCCCCGCCTCTGTTTCCCCATATCTGATTCCCCGCCACTGAATCCCCAACTCTGATTCCCTGCCTCTGATTCCCCAGCTCTGATTCCCCGCCTTTGATTCCCCCCGTCTGATTCCCAGCCTCTGAATCCCCGTGTCTGATATCCTGCCTCTGATTCCCCGCCTCTGATTCCCCATCTCAGATTCACCGCCTCTGATTCCCCACCTCTGTTTCCCCATCTCTGATTCCGCACATCCGATTCCCTGCCTCTGATTCCCCGACTCTGATTCCCCACCTCTGATTCCCCAACTCTGATTCCCCGCCTCTGATTCCCCGCCTCTGTTTCCCCATATCTAACTCCCCGCCTCTGATTCCCCAACTCTGATTCCCCACCTCTGATTCCCCAGCTCTGATTACCCACCTCTGATTCCCCATATCTAATTCCCAGCCTCTGTTTCCCCGCCTCTGATTCCCCGCCACTGTTTCCCCATATCTGATTCTCTGCCTCTGAATCCCCAACTCTGATTCCCTGCATCTAATTCCCCAGCTCTGATTCCCCGCCTCTGACTCCCCGTGTCTGATTTCCTGCCTCTGATTCCCCGCCTCTGATTACCCATGTCTGATTCACCGCCTCTGTTTCCCCGCCTCTGATTCCCCGCCTCTGTTTCTCCATATCTAATTCCCCACCTCTGATGCACCAACTCTGATTCCCCGCCTCTGATTCCCCAGCTCTGATTCCCCGCCTCTGATTCCCCGCATCCGATTCCCCATATCTGATTCCCCGCCTCTGTTTCCCCGCCTCTGATTCCCCGCCTCTGTTTCCCCATATCTGATTCCCCGCCTCTGATTCCCAACTATGATTCCCCGCCTCTGATTCCCCAGCTCTGATTCCCTGCCTCTGATTCCCCGCGTTCTATTCCCTGCCTCTGATTCCCCGCCTGTGATTCCCCATCTCTGATTCACCACCTCTGATTCCCCACCTCTGATTCCCCATATCTAATTCCCCGCCTCTGTTGGCCCGCCTCTGATTCCCCGCCTCTGTTTCCCCATATCTGATTCCCCACCACTGAATCCCCAACTCTGATTCCCTGCCTCTGATTCCCCAGCTCTGATTCCCCGCCTTTGATTCCCCCCGTCTGAATCCCAGCCTCTGAATCCACGTGTCTGATATCCTGCCTCTGATTCCCCGCCTCTGATTCCCCATCTCAGATTCACTGCCTCTGATTCCCCACCTCTGATTCCCCATCTCTGATTCCGCACATCTGATTCCCCGCCTCTGATTCCCCGTGTCTGATTTCCTGCCTCTGATTCCCCGCCTCTGATTCCCCATATCTGATTTCCCGCCTCTGAATCCCCATCTCTGATTCCCGGACACTGATTCCCCACCTCTGATTCCCGGCCTCTTATTACCAGCATCTGATTCCAGGCCTCTGATTCCCGGCCTCTGATTCCCCGCTTCTGATTCTGATTCCCTGCCTCTGATTCCCCATCTCTGATTCCGCACATCTGATTCCCTGCCTCTGATTCCCCACCTCTGATTCCCCATATCTGATTCCCCGCCTCTGTTTCCCCACCTCTGATTCCCCGCCTCTGTTTCCCCATATCTAATTCCCCACCTCTGATGCACCAACTCTGATTCCCCGCCTCTGATTCCCCAGCTCTGATTCCCCGCCTCTGATTCCCCGCATCCGATTCCCCATATCTGATTCCCCGCCTCTGTTTCCCCGCCTCTGATTCCCCGCCTCTGTTTCCCCATATCTGATTCCCCGCCTCTGATTCCCAACTATGATTCCCCGCCTCTGATTCCCCAGCTCTGATTCCCTGCCTCTGATTCCCCGCGTTCTATTCCCTGCCTCTGATTCCCCGCCTGTGATTCCCTATCTCTGATTCACCACCTCTGATTCCCCACCTCTGATTCCCCATATCTAATTCCCCGCCTCTGTTTGCCCGCCTCTGATTCCCCGCCTCTGTTTCCCCATATCTGATTCCCCGCCACTGAATCCCCAACTCTGATTCCCTGCCTCTGATTCCCCAGCTCTGATTCCCCGCCTTTGATTCCCCCCGTCTGATTCCCAGCCTCTGAATCCCCGTGTCTGATATCCTGCCTCTGATTCCCCGCCTCTGATTCCCCATCTCAGATTCACCGCCTCTGATTCCCCACCTCTGATTCCCCATCTCTGATTCCGCACATCCGATTCCCTGCCTCTGATTCCCCGACTCTGATTCCCCACCTCTGATTCCCCAACTCTGATTCCCCGCCTCTGATTCCCCGCCTCTGTTTCCCCATATCTAACTCCCCGCCTCTGATTCCCCAACTCTGATTCCCCACCTCTGATTCCCCAGCTCTGATTACCCACCTCTGATTCCCAATATCTAATTCCCAGCCTCTGTTTCCCCGCCTCTGATTCCCCGCCACTGTTTCCCCATATCTGATTCTCTGCCTCTGAATCCCCAACTCTGATTCCCTGCATCTAATTCCCCAGCTCTGATTCCCCGCCTCTGACTCCCCGTGTCTGATTTCCTGCCTCTGATTCCCCGCCTCTGATTACCCATGTCTGATTCACCGCCTCTGTTTCCCCGCCTCTGATTCCCCGCCTCTGTTTCCCCATATCTAATTCCCCACCTCTGATGCACCAACTCTGATTCCCCGCCTCTGATTCCCCAGCTCTGATTCCCCGCCTCTGATTCCCCGCATCCGATTCCCCATATCTGATTCCCCGCCTCTGTTTCCCCGCCTCTGATTCCCCGCCTCTGTTTCCCCATATCTGATTCCCCGCCTCTGATTCCCAACTATGATTCCCCGCCTCTGATTCCCCAGCTCTGATTCCCTGCCTCTGATTCCCCGCGTTCTATTCCCTGCCTCTGATTCCCCGCCTGTGATTCCCCATCTCTGATTCACCACCTCTGATTCCCCACCTCTGATTCCCCATATCTAATTCCCCGCCTCTGTTGGCCCGCCTCTGATTCCCCGCCTCTGTTTCCCCATATCTGATTCCCCACCACTGAATCCCCAACTCTGATTCCCTGCCTCTGATTCCCCAGCTCTGATTCCCCGCCTTTGATTCCCCCCGTCTGAATCCCAGCCTCTGAAACCCCGTGTCTGATATCCTGCCTCTGATTCCCCGCCTCTGATTCCCCATCTCAGATTCACTGCCTCTGATTCCCCACCTCTGATTCCCCATCTCTGATTCCGCACATCCGATTCCCTGCCTCTGATTCCCCGACTCTGATTCCCCACCTCTGATTCCCCAGCTCTGATTCCCCGCCTCTGATTCCCCAACTCTGATTCCCCGCCTCTGATTCCCCACCTCTGTTTCCCCATATCTAAGTCCCCGCCTCTGATTCCCCAACTCTGATTCCCCACCTCTGATTCCCCAGCTCTGATTACCCACCTCTGATTCCCCATATCTAATTCCCTGCTTCTGTTTCCCCGCCTCTGATTCCCCGCCACTGTTTCCCCATATCTGATTCTCCGCCTCTGAATCCCCAACTCTGATTCCCTGCATCTAATTCCCCAGCTCTGATTCCCCGCCTCTGATTCCCCGTGTCTGATTTCCGGCCTCTGATTCCCCGCCTCTGATTACCCATGTCTAATTCACCGCCTCTGATTCCCCACCTCTGATTCCCCATCTCTGATTCCGCACATCCGATTCCCAGCCTCTGATTCCATATCTCTGATTCCCCGCCTCTGATTCCCCAACTCTGATTCCCCACCTCTGATTCCCCAGCTCTGATTCCCCGCCTCTGATTCCCCGTGTTTGATTCCCTGCCTCTGATTCCCCGCCTCTGATTCCCCATCTCTGATTCACCGCCTTTGATTCGCCACCTCTGATTCCCCATATCTGATTCCTCGCCTCTGTTTCCCCGCCTCTGATTTCCCGCCTCTGATTCCCCATATCTCATTCCCCGCCTCTGATTCCCCATCTCTGATTCCCGGACTCTGATTCCCCACCTCTGATTCCCGGCCTCTGATTCGCTGCTTCTGATTCTGATTCCCTGCCTCTGATTCCCCATCTCTGATTCCGCACATCTAATTCCCCGCCTCTCTTTCCCCGCCTCTGATTCCCCGTGTTTGATTCCCTGCCTCTGATTCCCGGCCTCTGATTCCCTGCTTCTGATTCTGATTCCCTGCCTTTGATTCCCCATCTCTGATTCCGCACATCTAATTCCCTGCCTCTGATTCCCCACCTCTGATTCCCCATATCTGATTCCCCGCCTCTGTTTCCCCGACTCTGATTCCCCGCCTCTGTTTCCCCATATCTAAGTCCCCGCCTCTGATTCCCCAACTTTGATTCCCCACCTCTGATTCCCCAGCTCTGATTCCCCGCCTCTGATTCCCCGCATCTGATTCCCTGCATCTGATTCCCAGCCTCTGATTCCCTGCCTCTGATTCCCAACCTCTTATTCCCCACCTCTGATTCCCCGCCTCTGATTCCCCGCCTCTGTTTCCCCATATCTGATTCCCCGCCTCTATTTGCCCGCCTCTGATTCCCCTCCTCTGTTTCCCCATATCTGATTACCCGCCTCTGAATCCCCAAATCTGATTCCCTGCCTCTAAATTCCCAGCTCTGATTCCCCGCCTCTGATTCCCCGTGTCTGATTTCCTGCCTCTGATTCCCCGCCTCTGATTACCCATGTCTGATTCACCGCCTCTGATTCCCCACCTCTGATTCCCCATCTCTGATTCCGCACATCCGATTCACTGCCTCTGATTCCCCAGCTCTGATTCCCCGCCTCTGATTCCCCGCGTCTTATTCCCTGCTTCTGATTCTGATTCCCTGCCTCTGATTCCCCATCTCTGATTCTGCACATCTGATTCCTCGCCTCTGTTTACCCGCCTCTGATTCCCCGCCTCTGATTCCCCATATCTCATTCCCCACCTCTGATTCCCCATCTCTGATTCCCGGACTCTGATTCCCCACTTCTGATTCCCGGCCTCTGATTCCCTGCTTCTGATTCTGATTCCCTGCCTCTGATTCCCCATCTCTGATTCCGCACATCTTATTCCCTGCCTCTGATTCCCCACCTCTGATTCCCCATATCTGATTCCCCGCCTCTGTTTCCCCGCCTCTGATTCCCCGCCTCTGTTTCCCCATATCTAAGTCCCCGCCTCTGATTCCCCAACTTTGATTCCCCACCTCTGATTCCCCAGCTCTGATTGCCCGCCTCTGATTCCCCGCATCTGATTCCCTGCATCTGATTCCCAGCCTCTTATTCCCTGCCGCTGAATCCCAAACTCTGATTCCCCACCTCTGATTCCCCATATCTGATTCCCCGCCTCTGTTTCCCCGCCTCTGATTCCCCGCCTCTGTTTCCCCATATCTGATTCCCCGCCTCTATTTGCCCGCCTCTGATTCCCCAC
This sequence comes from Narcine bancroftii, assembly GCF_036971445.1. Classification (NCBI taxonomy): domain Eukaryota; kingdom Metazoa; phylum Chordata; class Chondrichthyes; order Torpediniformes; family Narcinidae; genus Narcine; species Narcine bancroftii. Next base: position 134,641,032 of record NC_091470.1, read on the forward strand.
CTCTGTTTCCCCATATCTGATTACCCGCCTCTGAATCCCCAACTCTGATTCCCTGCCTCTAATTTCCCAGCTCTGATTCCCCGCCACTGATTCCCCGTGTCTGATTTCCTGCCTCTGATTCCCCGCCTCTGATTACCCATGTCTGATTCCCCGCCTCTGATTCCCCGTGTCTGATTTCCTGCCTCTGATTCCCCGCCTCTGATTACCCATGTCTGATTCACCGCCTCTGATTCCCCACATCTGATTCCCCATCTCTGATTCCGCACATCCGATTCACTGCCTCTGATTCCCCAGCTCTGATTCCCCGCCTCTGATTCCCCGCGTCTTATTCCCTGCTTCTGATTCTGATTCCCTGCCTCTGATTCCCCATCTCTGATTCTGCACATCTGATTCCCTGCCTCTGATTCCCCACCTCTGATTCCCCATATCTGATTCCCCGCCTCTGAATCCCCATCTCTGATTCCCGGACACTGATTCCCCACCTCTGATTCCCGGCCTCTTATTACCAGCATCTGATTCCAGGCCTCTGATTCCCGGCCTCTGATTCCCCGCTTCTGATTCTGATTCCCTGCCTCTGATTCCCCATCTCTGATTCCGCACATCTGATTCCCTGCCTCTGATTCCCCACCTCTGATTCCCCATATCTGATTCCCCGCCTCTGTTTCCCCACCTCTGATTCCCCGCCTCTGTTTCACCATATCTAATTCCCCACCTCTGATGCACCAACTCTGATTCCCCGCCTCTGATTCCCCAGCTCTGATTCCCCGCCTCTGATTCCCCGCATCCGATTCCCCATATCTGATTCCCCGCCTCTGTTTCCCCGCCTCTGATTCCCCGCCTCTGTTTCCCCATATCTGATTCCCCGCCTCTGATTCCCAACTATGATTCCCCGCCTCTGATTCCCCAGCTCTGATTCCCTGCCTCTGATTCCCCGCGTTCTATTCCCTGCCTCTGATTCCCCGCCTGTGATTCCCTATCTCTGATTCACCACCTCTGATTCCCCACCTCTGATTCCCCATATCTAATTCCCCGCCTCTGTTTGCCCGCCTCTGATTCCCCGCCTCTGTTTCCCCATATCTGATTCCCCGCCACTGAATCCCCAACTCTGATTCCCTGCCTCTGATTCCCCAGCTCTGATTCCCCGCCTTTGATTCCCCCCGTCTGATTCCCAGCCTCTGAATCCCCGTGTCTGATATCCTGCCTCTGATTCCCCGCCTCTGATTCCCCATCTCAGATTCACCGCCTCTGATTCCCCACCTCTGATTCCCCATCTCTGATTCCGCACATCCGATTCCCTGACTCTGATTCCCCGACTCTGATTCCCCACCTCTGATTCCCCAACTCTGATTCCCCGCCTCTGATTCCCCGCCTCTGTTTCCCCATATCTAACTCCCCGCCTCTGATTCCCCAACTCTGATTCCCCACCTCTGATTCCCCAGCTCTGATTACCCACCTCTGATTCCCCATATCTAATTCCCAGCCTCTGTTTCCCCGCCTCTGATTCCCCGCCACTGTTTCCCCATATCTGATTCTCTGCCTCTGAATCCCCAACTCTGATTCCCTGCATCTAATTCCCCAGCTCTGATTCCCCGCCTCTGACTCCCCGTGTCTGATTTCCTGCCTCTGATTCCCCGCCTCTGATTACCCATGTCTGATTCACCGCCTCTGTTTCCCCGCCTCTGATTCCCCGCCTCTGTTTCCCCATATCTAATTCCCCACCTCTGATGCACCAACTCTGATTCCCCGCCTCTGATTCCCCAGCTCTGATTCCCCGCCTCTGATTCCCCGCATCCGATTCCCCATATCTGATTCCCCGCCTCTGTTTCCCCGCCTCTGATTCCCCGCCTCTGTTTCCCCATATCTGATTCCCCGCCTCTGATTCCCAACTATGATTCCCCGCCTCTGATTCCCCAGCTCTGATTCCCTGCCTCTGATTCCCCGCGTTCTATTCCCTGCCTCTGATTCCCCGCCTGTGATTCCCCATCTCTGATTCACCACCTCTGATTCCCCACCTCTGATTCCCCATATCTAATTCCCCGCCTCTGTTGGCCCGCCTCTGATTCCCCGCCTCTGTTTCCCCATATCTGATTCCCCACCACTGAATCCCCAACTCTGATTCCCTGCCTCTGATTCCCTAGCTCTGATTCCCCGCCTTTGATTCCCCCCGTCTGAATCCCAGCCTCTGAATCCCCGTGTCTGATATCCTGCCTCTGATTCCCCGCCTCTGATTCCCCATCTCAGATTCACTGCCTCTGATTCCCCACCTCTGATTCCCCATCTCTGATTCCGCACATCCGATTCCCTGCCTCTGATTCCCCGACTCTGATTCCCCACCTCTGATTCCCCAGCTCTGATTCCCCGCCTCTGATTCCCCAACTCTGATTCCCCGCCTCTGATTCCCCGCCTCTGTTTCCCCATATCTAAGTCCCCGCCTCTGATTCCCCAACTCTGATTCCCCACCTCTGATTCCCCAGCTCTGATTACCCACCTCTGATTCCCCATATCTAATTCCCTGCCTCTGTTTCCCCGCCTCTGATTCCCCGCCACTGTTTCCCCATATCTGATTCTCCGCCTCTGAATCCCCAACTCTGATTCCCTGCATCTAATTCCCCAGCTCTGATTCCCCGCCTCTGATTCCCCGTGTCTGATTTCCTGCCTCTGATTCCCCGCCTCTGATTACCCATGTCTAATTCACCGCCTCTGATTCCCCACCTCTGATTCCCCATCTCTGATTCCGCACATCCGATTCCCAGCCTCTGATTCCATATCTCTGATTCCCCGCCTGTGATTCCCTATCTCTGATTCACCACCTCTGATTCCCCATATCTAATTCCCCGCCTCTGTTTGCCCGCCTCTGATTCCCCGCCTCTGTTTCCCCATATCTGATTCCCGGCCACTGAATCCCCAACTCTGATTCCCTGCCTCTGATTCCCCAGCTCTGATTCCCCGCCTTTGATTCCCCCCGTCTGATTCCCAGCCTCTGAATCCCCGTGTCTGATATCCTGCCTCTGATTCCCCGCCTCTGATTCCCCATCTCAGATTCACCGCCTCTGATTCCCCACCTCTGATTCCCCATCTCTGATTCCGCACATCCGATTCCCTGCCTCTGATTCCCCGACTCTGATTCCCCACCTCTGATTCCCCAACTCTGATTCCCCGCCTCTGATTCCCCGCCTCTGTTTCCCCATATCTAACTCCCCGCCTCTGATTCCCCAACTCTGATTCCCCACCTCTGATTCCCCAGCTATGATTACCCACCTCTGATTCCCCATATCTAATTCCAAGCCTCTGTTTCCCCGCCTCTGATTCCCCGCCACTGTTTCCTCATATCTGATTCTCTGCCTCTGAATCCCCAACTCTGATTCCCTGCATCTAATTCCCCAGCTCTGATTCCCCGCCTCTGACTCCCCGTGTCTGATTTCCTGCCTCTGATTCCCCGCCTCTGATTACCCATGTCTGATTCACCGCCTCTGTTTCCCCGCCTCTGATTCCCCGCCTCTGTTTCCCCATATCTAATTCCCCACCTCTGATGCACCAACTCTGATTCCCCGCCTCTGATTCCCCAGCTCTGAGTCCCCGCCTCTGATTCCCCGCATCCGATTCCCCATATCTGATTCCCCGCCTCTGTTTCCCCGCCTCTGATTCCCCGCCTCTGTTTCCCCATATCTGATTCCCCGCCTCTGATTCCCAACTATGATTCCCCGCCTCTGATTCCCCAGCTCTGATTCCCTGCCTCTGATTCCCCGCGTTCTATTCCCTGCCTCTGATTCCCCGCCTGTGATTCCCCATCTCTGATTCACCACCTCTGATTCCCCACCTCTGATTCCCCATATCTAATTCCCCGCCTCTGTTGGCCCGCCTCTGATTCCCCGCCTCTGTTTCCCCATATCTGATTCCCCACCACTGAATCCCCAACTCTGATTCCCTGCCTCTGATTCCCCAGCTCTGATTCCCCGCCTTTGATTCCCCCCGTCTGAATCCCAGCCTCTGAATCCCCGTGTCTGATATCCTGCCTCTGATTCCCCGCCTCTGATTCCCCATCTCAGATTCACTGCCTCTGATTCCCCACCTCTGATTCCCCATCTCTGATTCCGCACATCCGATTCCCTGCCTCTGATTCCCCGACTCTGATTCCCCACCTCTGATTCCCCAGCTCTGATTCCCCGCCTCTGATTCCCCAACTCTGATTCCCCGCCTCTGATTCCCCGCCTCTGTTTCCCCATATCTAAGTCCCCGCCTCTGATTCCCCAACTCTGATTCCCCACCTCTGATTCCCCAGCTCTGATTACCCACCTCTGATTCCCCATATCTAATTCCCTGCCTCTGTTTCCCCGCCTCTGATTCCCCGCCACTGTTTCCCCATATCTGATTCTCCGCCTCTGAATCCCCAACTCTGATTCCCTGCATCTAATTCCCCAGCTCTGATTCCCCGCCTCTGATTCCCCGTGTCTGATTTCCTGCCTCTGATTCCCCGCCTCTGATTACCCATGTCTAATTCACCGCCTCTGATTCCCCACCTCTGATTCCCCATCTCTGATTCCGCACATCCGATTCCCAGCCTCTGATTCCATATCTCTGATTCCCCGCCTCTGATTCCCCAACTCTGATTCCCCACCTCTGATTCCCCAGCTCTGATTCCCCGCCTCTGATTCCCCGTGTTTGATTCCCTGCCTCTGATTCCCCGCCTCTGATTCCCCATCTCTGATTCACCGCCTTTGATTCGCCACCTCTGATTCCCCATATCTGATTCCTCGCCTCTGTTTCCCCGCCTCTGATTTCCCGCCTCTGATTCCCCATATCTCATTCCCCGCCTCTGATTCCCCATCTCTGATTCCCGGACTCTGATTCCCCACCTCTGATTCCCGGCCTCTGATTCGCTGCTTCTGATTCTGATTCCCTGCCTCTGATTCCCCATCTCTGATTCCGCACATCTAATTCCCCGCCTCTCTTTCCCCGCCTCTGATTCCCCGTGTTTGATTCCCTGCCTCTGATTCCCGGCCTCTGATTCCCTGCTTCTGATTCTGATTCCCTGCCTTTGATTCCCCATCTCTGATTCCACACATCTAATTCCCTGCCTCTGATTCCCCACCTCTGATTCCCCATATATGATTCCCCGCCTCTGTTTCCCCGACTCTGATTCCCCGCCTCTGTTTCCCCATATCTAAGTCCCCACCTCTGATTCCCCAACTTTGATTCCCCACCTCTGATTCCCCAGCTCTGATTCCCCGCCTCTGATTCCCCGCATCTGATTCCCTGCATCTGATTCCCAGCCTCTGATTCCCTGCCTCTGATTCCCAACCTCTGATTCCCCACCTCTGATTCCCCGCCTCTGATTCCCCGCCTCTGTTTCCCCATATCTGATTCCCCGCCTCTATTTGCCCGCCTCTGATTCCCCTCCTCTGTTTCCCCATCTCTGATTACCCGCCTCTGAATCCCCAAATCTGATTCCCTGCCTCTAAATTCCCAGCTCTGATTCCCCGCCTCTGATTCCCCGTGTCTGATTTCCTGCCTCTGATTCCCCGCCTCTGATTACCCATGTCTGATTCACCGCCTCTGATTCCCCACCTATGATTCCCCATCTCTGATTCCGCACATCCGATTCACTGCCTCTGATTCCCCTGCCTCTGATTCCCCATCTCTGATTCCCCGCGTCTTATTCCCTGCTTTTGATTCTGATTCCCTGCCTCTGATTCCCCATCTCTGATTCTGCACATCTGATTCCTCGCCTCTGTTTACCCGCCTCTGATTCCCCGCCTCTGATTCCCCATATCTCATTCCCCACCTCTGATTCCCCATCTCTGATTCCCGGACTCTGATTCCCCACTTCTGATTCCCGGCCTCTGATTCCCTGCTTCTGATTCTGATTCCCTGCCTCTGATTCCCCATCTCTGATTCCGCACATCTAATTCCCTGCCTCTGATTCCCCACCTCTGATTCCCCATATCTGATTCCCCGCCTCTGTTTCCCCGCCTCTGATTCCCCGCCTCTGTTTCCCCATATCTAAGTCGCCGCCTCTGATTCCCCAACTAGATTCCCCACCTCTGATTCCCCAGCTCTGATTGCCCGCCTCTGATTCCCCGCATCTGATTCCCTGCATCTGATTCCCAGCCTCTGATTCCCTGCCTCTGATTCCCAAACTCTGATTCCCCACCTCTGATTCCCCATATCTGATTCCCCGCCTCTGTTTCCCCGCATCTGATTCCCCGCCTCTGTTTCCCCATATCTGATTCCCCGCCTCTATTTGCCCGCCTCTGATTCCCCGCCTCTGTTTCCCCATATCTGATTACCCGCCTCTGAATCCCCAACTCTGATTCCCTGCCTCTAATTTCCCAGCTCTGATTCCCCGCCTCTGATTCCCCGTGTCTGATTTCCTGCCTCTGATTCCCCGCCTCTGATTACCCACATCTGATTCCCCATCTCTGATTCCACACATCCGATTCACTGCCTCTGATTCCCCAGCTCTGATTCCCCGCCTCTGATTCCCCGCGTCTTATTCCCTGCTTCTGATTCTGATTCCCTGCCTCTGATTCCCCATCTTTGATTCTGCACATCTGATTCCCTGCCTCTGATTCCCCACCTCTGATTCCCCATATCTGATTCCCCGCCTCTGAATCCCCATCTCTGATTCCCGGACACTGATTCCCCACCTCTGATTCCCGGCCTCTTATTACCAGCATCTGATTCCAGGCCTCTGATTCCCGGCCTCTGATTCCCCGCTTCTGATTCTGATTCCCTGCCTCTGATTCCCCATCTCTGATTCCGCACATCTGATTCCCTGCCTCTGATTCCCCACCTCTGATTCCCCATATCTGATTCCCCGCCTCTGTTTCCCCACCTCTGATTCCCCGCCTCTGTTTCCCCATATCTAATTCCCCACCTCTGATGCACCAACTCTGATTCCCCGCCTCTGATTCCCCAGCACTGATTCCCCGCCTCTGATTCCCCGCATCCGATTCCCCATATCAGATTCCCCGCCTCTGTTTCCCCGCCTCTGATTCCCCGCCTCTGTTTCCCCATATCTGATTCCCCGCCTCTGATTCCCAACTATGATTCCCCGCCTCTGATTCCCCAGCTCCGATTCCCTGCCTCTGATTCCCCGTGTTCTATTCCCTGCCTCTGATTCCCCGCCTGTGATTCCCTGCTTCTGATTCTGATTCCCTGCCTTTGATTCCCCATCTCTGATTCCGCACATCTAATTCCCTGCCTCTGATTCCCCACCTCTGATTCCCCATATATGATTCCCCGCCTCTGTTTCCCCGACTCTGATTCCCCGCCTCTGTTTCCCCATATCTAAGTCCCCACCTCTGATTCCCCAACTTTGATTCCCCACCTCTGATTCCCCAGCTCTGATTCCCCGCCTCTGATTCCCCGCATCTGATTCCCTGCATCTGATTCCCAGCCTCTGATTCCCTGCCTCTGATTCCCAACCTCTGATTCCCCACCTCTGATTCCCCGCCTCTGATTCCCCGCCTCTGTTTCCCCATATCTGATTCCCCGCCTCTATTTGCCCGCCTCTGATTCCCCTCCTCTGTTTCCCCATCTCTGATTACCCGCCTCTGAATCCCCAAATCTGATTCCCTGCCTCTAAATTCCCAGCTCTGATTCCCCGCCTCTGATTCCCCGTGTCTGATTTCCTGCCTCTGATTCCCCGCCTCTGATTACCCATGTCTGATTCACCGCCTCTGATTCCCCACCTATGATTCCCCATC